>NC_135887.1:37706559-38062759 GCF_964194155.1 Cetorhinus maximus
CAAGGAGATTGTACAACCTGCCCAGTTGTCCAACTGTTCTGCAGTCCACTAAAACGTTCATTACTTTGCTGTCTGTGCCGAGGTGGGTGAAAAGCTCTGGAGCACTTGGTGGCACTTTGATGCCTCTGCATTGCTTGAGTGGGCAGAGAAGCTAGAGGCCCGACTCCAATTATATCAATGTGGCTGAGTCTGAATTGTCTCAGCTGCAGAGGAATGGTCACTTTTTACAGGTTTCCCTAATGCGTGGCCACTTCCCTCGCCCACACTACCCCCACCCCGAATGCTTGTGCACTATATTCAACCACAAGGCCCTTCACCAACCCCCCACACAAGTCACCTCAACAACAGGGCTGCCATTGTCACTGCCCCCACCTCCCCTCCAAAGCTCCTCAAGCTTGAAGTCCAACAGGTGACCCTGGCGAGCGCTGCACAACGTTACTTTGTACTTACCTCCAAATTAGCCTCAAAGTGCAGCCTGCCAAATGCACGCCTTTTATGTGCTGTTGTGAAACACGTCAGCGTGCTTTCCTGCCGTAGTGGATGGGGTGATCCTGTTGGGGGAGGCAACGATTCCATTGGGCTGGCCTAATAAGGATATACAGACGTATTACAATTAGGTTCTCGACATCCGATGGTGGGAAATGCAGCCCACCATTGGCAGGCTGAGCGGATGATCGCTGCCTGGGATCACGCCATCATGAAGCCGATAGCATCATATTGCCCGCTTACGCCACCGAACATGCCCGACGCCAGCGGGCATGGAAAATCCTGGCCATATTATTTTTATGTCCCCTAATTCTAGTCTTCCCACAAGAAGGAACATTTTCCACCCTATTAAGTCCCCTCAGGATCTTTTATATTTCAATAGGATCACCTCTCAGTCGTCTAAACTCTAATGGGTTTAGGCCCAACCTGTTCAACTTTTCTTTGTAAGATAAGCCAGGAATGAGTCGAGTGAACCTCCTCTAAACTGCTTCTAACAAAATTATACCCTTTTTCAAATAAGGAGTCCAAAACTGTACATAGTATTCCAGATGTGCTCTCACCAACGCGCTGTAGAGCTGCAGCAAAACTTCCCTACTTCTATATTCCATGCCCTTTAATTAACAGAGCTATCCCACCAGCTTTTCCGAGCTTCCTTTCTTTTTGAAATTTCAAATACCCTTCAATATTCAGGTCCCAGTCTTGGTAACCTTGCAACCATGTCTTCATAATGCCTATGAGGTCATACACGTTTATTTCTATATGTGCTAACAATTCATCTATTTTGTTGCGATTGCTACACACATTCAGATACAGAGCTTTAACTGTCTTTTTACCATTTTTGCAATCCCTGCCCTTACCTTCTGTTGCAATCTTAAGTTTGCATGTCCTGTCCCTCTAGCCACACTCTGGTTATTATTACCCAAATTGTTGCCCTGCTCTACTGTCTTGTTGTTTCCCTTTAATTTACCACATTTCCCCTCACATGATCCCTTCCTCCCACTATTAAGTTTAAAGTTCTCTCTACTGCCGCAATTACACAACTTGCCAGAGCACTGGACCAAGCATGGTTCAGGTGAAGACCATCCCAATAGTATAGCTCCCAATTTCCCCATTCCTGGTGCCAGTGCCTCATGAATTGAAACCCATTTCTCCCACACCGATCTTTGAGCCACACCAAGAATTAGTGCTGCAATCAAAATGCAGCTTGAAATTCTGGTGTATTGAATATACTGAACAGCTCTTGTTTAATCCCTAACCCCACAATGCATTCTACTTATTGAAAAACTCCTCTGGCACAATTAGTAAACGAGCAGCTTTTTCTGCAGCATGAGCCCTGTGGCTGTGTTTTCACTGAAAGGCATGTGGTTTTAGGAACATTGAAACAATGACTATTTACCATACGCTGATCAGTGTTTCATGTGCCCTTTGGTCACAAAGATGTCAGTTAAAAGAGAAAAGACTCACATTTATATATAGTCTTTCACAACCATAGGACATTCCAAAGTCTATTGCAGCCAGTCAAGTACTTTTGACATGTAGTCAATGTTGTAATGCAGGAAATGCAGCAGCCAATTTGCGCACAGCAAGCTCTCACAAACAGTATTGTGATAATAAACCAGAACACCTGTTTTTGTGATGTCAGTTGAGGGAGAAATGTAGGCCAGTACTCAATAGCGCCAGGGGATATTTTCTGTCCACGTGGGGCCTCCATTTAATATCTCATCCTGAAAGACAGCGCCTCTAACAATGCAGCACACCCTCAGCACTGCCCTCAGCCTTAATTTTTGTGCTCAAGTTCTGGAGTTGGACTTAAACCCACAACTTTCTGACTTGAGAGTGCTACTGAGTCACGGCGAACAACTTAGGGAAATGTAGTGTTCTGCAGACTGAGTAGATGTATTAATTGTGAAAGATTCAATTCCAGTTTAAGGTTAAGAGCATTATCAAGTTCCTTCATCAGATCCTTGATGGAAAAATAATTCTGAGTAAAAATTTTTACTCCAATTGTCAGAAAATTAATCTACCTAAATTCAGCTTATGTGCTAGAATCCAACTAGAAAAGATATGTGCTCCCTGCAACTACATCAGGACAAATTGCTCTAGATTTGAGCCCCTTCCCAGAAATATTGCAAGCACCATGTGCATACAGGACACTCCCAAGCCCTTCAGATACTCCAAGACTGAGAAATTACAAAGTTTATATACTTAAGAACACATTTCGCTCTTTTTCTATTTGTGTCAATCCTTTGTTTATTTCCTTGTGACTAGCCCTATGATAGCAGGATGTGAGGCTGATTTTTTTATAATTCATTCACGGGATGTGGGCTTCGTTGGCTGGGCCAGCATTTATTGATCATCCCTAGTTGCCCTTGAGAAGGTGGTGGTGAGCTGCCTTCTTGAACCGCTGCAGTCCATGTAGTGTAGGAACACCTACAGTGCTGTTAGGGAGGGAGTTCCAGGATTTTGACCCAGCGGCAGTGAAGGAATGGTGATATATTTCCAAGTCAGGATGTTGAGTGACTTGGAGGGGAACTTCCAGGTGGTGGTGTTCCCATCTATCTGCTGCCCTTGTCCTTCTAGATGGTAGTGGTCCTGGGTTTGGAAGGTGCTGTCTAAGGAGCCTTGGTGAATTCCTGCAGTGCATCTTGTAGACTGCTACTGTGCATCAGTGGTGGAGGGAATGAATGTTTGTGGATGTGGTGCCCATCAAGTGGGCTGCTTTGTCCTGGACAGTGTAAAGCTCCTTGAGCGTTGTGGGAGCTACACTCATCCAGGCGAGTGGGGAATATTCCATCACATTCCTGACTTGTACCTTGTAGATGGTGGACAGGCTTTGGGGATACAGGAGGTGAGTTACTCATTGCACGATTCCTAGCCTCTGACCTGCCCTTGTAGCCACATCATTTATATGGTCCAGTTCAGTTTCTGGTCAATGGTAACGCCAGGATGTTGACAGTGGGGGATTCAGTGATGGTAATGAACGTCAAGGGGTGATGGTTAGATTTTCTCTTTTTGGAGATGGTCATTGCCTGGGACTTGTGTGGTGCGAATGTTACTTGCCACTTGTCAGCCCAAGCCTGGATATTGTCCAGTCTTGCTGCATTTGGACATGGACTGCTTCAGTATCTGAGGAGTCGAGAATGACGATGAACATTGTGCAATCATCAGCGAACACCCCCACTTCTTGCCTTATGATGGAAGGAAGGTCATTCATGAAGTAGCTGAATATGGTTGGGCCTAGGACACTATCCTGAGGAACTCCTGCAGTGATGTCCTGGAGCTGAGATGATTGACCTCCAACAACCACAACCATCTTCCTTTCTGCTCGGTATGACTCCAACCAGTGCAGTGTTTTCCCCCTGATTCCCATTGACTCCAGTTTTGCTATGGCTCCTTGATGCCACACTCGGTCAAATGCAGCCTTGATGTCAAGGGCAGTCACTCTTGCCTCAATTCTGGAGTTCAGCCCTTTTGTCCATGTTTGAACCAAGGCTGGAATGAGATCAGGAGCTGAGTGGCCCTGGCGGAACCCAAATTGAACGTCAGTGAGCAGATTATTGCTAAGCAAGTGCCATTCGATAGCACTGTTGATGACCCCTTCCATCACTTTACTGATGATGGAGAGTAGACTGATTGGCCAAGTTGGATTTGTCCTTTTTGTGTACAGGACATACATGGGCAATTTTCCACATAGCCGGGTAGATGCCAGTGTTGTAGCTGCACTGGAACAGCTTGGCTCAGGGCGCAGCAAGTTCTGGAGCACAAGTTTTCAGCACTATTGCCGGAATATTGTCAGGGCCCTTGCGTTTGCAATATCCAGTGCCTTCAGCCATTCCTTGATATCAAGTGGAGTGAATTGAATTGGCTGAAGACTGACACCTGTGATGCTGGGGACCTTCGGAAGAGGCCAAGATGGATCATCCACTTGGCACTTCCGGCTGAAGATTGTAGCAAATGCTTCAGCCTTACCTTTTGCACTGATGTGCTGGGCTCACCCATCACTGAGGATGGAGATATTTGTAGAGCTTCCTCCTCCAGTGAGTTGTTTAATTGTCCACTACCATTCACAACTGGATGTGGCAGGACTGCAGAACTTAGATCTGATCTGTTGGTTGTGGGATTGCTTAGCTCTGTCTATCACTTGCTGCTTATGCTGTTTGGCATGCAAGTAGTCCTGTGTTGTAGCTTCACCAGATTGGCACCTCATATTTAGGTATGCCTGCTGCTGGTCCTGGCATGCCCTCCTGTACTGTTCATTGAACCAGGGTTGACCCCCTAGCTTGATGATAATGGTAGAGTGGGGGATATGCCAAGCCATGAGGTTATAGATTGTGTTCATATACAACCCTGCTGCTACGGATAGCCCACAGTACCTAAAGGATACCCAGTCTGGAGTTGCTAGATCTGTTCAAAATCTGTCCCATTTAACGTGGTTCTAGTGCTACACAACACAATGCTCAGTGTGAAGACAGACCTTTGTCTCCACAAGGACTGTACAGTGGTCACTCCTACCGATGCTGTCATGGACAGATCCATCTGCGGCAGGCAGGTTGGCGAGGATGAGGTCAAGTATGTTTTTTCCTCTTGTTGGTACCCTCACCACCTGCCCCAGACCCAGTCTAGCAGCTATGGCATTTAGGACTCAGGCAGCGTGGTCAGTAGTGGTGCTACCAAGCCATTCTTGGTGATGGACATTGAAGTCCCCCACCCAGATTACATTCTGTGCTCTTGCCACCTGCAGTGCTTCCTCCAAGTGGTGTTCAACATCAAGGAGCACTGATTCATCAGCTGAGGGAGAGCAGTACGTGGTAATCAGCAGGAGGTTTCCTTACCCATGTTTGGCCTGATCCCATGAGACTTCATGGAGTCCAGAGTCGATGTTGAGGACTCCCATGACAACTCCCTCCCAACTGTATACCACTGTGCTGCCACCTCTGCTGGGCCAGGACATACCCAGGGATGGTGATGTCTGGGACATGATCTGTAAGATATGATTATGATTCTGTGAGAATGACTATATCAGGATGTTGCTTGACTAGTCTATGGGACAGCTCTCCCAATTTTGGCACTAGCCCTCATATGTTAATAAGGAGGGCCAGCAGAGCCAAGTTTGCTGTTGTCATTTCAGGTGCCTAGTTCAATGCCGGGTGGTCTGACCAAAGTTTTTGGAACTTTGTAGCAGTTTGATACAACTGAGTGGCTTGATAGGCCACTTCAGCCTCAACCACATTGCTGTGGGTTGGCGTCACATGAAGGCCAGACCAGGGAGGGTCAGCAGATTTTCTCCCCTAAAGGGGATATTAGTGAACCAGATGGGTTTTTACAATTATCAGCATGTTTCATGGTCATTAATAGACTTTTAATTCCAGATTTTTATTGAATATCTGCCATGGTGGGATTCGAACCCAGGTCCCCAGAGCATTACCCTGAGTCTCTGGATTAGTCCAGCGACAATACCACTACACCATCACTTCCGCAGATTTTATTTTCTCTGTGAACACAACAGCCGATACTTTCGAAGAGTCTAACTCAAATAGTGAAGTTGGTTCATTAACACGGTGGGTGCGCTGTCAGTACCTGGACATGCACTATATATTGATTTTGTTTTAACTCCACTGTTGGTTACACCCTCACTGTCAGTAACAATTGACAATAAGTACCAATTTAATTGATATTCACAAGATTTGGGTTTTTAAAAAATTCCCAAAAAAGATTAAGAAAAGATGCACTGCACATAATTAAGACATTCAGTTGTAGTCTCCTGTGGTAATCTGAGGTGCAATACACCTTTAAGAGAATGTGAGCAGATTGACGATGTGACTGTACGACCCAATAACTGTGTAGTGCGGGCCACCATGTTAATGGTAGTCTAGAGTAGGGTCTGGTTGGAAAAGCATACGTCATGTTAGTGCTCTGTTGTTGGTGCAAATAAATAGCATGTGCTTTATTTCATATTTGCCTCTGCGTCTGCAATATATTGTAATCGACTTACCTGCCGACAGTTAAGCATGCAACTGGTTCGCGAGCAAAGTAAACATAACATCACCTCTTACTCTTCTAAACTCCAGTGGATACAAGCTTAGCCTGTCCAACCTTTCCTCATAAGACAATCCGCCCATTACTGGTATTAGCCTAGTAAACTTTCTCTGAACTGCTTCAAGCGCATTTACATCTTTCCTTAAATAAGGAGACCAATACTGTACACAGTACTCCAGATGTGGTCTCACCAGTGCCCTGTACAACTGAAACTTAACCTCTCTACTCTTGTATTCAATTCCCCTCACAATAAACAATAACATTCTATCAGCTTGTGTAATTACTTGCTGTACCTGCATACTATCCTTTTGTGATTCATGCACGAGGACACCCAGATCCCCCTGAATCTCAGAGCTCTGCAATCTCTCACCATTTAGAAAATATGCTTCAGTTTTATTCTTCCTTGTTTGCACGGGAGTTTAGAAGAGTGAGGGGTGACTTGATTGAAGTACGCAAGATCCTGAATGGTCTTGACAAGGTGAACGTAGAAAGGATGTTTCTGCTTGTGGGTGAGTCCAGAACCAGGGGGCACTGTACGATGAGATTAAATGAAATTTTTTCTCTCAGAGGGTTGTGCGACTTTGGAACTCTGCCTCAGAGGTGGTGGAGCTGAGGTCACTGAATATTTTTAAGGCAGAGGTAGATAGATTCTTGTTAGGCAAGGGAATCAAAAGTAATCAGGGGAAAATGGAAATGTGGAATCCAAAGCACAAATAAATCATCCATGATCTCCTTGAATGGTGGAGCAGGCTCGAGGGGCCGAATGGCCTTTTTCTGCTCCAATTTTGTATGTTTGTATGTTCCTGCCAAAATGGACAATTTCACATTATATTCCATTTCCCAGGTCTTTGCCCACTCACTTAATCTTTCTATGTCACTTTGTCGTCTCCTTACATCCTCTTCACAACTTACTTTCCTACCTACTTTTCTGTCATCAGCAAAGGTAGCAGCTGCTGTAGGGTGGCCAAGTTGTACTATTAGTAATAGAGTTGAACTGCAGACACTCCTTAAGTGGAACCATTAAGGCCAGGATTTTCCAGTCGTTGGACGGGCTCGGTGGGGGCGAGCGGGAGCGGCTGCAAATCGGGCCATCGCCCGCGATCGGGCCACGACCGCCATTTCACGCTGGCTGGCCAATTAACAGCCAGCCAGTGTGAATCGCATGCTGCAGCGCTGGCTGTGTGGAGGGGAGGAGGGCGAGCGCAGAGGTTCACGCATGCGTGCGGGTGAACGCAGTAAAAGCTCCCTGAGGCACAGACCTGTCTCAAGGAGCTGAAGCTCTGAACATAAAAAATAAAGAATTTAAAAATGTTAATAACATGTCCCCTCATGTGACTCTTGAGCAGGGACATGTTACAAACTAGCTAGAAAATTTATTTTTTTAAATCACTGATTGAAACCTTATCCTGCCTGTGGATGAAGCTTCGCAAAAAATCCAAAAGCCGCTTGGCCTTTCCATCCGCCCACCAATTGTCAGGTTGGACAGGCAGTGAAAATTTTCATTTAGTTAGAACTTTACTGGCCTTAATAAGTCTGTTAATTGTCGGCGGGCTCACTGCCAACTCCTGCGCGCACCCGCTGACCGAAATGTCCTGTCATTTTACGCTCATTTGGCTCAGGCACGCGCCTGCCCGACAAGCGCAATATTCTGCCCTAACTTTACTTACAATATACTCAGCAGCAAGTACACGTGTGCTTTCAACTCCAACTCTACCTCTCCACTGTCTGCTGAGGTAGCCCCTGCTACGCTCCTATTGGTCACTACAGATTATGTGTTCTTTCCTAACAAGTACATTATCTTCCTAACAAGTACAGTATCTTAAAGGTACATTACACACTAAATAAAACCACAATTACTACAGCAACCATACCATCTGTCCCTTCATCCAAGTCATTTATATAAATTGTAAAAGGTTGAGGCCCCAGCACTGATCCCCATGGCACACCACTCATCACACCCGGCCATGCAGAAAAAGATCTATTTATGGCTACCCTCTGTTTCCTGTCAGCTGGCCAATCTTCTATCCATGCCAATATATTACCCCCTACACGTGAGATTTTATTTTCTGCAATAACTTTTGATGTGGCACCTTATCAAGTGCCTTCTAGAAATCTAAGCACAGTACATCCCCTTAATCGACAGCACATATGACTTCTTCAAAGAAAATGGTAGTCTTTGCTTTTACCTATGGATATCCTGCTTTGGAACTTGAAGTCTTCTTCAGAATTTCAATGTCTGTTTTCCCTCAATATGATATCGGCAGACAGATTCACTTTATTTACAAGAGAGAGACACACACAGCCTTTTTGCTGCTTTCAGATATTTCTTCTCTAGACTGCTCCCAAAAGCAACCAGGATATTGCAATAAAAGAGATTTCAAAATGGTGATCCCGATCACACAATCTCCCTCCCCAAAATGATTTGAGTATTTCACAGAAGGTAATTGATTAGCTTATGTCTGAATACACTCTAGACAATTTTGTTATGGCATAGGTGGTTATTTCTATAATGTCACTTCTGAATGGCCTACTCTTCCCTGTGATGAACCAGGAAGAACATATCAAGCCCCTAATGCAGCCATTGTCTCTGTAGACTTTCTGTCTCTGCCTGATGGAATGGAATATGGCTTTTATAATAATGCAAATGGTGATAGGAGGCAAGAGATTTTCCTGGACATCTCCTAATTGTAATCTACCTTGGAAACTTTCAGTCTTGACCAATTTGCAGTTGCAGAGATGTCAGCTGACCTGTGGCAGCCATCTTAAGTCAGTTTCTTTGTTTTAACAGTTGAAACTGCCTTTTAAAAAAGTTCCATATGTGAGTCCAGCAGATGAAATTGAAATTTAGTATTTGACATCAACACATCTCTGTAACAGATGATTCATTCTTGAAGTCAAATGCTAGCCTGGCTGTATCACTGATTTCTGTTGATCACTTTACTGAATATTCCATCCACTTAGCCTTGACAATCTCCTCACTTACATCTGCCCCTCTACTTTCTTGTACCTTCATCTTTAGAGCCTTAATCCTTTCCTTGAGCTTTTTGATCAGGATCCAATTTTGGCATCTACTTATCTTCCTGTTGTACTCAGTATTCTCATTCACAAACGTTGCCCTCCAGTTACTCAGCTTCACTGATAGAACCTGGAGAGACAGATCATCAATGCATGATGGTCATTCTTCTCAGTTGGATCCAATTTGCCTAACACAAATGGTTAGAATGATCCTAAGGTGACACGTAGCAGAAGCTGACCTTGCGCTTTGTGCTGATCAACTGTGCAGGTTTCATCCGGTTAAGCTCCAGCTCCATGTAACCTTTGCAGTTCCCAAAGCTGGACTCTTGCCAGCTTCTGCCACAGCTCCCTAGCCCACATTAAGTGAGGTGTATCCCTCTGGGAAGAGAGTTTATTTTCTGAAACTAGCACTATGGATTTCTTAGCTGTTTGGTGTGGATATTCTTAAATATTCTTAAAATTGATAAGTCTGGCAAAGTCAGTTGATAAAGAAAGCATACAGGTTCCTATACATTATAAATAGAGGTAAGGAGTACAAAAGTAAATAAGTCATACTAAACTTTTATTAGTCATTGTTTAGGCGACAATTAGAATATTGTATCCAGTTCTGGGTATCCAACTTTAGGAAAATCATGGAGAGGGTACACGAGAGATTGATTAAGGTGAAACAAGTGATGAGAGGCTATAATTTTGAGGAGAGACTAGAACTGAGCAAGTTGAGGGAAAACCTGATCGTGATGTTTAAAATTATGAGGGCTTTTAATAAGGTAAAGAGGGAAATGTGATTTTGGATGGTTACTAAATCAGTAACGAGAAGCCATTAAATAAGATCAGCAAGAAAAGACCAAAAAAGGTAGATTTTTTTTTGGTGTAGAGGGTTATTCAGTGTTTCATCAGAAGAAAGCATAAAACCAGAATCAATAATAACTTCCAAAAGAGAATTGAAGAGATATTTGAAAATAAAAATGAGCAGTGTATGGGGAATAAATGAATTTAATGTTGTAAAATGTGATGATTCTGTCATCATGGGTTTCTGCACAGGTCAGAGACGCTTGGCTAGCTTAACAAAATGTATTCTTTACCTGCTTCCTGTCTTTATTTCATTTTCCTTAAAACATCTTTCCCATACTTAAACTTTCCTCAGTATTTCTCTCTCCTACTTTTGTAATATTTAATTCTCTCTCAGTACAGGATAGAAATTGAAAGGCTCAGTTCTTTTGCAAATACTTAACATGCTTGCACCAAATTCTGCTCTACACTATTTTAGTACAGGAGCAACCTGTTATAACCCCGCCAAAACAGTATTTCTTCCATGGTCTTGGTATTGAAATGTGCTCAGTTTTAGATTCCTCACTGAGGAAAAGATGTCACAGAGGGATGGATCGCATTGTTCCTGAGTCTGCCATTCTTTCTATTGAGGTTGGTGTTGGCTCAGTCACACTAACTAACCAAGGCAAGAAGAGTTTTGGTGAGAGAATGAATTGAGCCCTGGAGTGACACATCAACACTGGTGATATCAGTTAAAAATGGAATTTTAAAAATATTTGAACTGTTGATAATGCTGAGTCATTTCATGGCAAAATCAGATAAGAAATGCTTGTAGTTTTAAGAATACAAACATAAACTCTTTCCTCATGTGAATTTATTGGACTAGATCACAGTAATCAAACATACATTGATTATTAAGGCAGTTCAGTAAAAAAGCTGAAGCAGATTTATGGAATTCTCTTTGGATAAGAGTGCCAAGTTAGCCCCAGTAGAAACACCCAAATCACAGTCAGAAAACGCTCCTTACACAGTTACACGTCGCTGTGCATTATTTCCCAGGCTTTAAGCATGTTCACATGTGCTTTGGCTATATCATTTCCTGCATTAGTATTTTGCAAAAGCTGATTGAAATGTCAAAAACATCAAGATTGCCTTGCATGTTGTGAGATGCAGTGTTATTTTGGCCATGTGAAAGATTCAGAAACATCCCAGAATGATGTAAATATTTAGTGCCCTGAAATTTGGACACCACCACTTTCAGGGAAATGGATTCATTTCATCTGTGACCATTAACCAGGGGCTGGGGAACCAATCTATGGGTGGGAGCAATGATGAATATTGAGATGCCCAGAAGTAATACTATCTAAGTAAGGTAGTATGTATGAGTTGCTTCTAGATTATTATAAATAGCAACAACTGGGGATAGTAAGCATTCAGGAATAGGGGAGTAGTGAATAATGGGTAACAGTGTTGGGGGAAGAGTGTATTTCAGAGTATATTTAAATCTGCTTGTGGTATTGATTACCTGAGCAGAAAGTTGGAGCTAAGACTGGAGTGGATACTGCATACTATTGGCATTTTATACTCTTGGAAATAATTTGATTTCTTCCATAATAACTATGTGATATTCATGGCCACTGAATAAATAAGAGTGGCAAACAAACTGATATCTTTCTTTGAAGCCCCAGTTAACATGTTGCTTGAATCATCATGGTGACTTTCAAAATGGAAATTCCAGACCAGTATGGGCTCTTGTTATTAAGGTACGCATATCCACAAGCATCAAACCACCATCCACCATAACTAACAGCACAACAACTTCGGTAGTTATCATTATCTCTATCCTTTGTAGTAAAAGCCTGGTTATCAATCATTGCAGTGTTTGTAAGTCGGGTCAGTTGATCAGCAACATTCCCAGTAAATGGGCCAAGTCTGATAGTATACTTCCCACTCTCAGGTTCTAGGTAAAAAGAGGAATACTCTGCATATTTAAATATATTTCTGTAGTCTCTAAACTCTATTCTCAGTTTGTACCTATTCTGCTTGGTCAAAAGGTAGATGTATTCATTGCCCAGCCAGTGGTCATTCATCACATCACCAAAGCCATATTTATATGTGGTCCAGCTTTCTCTCCAGGTGATCTTGCTGCTTCTTCTGTTTCTTTGAATCACTGTCCAGCCACCATTGCGATTCATGACACAGTTGACCACAAGTAGAGGGGATCGTACAGGCTGAATGACATAAAGCCCTGAAGTTGCGTTCTTGCTCTTACGTTGAATCTCTGTGCAGTCACGTGGCACTAAAGATAAACATAATCATGTCATCAATTTTATTCCATACACTATAGTCCTACATAGATATAGGGGAGCTAGGTTTCTGGTCACTCTCAGATAATAGCAGTGTCCCTTAAATGAATAGAAAATAAAATAATCCTAACTGATCCCCTTTTCATAAGAAAAATGAAGGATGAAAAAGGCTTTTAAGCTCATTAACCATGTCATCTGGTACCCAAACTCTCTCATTTCAGTCTTGAATATATTTCTTTGCATTACTTTGTATGGGAAGCCCCTCCAAGTATTTATTCCTCTTTCTGAAAAGAAATTCATTCTCATAACTACTTTAAAACTGTTTCTCACTCATGTAAATTAATGCACTTTTACCCTCAGTACTGATTTATTGAAGTCACAATCTGTGTTTAGCTGATATGTAACATTTAATTTTTTATACCTCAATGAGTTTCCCCCTTTACTATTTGATATTTAGACTGTGGACCTCTAACCTTCCTTCACAGCGCATCCCTATTCATTGGAAGTAGGCATGTTGTTCCTCTCTGCATCCAGTTCAGCAGTTTTATTCGTTTTACTGATCTGGGACTAGAACGATAGCAGCACTAATATGAACAGCATGATTCTCGGAAGATTTGGGAACATGAGTGAGTGGTCTGAATGTTGACTTTTGCAATAATATTTCTTACGTGCTGAAATTGTTGCCACTGTAAGCAAGAGGAAGAAACCAATCTGAAAGAGGGCTCCTTTTTCCATTTTCATCATTCTCCTGGAAAGAAAATATCATTCATGAGACCGTGGTCACAGTCACTTTATAAAAGATTCAGTGACTTACAATCCACCCGTCACACTAAATAGAGTACATCAACAGCATCATTAATACATACTATCCATCCGGGACCAAGTTACTCTCCTAGTTTAATCTGACTGGTTCCACTTTTACCTAATGGTAGTCATAGCATCTCCAGCTAAAGCTTCTCTTCCAGTCGCTGTAATGTTACCTCTGCAATTTGAAATCTTATGCATGTGAAGGAAAGATCATAGATGCTCAAAGGTACAAGATCAAAAGTCCATGGCTCTACTGGTCCATTCTCACCATACTCCAGCAGAAGTGTGGCAGAGAAGGCCAAAATTTAGTTTGGGTTACATGACTTTCGACCTTGTCCCAGAGTTTCACTGGCACTGTGGTAGCAGTATCACAGTTGTTCGGAACAAGGCCATTGATGCAGTTGGGATCTGGGGTTTGAAATTCCACATCTCTAGCTGCTCAGAGAGCACGACGAGTGGCATGATAAATCCAGGCAACCAGAGCACTGAGTGGTGGATTTAGCATTCACTATGTGGGGGGTGGTGGGTGCTGCAGAATACTGTTTCTGAGGAGACCTAGCAACCATCTCCCACAGTCTAGCAGTTTCTGGTTTTTTAACCATAATGGGCCACTGTAGCATCGGTGCCCATGATTTGAATTAGAAAAATTAGGGGAACCTTCCTCTGATGCTCGAATCAGCAGCAGAAACATTCTGCTGATGTGCTTCTGGCATTATTACTGGATCATTGTCCCAATCATTTCCAGCCCCACAATGTGTTCAAATTTCTTTCAACTCTGCAACTTTCCAGCTGACTTTCTCCTGGGGTTGAAAATGTTTAAAGGTGGAAGATGCATGAACAAAAATCTTTGCTTCTATCTCACCCTCTCTACTGAACAATCTTGATGCAAGGAGATTGATGCGAGACAATTGTTCATCAGATGTTTGCTCTGTACTTGATTTGTCTTGCTGTGCAATATTCCAGTTCATATTTGTTTGTTTAGCACAGTGATGAGATTTAGTAAAGTATGGCTAACTCCTAATTTTTCCCCACAAATTTCTCCTGGCCATTGAATGAGGTTTCTTTGAATTCTATAAGATTCTGCATCTCTCTCAGTAAGCAAAAATCACTAAACTTTAGGAGGCAATCCTGAACACTGCTGGAGAAACATTTCCATCCCCGCTCACCCCGCCACCACCTAATACAGCCTTTGTGGCTATGTTTCTCTCCAACTATTATCCTCATCCCTCATTTTTACATGAATATTCATCTCATTGATTTTATATTTTCATTATTGGAATCAAAAGTACTGCCTGGCATAGTGTAGCCCTTCATCATTGGACAAATTTTATATGTCATCAAAAAATAAGCTTGATGGCTAGATCATGCACCAGTGCTTCAAAATTGAAGTAAAAACAAAGCACAGGAAATATTCAACAGATCTGGCAGTATCTGTGGATAGAGAAACAGAGTTAATATTTCTAGTTGAACAGACTATCTTCTTCAGAACTGGTGGCATCATGCTGGAGGTGGCGGAAATGGTGGAGAATGATCATTTGAATGTGGAGGCTGGTGGGGTGGAAAGTGAAGACAAAGGGAACCCAATATCGGTTCTGGGAGGGAGGGAAATGGGTGAGAACAGAAGTGCGGGAAATGCATTGGAGATGGTTGAAGGCCCTGTCAACCACGACGGGGTGGGTTGATGGGGGGGGGGAGGGGGGGTGTGGGGGGATACTCGGGCGAGGAAAAAGGAAGACACGCCAGAAGTGCGGAGGTTGTGGGAGTTAGCATCATCAGAACAAATACGACAGAGATGGAGAAACTGAATGGAGTCCTTACAGGAAACAAGGTGTGAGGAAGTGTAATCGAGGTAGCTGTGGGAGCCGGTGGGCTTATAATCAATATTAGTAGAGAGCTTATCCCCAGAAATGGAAACTGAGAAGTCAAGGAAGGGAAGGGGAGCGTTGGAAATGGACCATGTGCAGGTGATCAAAGAGCTTTAAAAACTGAACCAGGTTAATAGTGAGAAATAATTGTGGCTTATTACAGCTCACACAAATTCAGCAATCAGAAGAGTCTGTTCTCTTGAAATCATTAAGGAATGCAACTGTTTTGGTGAAAGAAAAGCTCCAATAGCCTGTTTGGACTGAAGGTGCAGCAGCATTTGCAAGGTTAGTACAAATCGGATTGCTGCACATTCCACTTAATGTTGTCAAGGTGAGATTGAGAGTCCAGCATCTAACTGATTTAAGTCATACACACCCTGACTCATTTTGTATCTATGAAACATTGGTATCTTCATTTACTTCCTTAATTGCTTACATTCTTTTTTTGTGAGCCTCCACTTCCAGTGCAGAGTCTTGCTGAATACCTTGCTGCACAAAATTGCCCTTGTAATGTTAAGGGACTTATCAGCGGTACCTCATCTACTGAGACTCTGGCACTAGTGTAGACTTGGCTTTACTCACAGTAGAGAGGCTTGCATCCCCAAGTACAGCATTGCAGAGATGTCAGAATAACACAGGATTACTTAGTCACATGGCTCTCCATACAGCAACACGCTGCTTGTAGATGTGTATTTAAACCAATATTCAGAGTTTTGCTCAGGATGTTTGTTTCATTTCTACAGTAAGTAAAGTGTTGACTCACCTGCTGGTTTGGTGGATTATATTAACATTTTAGTTTTTAATGTTTACTTTTAAAAAGACGGCTGTTTACAGATATCAGAAGCCCACGTGTTGTCAGACTGTCTGTCAAGGTGATTCCACATTGCTTGCTAAAATTCAATGCTCCATCAGACAGACCATTCATTGCCAAATTTTATATAGTACAACCAACCCATAGATTATTCTCATTTATACAAACTAGTATCCATAAACTTGAGCTCATCAAAAGCTCTGCTGCCAATATCTTAACTCACACCAAGTCTGATTCAACCATCACCCCTGTGCTTGCTGACCTACATTGGTTTATGGTCCAGCATTGCCTCAATTTTAAAATTCCCACCATTGTTTTCAGATCTCTCTATGACTTTCCCCCTCCCTATCTCAGGAACCTCCTCCACTCCTAAAACCCTCCGAGATCTCTGCACTGGTCCAACCGTGAGCTCCAAATTCCACAATGTTAATTGTTTCAGCAATGGCAGGTGTGCCTTCAGCTGCCTAAGTCTAAGCTTTAGAATTTCCTCTAGAGCTCTCTTTTCTCCTTTAAGATATTTGTAAAAACTTAGCTCTTTGGCTAAGTTTTGGTCAACTGTCCTAATATCTTCCTATATGATAGATAATTCCCTTGTTAAGCACCTGTTCCTGTTAAGGTAATATTACTATGTTAAAGGCAGTATATAAATGCAAGTTATTGTTGTTGCACTACAGATTAAATATCTCATTAGCATATACTTTGAAGTAATTAAATGCCTCATTACCATATATCCTGTATTAATTCAATATTTTGTTATGTATAACCCATTATTATTTAGTCATCTCCTTATCATATATGAAGTACCTCATTATTGTCAAAGTATAACTGTATAATGTTGCCTCTTCTATGTAAAGGAAACAAATGTGTTCACATCAACAAGCACATAACGATTCAAGATAAACCAGCAAGAAGTGTGTAGATCAAAACTGAGATCTGCCAGAACATTTCTGTAAATCCTGCACCTTGAACATAGTTTACAAACCACATGCAGGTTGGGAATGTAATGCAGGGTCGGCCCTGCTCCATTACCTTTAGATTTGTTACCCTACAGCAGATTGCAAATTACAGCTCAGAACAACAAGCAAGGCTACAGACATGGAGTTACTTACAGTGTGAACAGGATTCCAGTCAGAGAGAGGTTGGAAGACACTCTGTTTTTTAAGAGGTTGGTGATCTATATTAAAGTGATAATCATGTGACATCAAATAGAGGCGTTGACATTCCATGAACCACCTGTCAAACAGGCTTCACTAGAGCATGAGATGAATGTAATTATTTTAATAAATTTACATAAATGTAAACGGGGGAGAAGGGTATTGGAGGAAGTATAAATAGGGCAAAAGGTTAGAGGCTACTTTACTGCACCTGATTGTGGAAAGTAAAGGTGCATGAAAAGTAAATTGGAGCTGAGATTTCTGCAGGATCTTTGAACCTTGCTTTTTCTTTTGGTCATAAGTGTCTGATACATACAGAAAATTATTCACTTACTTGGAAGTCTCCAAATCTGGCTATCAAGCTTATCGAATCTCTTACCCAGTATATAATGTACTCTCTCCCTTTAAGAAGCTCATGTAAGTCCACAGAGCTTAGCTAAAGCCAAGGCCTCCGGGCCTTGAATTGTGTGCGTGGTACTGCTGGAGTTTCGCTAAAACTGTGCAGGTTATTATCACAGAGCATTGGAAAGCTTCTTCTTGATGATGCAGCAAGGACCATCTTGCATTAGGTGTTTGGTTTGCACGATCTTCTGGAACCAGTGAGAAATATCCCCACCCCCCATGACAGGTCTACCCTCCATTTCCCAGCAGTAAGCTGAGTCACATTGGCTGGTCAATCATCAGCAGTGCCTTTGAGTACTGCAGACTTGTCTGGCTCAGGTGATGGGTTACCTCGTTTGTTATGGAGGTTTGGCTTCAGTCGTTCATCCATTGTAAGCTCGTCAGTGCGGATCCTGATCCGTACTTGATCCTGAAAAGACTGTTTGCTTTCCACTGACCCCTCCCCTTTCCCTAAAGAGGGTGAACCTAGTTTTCTTTTTCCAATATTCACTTCTGGCTCAGTAAAAATAATACAAATCCCTGATTGTAGGATTGTGGCAATAAGATTTTTTTAAATTATGATCCGTAGGTTGCCAATATGGGAGTGTTAAGCTGAAATGCCAGCTAGCATTTAGCGTAAGGCACCATACTAATTGATAAAGGAGTTGAAGCCAGCATATGGAACAGCTGCCCAGAGGCTTGTTAAACAGCTGGTTGCCATTTCAAACGCCTGTCTTGTTAAAGACCCTGGTGATAGCACTTCAACTAATTCTCTCAGAAAAATACAAGAGAAAGCACCAACTGCTATACATGGCCTTTCTCAATCTCACAAACTGTAATGGCTTCTGGAGCATTTTCCTCAAACTTGGCTTCCCTCAGAAATTTGCCACCATCCTCCACGTACTCCACTGTGACATACAAGCCACGATCCTCACCAATGGGACCACCTGTCTTATTGAAGACTGGAGTTAAACAAGGCTGTATCGTTGCATCAACATTCTTCTCCATCTTCCTCACTGCAATAATGCACCTCACCTCCAGCAAACTACCCACAGGCCTGGAGCTAACTCACAGAACAGATGGGAAACTGTTCAACCTATGACACCTTCCAACCAAAATCTTCAACACTTTCCCTCCTCCATGACCCGACCCATTCCTCTTCCCCAAAGACCTCTGGGCCTCAATAGATAGCCCTCACTCAACTACCCCTTCACCCCTGAAATACCCTTGCTCCTTCTCAGCCTCTATCCAAGCTGCCAGTCTCCTGCTCCCCTCCACTGTGTCACACTTTTCCACAAAAACAACCACACCTCAGATCCAAAGGGAGAAGCCAAAGGTGCAGGCCACCTTTAAATGACATGGCATTTTAGTGGATAGCACTTCAACTAATTACTTCAGAAAATGCAATGGACAGCATCAACCTTTATGCATGGCCTTTCTCGACTTCACAGAAGTCTCTGACTCTGTCAACCGTGATGGCTTCTGGCGTATTTTCCTCAAATTTGGCTGCCCACAGAAATTTGTCACCATCCTCCGCGTACTTCACTATGACATGTAAGCCATGATCCTCATCAACGGAACCAGCACAGACCCTATCTCATTGAAGACTGGAGTCAGACAAGGCTGTATCGTCGCACCAACATTCTTCTCCATCTTCCTCACTGCAATAATGCACCTCACCTCCAGCAAACTACCCACAGGCCTGGAGCTAACTCACAGAACAGATTGGAAACTGTTCAACCTATGTCACCTTCCACCCAAGGTCTTCGGCCTATTGAAGTCCTCCATGACCTGACCCATTCCCCTTCCTTGACGACCTTTGACCCCTATAGGTGCCCCTCACCTAAACACCCCTCACCCCCGATTTACCCTTGCCCCATCTCACCCTCTGTCCAAGCTGCCAGTCTCCTGCTCCCCTCCACTGTGTCACATTTTTCCACAAAAACAACCACACCTCAGATCCAAAGGGACAAGCCAAAGGCACAGGCCACCTTTAAATGACTGTGAAACCTGTGCCACGAGTTTCTCATGTGCCATTGACTTAGTCTTGAAGGTTGGACTTAATTTGAAAAAGTCTTAAGATAATGAGAATTCATGAGATGCAAATGTATTGAAAATAAGAACCCACCACCAGATGGCATGAGGCATGATACGCTGTTGCAATGTTAACTTAAATTCTACATCTCAACCTGCCATCGGAAACTGAAATTTCTACTCTCGCTTAATTAGGACTCCCTGCCCGCCACTTTTCCTACTCTTACAGGCCCCATTAAATTCTGCTCTATTTGTGTGTCGGGATTCCAAAGGGAATCATCCAGGGGTTCCACAGGGAAACACACTTGTCCCCATTCAGTTTCCATCACATTGCGGATGACAAACAATAGCTAGTTTTCCAGCTTGAAAAACAAGCCATGATCGAACCACTGCCCGCAGAACCACACAGGATTGGACAGCCTGTGAACAAATGATATTGGGGCAGAGACCCATAGGGAACAATTTTAAACAAGCTTGCTGGATGGGGAATGCACGGGATCGGATGAAATGCTGATTTTACAACCCACCCAATATTATTCATTGACCTCATGAGAGTAAAATCAGACAGGGTGTAAAAACCAACATTTCACTCCAATCTGTTAGTTTCCCAACTGACAGGATAGGTTAAAATTGCCCCAATTGGGAGGAGTGTAAAATCAGTGTTCCACCTGATCCAGTGCGATTCCCATCCTGCGAGCTGGGTTAAAATTTCCCCCATTATGCCAGATATCTTCCCCAACATCACTGCCCTGGAATTCCCTGGGCACCCCCATAAAACACATTGGGCTGGTGGGTGGGAGTGTGTGCATAGGTACCATCTTCTATAAAACTAAATACGTGAAATAGGCAATGTTCATAAACCAATGAAAATATCCTCAGGCAATAAAGAAATGATGAGAAATATCTACCTAGATAAATAAGGTATTCGGACGAATGCAATATAATTTAATGATTCTAATCTGAAAATACCAGCAGATGTCCTAGGGTGTTTCTTGCAGGTATTTCAGGACCTCAAATGCATTTACTGAAAATGATCATATTCCATGGGACTGTAAAGTTGGCAACAGTCCACCCATTGTTAAAAAACATTGGGAGGAATTTTTCATTTTTGAAACTAAGTGCTGTGTCGTGCAGGCTTAGTGGCACATTTCCCGTAGGTTAGCATGGCAGGAATTCGTGCTCGATTTTATGGTCAGAAGCTAATTAATTATGCATAGGCGAATATCTCTCTGAATCACATCATGGGTTGGGAACTGATTCGCCCACCCCACTGTTACCTAATGGGGTCGAAAGTCCAGGCGCCATATTTAAACACAACCCCAGCACGCACATTTCACTCCCTTCAGCCAGATGTCCTTCAGGAAGCCTGTACAGATGTCTGTGCAGCAGAAGGCGGTGGTTGCACCCAGGTTTAGCCACAACTCTCTCGAGACTTTGATGAGGAGTATGCCAACACCGGGATGTCCTCTACCTGAGGGATGGCTCCAGGAAGCACACCAGCCTCACCTCTCCAACCTGGGAGGCGTTAGCAAAGCAGGTCAGTGCGGCTGGCAACTGCCCCGCAACGATACCCCGTGCAGGGAGAGGGTGAATGATCTCATCCGCTTCGCCAGGGAAAGTTAATCTTCAACTCACACCAATATCACACACTCATCATGGCATCATGCACTCAAGTACCACATTTTTCAGGGATCACACACATTAGCAGGGGCCACATATCACCACTGATTGTCTCATGGATACTTTCACATCACTACCATCTCATCTATCATGCTGCACAAACTCTATCCTCAGCCCTTTCTGAGGAGGACTCACCACACACAGAAAGCATGCACGTTTCCCAACCTCTGCTCCATCCCTTCTCATCACATTCTTTCTTTTTGTCTTCATGTAGTCCAAGCTTGCCCACAATAGGAGGGAGAAATCCCAGATGAGAGGAGGGGCAGCCAACATCACAGAGGTCACTACATTTGAGGAGGATGCCACCTAGCTGGCTGGGAAGGACAGAGGTCACTCCTGTGGGGAAGACGAGATCAGCTTCTCCCAGCAGCCTTGTAAAGAAGTAATCTGAGTTAATCATATCCTGACATTAATAGTGAGTGACATGCAATCTTGTATTCTACCTGCACATGAACTAAATATGTCTCCTCTATCTTACAGGCACCAGCAGAAGAGGATGGCCAACATAAGCACCAGCCCCCAGCTCACCTCAGGAGGAGGAAGCTGAGGAGCCATCAAGGAAGATCCATCACTGTGTTTACTTCCACCCTCCACCAGCACTGTGACACACACCTCAGTGGGTCATAGTTCTAGGTTAGGTTTGGGGTCACTTTCACAGAATCACAGAATTTAATGGCACAGAAGGAGGCCATGCAGCCCATTGTGTCTCCACTGGCTCTCCAAATTAGGCTGTATTATCTAGTGCCATTTCCCTGCCTTTTCTCCTTATCCTTGCACATTGTCTCTATTCAAATAATCATCTAATTCCCTCTTGAATGCCTCGATTGAACCAGCCTCCACCACACTTCCAGACAGTGCATTCCAGACCCTGGAGCACACTTCACTGACATGACTCCACAGCAGTCAGTAGCAGTGACAGCCAGGTCCCTGGCACTCAGAGGGCTGCTGGAGATCAGGTACCCACTGAGTCTGAGTCAGATGATGACCCTCTGCGATCGGCCATTAAGACAATGTTGGAGATGCAACGAGAGGCAACTTAAAACCTGGCAGAGATGCAAGAGTCACTCAGCAGACTAGAGCGAAGGATGGAGGAGTCTTTCTGCATTCTGTCTGACGTCATGGTTCTGACATGCAAGTGCCTTGAGGTGACCATGAGAAGGTTGGTGGCCACCTTGGAGACCTTGGTCCAGCAGGTTCTGCCAGATTTGTGCTCGGACCTGAACTCCTTTGCTATAAGCATATCCATCAGTGGCTAGGTGAGAGGGGGAGTGGGGCCCCTTGAACTCCAGGTGCCCCTTCTCCTCAAGGAATCAGGGAGGGTTCCTTGGGCACCCGCAGGGAAGAGGAGTGTCAGCCGGACACCCCAGGGGCCTCCATATAGGGCACTAAAGGGTGTCCAGCTGCTCGGAATCCCTTCTGCCTGTGACCCCTTCTACTCCAGCTGGTCAGGCCGAGGGTTGCGTATCTGCCCGAGCAGGAGACCCTAATCAGGCCGGGGCCCTCCAGACCTCGGGCCATCTAAGGGAATGTGCCAAGCTCATCGCAGACAACAAGGCATAGCAGTCAGCAGGGGGCCTCTGATGTTGATGTCAGGGCTGCACCCAGGCATAGCGTTAGGGTTAGAAAAGTTAAGAAATATTAACATCACTTCTGGGTCATGGGTGTTCAATCACTGTATCTATCATGCACTTTTGTAAATATATTTGATGTCACTGAGAATGGTTTGGCCATTTGAAGGAGACGTGCATATTCATATATTCCACCTGACCCAGTGCATTTCCCACCCTGCGAGCTAGGTTAAAATTTCCGCCATTATGCCAGATATCTTCCCCAACAACACTGCCCTGGTATTCTGGGCACCCCAATAAAACACACTGGGCTGGTGGTCGGGAGAGTGTGCAAAGATACCATCTTCTGTAAAACTAAATATGTGAAATAGGCAATGTTCATAAACACAATGAAAATATCCTCAGGCAATAAGGAAATGAGGAAAACAACTACCTAGATAGATAATGGTATGCGGAAGATTGATTTATTGATTCTATTGTGAAAATACCAGCAGATGTCCTTGGGCATTTCTTTCAGGTATTTCAGGGCCTCAAACACATTTACTGAAAATGATTGTATTCCACGGGAGTGCAAAGTTGGCAATAGTTCACCCATTGTTAAAAAAATGATGAGGTTTTGGAAAGAAATGATTGTGATAGTAGAAATATTACATGCTTATTGATGCTCAAACATGGAGGGCATCATTGGTTTTTTCTATTCATGCACGGGATGTGGGCTTTGCTAGCTAGGCCAGCATTTAATGCCCATCCCTAATTGCCCTTGAGAAGGTGGTGGTGAGCTGCCTTCGTGAGCCGCTGTAGTCCATGTGGTGTCAGTACACCCACAGTGTTAGGGAGGGAGTTCCAGGATTATGACCCAGTGACAGTGAAGGGATGGACTATATGTTTCCAAGGTAGGATGGTAGCGATCGTGGGTTTAGAAAGTACTGTACAAGGAGTCTTGGTGAATTCCTGCAGTGTATCTTGTAGATGGTACACACTGCTGCCACTGAGCACCGGTGGTGGAGTGAACGTTTGTGGATGGGGTGCCAATCAAGCAGGTTGCTTTGTCCTGGATGGTGTTCAGCTCCTTGAGTATAGTTGGAGTTGCAAGCAAGTGGAGTGCATTCCATCATACTCCTAACTTGTGCCTTGTAGATGGTGGCAGGCTTTGGGGAGTCAGGAGGCGAGTTACCCACCCCAGGATTCCTGCTCTTTGACCTGCTCTTATAGCCACAGTATTTATATGGCTATTCCAGTTCAGTTTCAGGTCAATGGTAACCCCCAGGATGTTGACACTGGGCGATTCAGCAATGGTAATGCCATTGATGTCAAGGGGTGATGGTTAGTTTTCTCTTGTTGGAGATGGTCATTGCCTGTCACTTGTGTGACGTGTATGTTACTTGACACTTGACAGCCCAAGCCTGGATATTGTCCAGGTCTTGCTGCATTTGGACATGGACTGCTTCAGTATCTGAGTCGTCGCGAATGATGCTGAAAATTGTGCAATCATCAGCGAACATCCCCACTTCTGACCTTATGATGGAAGGAAGGTCATTAATGAAACAGCTGAAGATGGTTGGGCCTAGGACGCTACCCTGAGGAACTCCTGCAGTAATGTCCTGGAACTAAGATGACTGACCTCCAACAACCACAACCATGTTCCTTTGTGCTAGGTTAGACTCCAACCACCAGATAGTTTTCCGTCTGATTCCCATTGACTTCAGTTTTGCTAGGGCTCCTTGATACCACACTTGGTCAAATGCTGCCTTGATGTAAAGGGCAGTCACTCTCACCTCACCTCTGGAGTTCAGCCGTTTTGGCCATGTTTGAACCAAAACTGTAATGAGGTCAGGAGCTGAGTGGCCTTGGCGGAACCCAAATTGTGCGTCAGTGAGCAGGTTATTGCTAAGCAAGTGCCATTCGATAGCACTGTTGATGGACCCCTTCCATTACTTTACTGATGATCAAGAGTAGACTGATAGAGCGGTAATTGTCCGGGGTGGATTTGTCCTGCTTTTTGTGTACAGGACATACCGGGGCAATTTTCCACATAGCCAGGTAGATGCCAGTGTTGTAGCTGTACTGGAACAGTTTGGCTAGAGGTGCGGCAAGTTCTGGAGCACAAGTCTTCAATACTATTGCTGGAAAATTATCAGGGCCCATTGCCTTTGCAGTATCCAGTGCCTTCAGCTGTTTCTTGATATAACGTGGAGTGAATCGAATTTGCTGAAGACTGACATCTGTGATGCTGGGGACCTCTGGAGGCCGAGATGGATCATCCTAAAGAATGTAGTAAATGCTTCAGCCTTATCTTTTGCACTGATGTGCTGGGCCCCCCCATCATTGAGGATGAGGACATTTGATATTTGTGGAGCCTCCTCCTCCAGTGAGTTGTTTAATTGTCCACCACTATTCACGACTGGATGTGGCAGGACTGCAGAGCTTAGATCTGATCTGTTGGTTGTGGGATCACTTAGCTCTGTCTATCACTTGCTGCTTACGCTGTTTGGCACAGAAGTAGTCCTGTGTTGTAGCTTCACCAGGTTGACACTTCTTTTTTAGGCATGCCTGGTGCTGCTCCTATTGAATTCAAATTCCACCATCTGCCGTTGCGGGATTCGAACTCAGGTCCCCAGAGCATTGCCCTAGTTACTCTGGATTACTAGTCCAGCGACAACACGACAACACCATCGCCTTCTCCCCTCAATTTGACTGCAGCGGAATTATTTTCAACCTTAATGGACCAGAGAGGAAGAGCTATCTAGCTTAATCCTATTTTCCTGCTCTTGGTCCATAGCCTTGTAGGCTACAACAATTCAAGTGCATATCTAAGTGATTTTTAAATGTGATGAGCATTTCTGATTCTACCACTTTTTCAGGCAAAGTCCAAACCCCTTCCGCCATCTTGGTGAAATAATTTCTTCTCGATTCCCCTCTAACCCTTTCACCAATTACTTTCAATCTGTGCCCCTGATTATTGACCTCTCTGCTAAGGGGAATGAGTCTTTTCTATTTACTCTACCCAGGTGCTTCCTAATTTATACACCTCAATTGCCCATCAGCCTCCTCACAAAGAAAACAATTCCAGCCTATGCAAACTTTCTCATAACTAATGTTCTCCGGTTCTGGCAACATCCTCATGCATTACCTTTGTACCCTCTCTGAGGGATGATCACAGCCTTCTTGTAATGTATATTCATGATATGTTATACATGTGGCCTAACTAGTATTTTAACACAGTACTAGCATAACTTCCCCGCTCTTATATTCTGAAGAAAAGTATCCCGTACTCCCTCTTAATCACATCAGCTACTTGATCTGTTACTTTCCTGGATCTTCAGACAAACACTCCAATATGCCTCTACACTTCTCCGTGTCCTACTATTTATTGTGTGTTGCCTTGTCTTATTTGCCCTCACTAAATGCATTACCTCACACCTCTCAGATTGAATTCCATCTGCAACGTTTCTGCCCACCTGAGCAGTCTATAGTTAATATCCATGCCGATTGTCCTTGATTAATCTTCTTCTAAATGATCTTTTTTTTTTAAAGCCTGCACCACCAAGGTTAGGATAATTACTCTGCCTACACCTTTCTCCCTTTTAAACAACAGTACAATGTTGGCAGTCCTCCAGTTCTCCAGCATCACACCATGTGTGTATCTGGAGAGGATTGGAAAATGGTAAAAGCTGAACATGCGTTCAACAGCAGGAAGAGCCCCCCTCCAACCCGTCGCACCTCCCAGCCCAACCACCCCCATGAATTAAATGAGTCATCAGCCACTCTTGGGGTTAGTTGCTAATTGACTTCTGGATGTTGCTAAATTAGTAGTATTTGATGATTTGTACTGCTACTTCAAGGTGAAGTCTGCATGGAGTGATGTGGCATGTGGTGTATACCTTGTTGTCACTTCAATGATTCTACTCACACCACTTGCTCTCAGTTGTTGGTGTTGTAGTTACCATCCACATAAGCTTGCAGCATGACAGGGAGAAGAAGCAAAGGCAACACAGAGGAGGATGAGCTGCTGGAAGGGGAAGGGGGCAGAGAGCTCTCAGTAGAATGCTATATCCACCAGGGTCTTCAGGGAGCACCTTGCAGGTGCTGCCTGTAAATTAAGAGAAGTACCACAGCAGCAAAGAGTTCCATTGCCTCAAAGTCCAGTTGTTGTGCGACCATTCTGAGCGCATCATGTTTGTCAATGTCCATTATCCTGAAGGAGTTACGACGCCTTTATTCTGTACCAGTTCACTGTACCAGCTGCATATGAACCACCACGAGAGACCAGAGTGTAGTTATTGGGCAATGAGGATTATCTTCTAATATCTGCTGACCAGCCTGTTCATCACTCTGGTGCATGCCATGAGAATCACGCTGCCACATGAAATGTCATCGAACAGACAAGTCCAGGAAATGAGGAGGGGGGTGGGTAGCGTTTCAGGCAAGAAAGAATTCTGATGAAAGATCATCCTGAAACATTAAGATGCTGCCCAACTTGCTGAGTACTTCCAGCATTTTTTGTATATACTATTAAAGCTAGCATCCAATATTTATACAAATTGAAAGATAGAGACTGTGGTAAAGTGAAGGACCATGTACCTTTAGGAGAATGCAAGTGGACAACTGTCCCCTGAAAAGGAGGTGTCGGAAAAACCAGTCGAGGTTGTTGAACTGCGATGTTCAACACGTCCAAAAAAGCCTCCTGAGAGACTTGATTTGTAAATAGTTATTACTGTAAATAGTTTACATGTTATTAAGTTTGTCAACTGTATTTTTTAAGTAAAAGGAGAGGGATGTGGTAAAGTGGAGTACCATGTACCTTTAAGAGAATGTAAGTGGACTAACCATGTGACAGTACTGATCAATCACTGTACAGCGCAGGCTACTGGTTAACTGTAAGTCTAGAACTGGAGGTGGTTTTGGGAGCACACAAGGATTTAGTACTCCGCCTTCTGTTGCAATAAGCAATCACAGTTTGTTCTTATGTTGGTCTATCTCTGTTATTGATAGTGAGCATCAACTAACAGGCGTGCAATTCGAGTTTACTCGACTAGTGAACTCATAGACTCAAGACAAAAAAGAGACAAAGGTGTAAGAGAAAGGTACTCGTAGAAAGGCATAAAGATGGGATTGAAGGGGTGTTTGAATGTTGCTCTTGGAGGAATGGGGGCTAAATTAAATAGTTCCTGAATTTGAGCCTGGGGGATTGAGATACGTTAATACGCCGCACCTGTGGAAGTGATACAGACAGCACAGAAACTCCATGCTGCCTTCATTTTCATAATTGAAATTAAACACACTGCTGAGTGGCTGTGTGCTTCAGCAAGGAGCCCAAGTCTGTGTGAGACTAGCACCATTTGAGACTAATCTGTATTACTTAAAGTGGTGACGGTGTATTCTGGTGGCAGCAGGGGTTGAAACTATTTGGGAAACATTTGAAGGCCTTCAGGAAGGACCTGAAATGGTGCAACAAGCAACAGAGTATGCCCCCAAGTTTTCCAATGGACAAAGGTTCACATCCCCTAGGGGCCACTGGTGAGAACAGGTGACTGTGGAGGTCACTGCCATCCATCTGGTGCCAGGGACATGGATGCAGTACCACAAAAAGTTGAATGACCTCACATAAGTGGTCAAGATCACTGAATGCATCATTCCTTGCCAAATCCTACCAGCTGTACCACCAGCCTCACAAACAGCTCTATTCAGTCATTCACTTGCCTACCAATAATCTACATCAACCATAACTCAAAACTCACATGCTTCTCCTGCCCCTCACACAGTTAGGACTGTTAGAAACTGCACACTCATATCTCACAGCTTGCCAGCTGTTGCTGGGTACATCACCCAAACACACTGCAACCCACTCACTGACACACTTTTACCTCTTTTGCAGGACAAGGTGGCCCATAATAGATCACAGTAGCAGCAAACAGGAGAGCAGGGGGAGGTGTGTGGGGCAAGCATGACTGCATGTGGTGACTCCTGGAAGAGACAGTGCTGGGGATAATTGGAGCAGTGGGGAGTGAGTCTGTGGTCAGTGATGTTGCTGAAGCCATAGAGGATGACAGTATGTTCCTGCTTTGTGCATCTTCTCAAATCCCACTTCACCCTCATCCCACAATCTGTTATGATGGGCAAGCTGAAGATTGTGCAACCATGCACCTCTTGCTTTTCCCCAGCCCTCTTCCCTTATCCCAACCCTCCCCATGTGCATTCAAACTTTCAAATACCCAAGAACTGCTTTCTGGTCAACCAGTTGTGCTGAGGCTGAAAGCCTAGTGAAAGAAGCAACCTTTGAGGAAGAAACATGGTCACTTGATCAGCTACTAGTTTAGGTACTGGCATGAATGGGCTGCAGCAAGAGCAGGAGGAAAGAATTTTGTGTGTGCCAGCTCACCAGAGGACAATGTTGCAGACAGGGTCTGCTGCAGAGGACTCAGACGAGGACTTTGTTGGGTCGGTGTACAGAAGGAGGCCGATGGGTATGCACACAGAAATGATTGGTGCATTGACAGGCCTAACACAGAGCTTCTTGTCACTGTCAAGGAGCATGGAGGAGTCTGGCTCCAACTTGGCAGAGCTTGGAGCCCATCCAATGTGAAAGTGGTAGCAGTTGCAGATCTAACTATGAAGCAGCATCTGATCCGATTTCCCAGCTTCCACTGCAGCACAAGCAGAAGTCAGGCAATGTCTGGCTGTCATGAAATCTCAGCTTGTTGCCAAGCAAGCCCACTTGGTACCATGCAGGCTCAGACTGCTGTCAGCATGGGTGCTCAAAGGGACTTTCACCGTCTCACAGAAATTCAGCAATCTGCGCTCCAATAGATTACTAGGATTGTTGAGGCCCTGCCTCAGGGGAGTGATAGTGGCTCCATGGAGCATGAGTCTGCAGTCCCCTCTCAGGATGTCCTCCCACCACTGACAGTCCACCAGTCTGCCAGCCACTCCAGGCTGTATCCGCACATGTCAAAGTGGTACAGTTCAAAGCAGGGCCTTTAAGGCCCAGTGCTGCTTAAGAACACCCTGCAAAGCCCTCTATCGTCAATAGCTTTCCACTAGCCATACTGCAGCCTGTGGAGAGGCAACGTGAAGGAGAACTAAGCTAAGCAAAGGTTCACGCAAGGCAGCCACTAAAGGAATGTACAAGGGTGATAGATTGATTATTATATGGAGTATTGGATGTGTCATTGAATAAAGTTAGTGTGGAATAGTTGTTTGTGGTATTTGTATATCAGGACTCTACCTGCAGTCTGTAGGCCTCTTAATCATCCGGTTCCAGCTCCATATCCAATTCCAACTTCTGATAAGTAATTTATTTGACAAAATTAGCAACCAAAATTGCCTCCCGCACTCAATTTTTTATCCTCACACCTCTCCAAAAGTTGCTGCCATCAACAGTCACTGGTAGCTTTCTGCTATCCCCATCAATTGGTCATTGTTCTTGTGTGTGCCAAGATGGCTTTGTAATTTCTGTCTTTTGAACATAATGTTTTCTCTTACATATTGCAACTCCTTTGCCTGCTCTGTGTACCTCTTTCTTTCTATGAGCTCTATATTTGCTATTCTAAGGTTGTTTTGCATTGACACTTGTTTAGTTAGTATTATGAGACTAGTGTTGTGAGCACACTCTCTGTTTTTGTACTGCTAAATCTGGATCTGTTATCACAGAAATGTTTATTTCGGTCTATAATTCTTGCTGCATATAAAGAGAGACAGGTTTAGTAATGAAAGGATGGGGAGCTGGCTCACAGATGTCAGCATCCTTCAACCTGAACTAAACAAATGTTGGTGTTAAAGCACCTTTAACCTTCGAACAGATGTCTTACTTTAACCATGACTCAGAATTTCCTCAGAGCTTCTTCCACTTTGACACTAGAAGTGCAAGTGTGTTACTCTCACACTACACATCTACGGACAAACAAATCCAGTTATCTTGTGAAAAGTACTTTGTTAAATGTCTCCAAAATTTAGTTGGAAACTCATTATCCTCACCAAAGACTAACAAAAAAATTCCCTTAATCTCATTTTTCAAACAAAATACCTAGAATGTCTTGAGATCTCTGACTATCTCAGAAATACATTCCCACTTGCATAATCACCACTGGCTCACCTTCTACTCCTTGTACACGTTTATCCATCCTTTGCTCAATCTTTGCACCAGAAATCACCGCCCTGTTAGTGTCGTCTTTATTAGAGAAGGAATTGCTGATAAATCACACCAGTAATTATTCCCCCTATCTCCTTTCTTATATCACTGGTTTATCCCTGTGCTGCACACTTTTGAAAGTGACTGGTCGATCCAGGAATGTAGCAACAGGATTCACTATTCAGTATCTCTATAAATGGTCATTTGTTTATAAATGAAACCATGTAGGTTGTTGCAGTGCTGTATCAGCTGCAGTAGCCTTGAATATAAGGAGAGCCTTATTAATTTGAGTAATATAATACATTTAAATTCAGATGTACATAACACACTGACCAGTTAATTTACTATATACTGACTGTCCAATACCTCCAAAGAGATTTTCACCGTCAATATGCTTCTGTTATGTTAAGGGATAGATGTGTGTTAGTACATCATTGTAATTCAATCTGTATTAACAATGGGTCAGTAAACTACACTAAAACTTGACCAGATAACGATCATGATCACTTAACTGGGCATTTTTGGGAAGTCTAAGCTTCTATAACACTCACAGTAGCTTATTGTAAAACTACCTAAAGGTTACTTCATGGTGTTACACCTCCTGTTGTGCAAGATTTTGCAACATTCTTTTCCTTTAGTTGAACAAGGAAGTTGTACTTCTTAAACAAAAACAGAAAAGCTGGAAAAACTCAACAGGTCTAACAGCATCTGTGGAGAGGAAAACAGAAGCTGTTTCTACAGATGCTGTTAGACCTGCTGAGTTTTTCCAGCAGCTTCTGTTTTGTTTCAGATTTCCAGCATCCGCAGTACTTTGCTTTTACCTTAGTTGTACTTCTTATTTTGGTTTCAATATCAAAACTTTCCTATAGAATAAGACTCTTCTATAAATGTACTACTCCATATGAACTTAAACCAGCATCAGCATTATCTTTAGAAATTCACCACAAGTTTAGGCTATTCGTGTGTGAGATACGTGAAGATTATAAAATGTATCAGGTTCTTACCAGGTTGATAATAGGGCAGATATCCACCGTAGCCTCCTTGCACAAGCCCTGAAGAAAATCAGAGTGTGAGAAATGCAGTAGTGATTAATTTGTGTCTGATTAGAAGCTTACTTTGTAAATTGATTCATCATTAATCAGAAAGGATCAGAAGCAGAGAGTAGGGATAAATGGGTCTTTTTTGGATTTGCAAGCTGTAACTAGTGGACTGCCACAGGAATCAGTGCTGGGTCCTCAACTATTTATCATCTATATCAATGACTTGGAGGAAGAGACCGAATGAATGGTAGCTAAATTTGCCGATGACACCAAGAAAGCTAGGAAATTTGGTTGTTAACAGGAGGTAGAGTGTCTTTTTTTAAATTCATTCATTGGATGTGGACATCATTGGCTAGGCCAGCATTTACAGTCCATCCCTAATTGACCTTGAGAAAGTGGTGATGAGCTTTCTTCTTGAACCGCTGCAGTTCATGTGGTGTAGGTACACCCACAGTGCTGTTAGGGACAGAGTATCAGGATTTTGACACAGCGACAGTGAAGGAGAGCAATATATTTCCAAGTCAGGATGGTGAATGGCTTGAAGGGGAACTTCCAGATGGGGGTGTTCCCATCTATCTGCTGCCCTTGTCCTTTTAGATAATGGGTTTAGAAGGTGCTGTTTAAGGAGGCTCAGTGAGTTCCTGCAGTGTATCTTGTAGATGGTACACACTGCTGCCACTGTACGTCCGAAACGGAAGGAGTGAATGTTTGTGAATGGGGTGCGAATTAAGCGGGCTGTTTTATCTTGGTGTCAACCTTCTTGAGCGTTATTAGAGCTGCACTCATCTAGGCAAGTGGGAGTATCCCATCACACTCCTAACTTGTGCCTAGTAGATGGTGAACAGACTTTGGGGAGTCAGGAGGTGAGTTACTTACTGCAGAATTCCTAGCCTTTGACCTGCTCTTGTAGCCACAGTACTTATATGGCTGGTCCAGTTCAGTTTCTGGTCAAAGGTAAGTCCCAGGATGTTGATAGTTGAGGATTCAGCGATGGTAATGCCATTGAATGTCAAGGGACGATGGTTCAATTCTCTCTTGTTAGATATGGTCATTTCTTGGCACTTGTGGCGCGTATATTACTTTCCACTTGTCAGCCCAAACCTGGATATTGTCCAGGTCTTGCTGCATTTAGACATGGACTGCTTCAGTATCTGAGGAGTTGTGAATGGTGCTTAACATTGTGCAATAATCAGCAAACATCCCCAGTTCTGACCTTATGATGGAAGGAAGGTCATTGATGAAGCAGCTGAAAATGGTTGGGCCTAGGAAACTACCCTGAGGAACTCTTGCACTGATGTCCTGGAACTGAGATGATTGACCTCCAACAACCACAACTTCCTTTGTTCTAGGTATGATTGCAACCAGTGCAGAGTTTTCCCCCTGATTCCCATTGACTCCAGTTTTGCTGGGGTTCCTTGATGCCACACTCGGTCAAATGCTGCCTTGATGTCAAGTGCAGTCATTCTCACCTCACCTCTGGAGTTCACCTCTTTTGTCCATGTTTGATCCAAGGCTATGATGAGGTCAGGAGCTGAGTGGCCCTGGCAGAACCCAAACTGGGCGTCAGTGAGCAGGCTATTGCTAAGCAAGTGCCGCTTGATAGCACTGTTGATGACCCCTGCCATTACTTTACTGATGAAGGAGAGCAGACATGGGGCAGTAATTGGCTGGGTTGGATTTGTCGAGCTTTTTGTGTACAGGACACACCTGGGCAATTTTCCACATAGCCAGGTAGATGCCAGTGTTGTAGCTGTGCTGGAACAGCTTGACTAGGGGCCCAGAAGCTCTGGAGCGCGTCTTCAGTACCAATGCTGGAATATGGTCAGGGGCCATAGCCTTTGCACTATCCAGTGCCGTCAGCTGTTTCTTAATATCACGTGGGATGAATCAAATTGGCTGAAAACTGGCATCTGTGATGCTGGAGGCCCCCGGAGGAGGCCGAAATAGATCATCCACTCGGCCCTTCTGGCTGAAGATTGTAGCAAGTGCTTCAACCTTATCTTTTGCACTGACGTGCTGGGCTCCTCCATCATTGAGGATGGGGATATTTGTGGAGCCTCCTCCTTCAGTGAGTTTTTTAATTGTCCACCACCATTCACGACTGGATGTGGCAGGACTGTAGAGCTTAGATCTGATCCGTTGGCTGTAGGGTCGCTTAGCTCTGTCTATCACTTGCTGCTTATGCTGTTTGGCACGCAAGTAGTCCTGTGTTATAGCTTCACCAGGTTGACACCTCATTTTTAGGCATGCCTGGTGCTGCTCCTGGCATACACTCCTGCACTCTTCATTGAACCAGGATTGATCCCCTGGCTTGGTGGTGATGGTAAAGTAGGAGATATGCCGGGCCATGAGGTTACAGATTGTGGTTGAATACAATTTTGCTGCTGCTGATGGCCCACAGTGCCTCATGGTTGCCCAGTCTTGAGTTGCTAGATCTGATCAAAATCTATCACATTTAGCATGGTGGCTGTGCCACACAACATGGAGGGTATCCTCAATGTGAAGACGAGACTTTGTTTCCACAGTTTCCGCCACAGGACTGTACAGTGGTTACTCCTAACGATATCGTCATGGACAGATGCATCTGCAGCATGCAGGTTGGTGAGGATGAGGTCAAGTCTGTTATTCCCTCTTGTTGGTTCCCTCACCACCTTCCTCAGGCCCAGTCTAGCAGCTATGTCATTTAGAACTTGGCCAGCTCGGTCTGTGGTGGTGCTACTGAGCCACTCTTGATGATGGACATTGAAGTCTGCCACCCAGAGTATATTCTGTGCCCTTGCCACCCTCAGTGCTTCCTCCAAGTGGTTTTCAACATGCTGATTCATCAGCAAAAGGGTGGTGGGCAGTACTTAGTAATCAGAAGGAGGTTTCTTTGCCCACTTTTGAGTCTGCAAAGGGATATAGACAGGTTGAGTGAGTGGACGAAAATTTGGCAGATGAAGTATAATGTGGGAAAATGTGAACCTGTTTGCTTTTGGCAGGAAGAATAGAAAAGCAGTATACTATTTAAATAGAGAAAGATCACAGAACTCAGTAGTACAAAGGGATCTAGCTGTCCTCGTACATGAAATGGAACTTGGCCCACAACCAGGTCAAAATAATTTTTTTAGCCAGCACGTAACAAGCCCAACAAGAGGGGGCACAATTCTAGATTTAGTGTTAGGAAATGAAGCTGGGCAAGTGGATGAAGTAGCAGTGGGGGACCATTTTGGAGATAGTGACTATAATAGTTAGATTTAGCATCATTATTGATAAGGACAAAGATAGAACTGGAGTAAAAGTTCTAAATTGGGGGAAGACAAATTTTACAAAGCTGAGAGGTGAGCTGGCAAGAGTGGATTGGATACAGCTATTAGAAGGAAAAACTGTGTCAAATCAGTGGGAGACAGTCAAAGGCGAGATTCTCTGGACACAGTGTAGACATGTCCCCACAAAGTGGAAGGGTGGTAGTGCCAAATCTAGAGCCCCCTGGTTATCCAGAGCATACAGATTAAGATAAAGCAGAAAAAGAAAGCTTATGACAGTCACAAAAGACTTAGTACTGTAGAAAGCATAGAGGAGTATAGAAAGTACAGGGGTGAAATAAAAATGGAAATTAGGAAAGCAAAGATAGGATATGAAAAAGTATTGGCAGGTAAAATCAAAGAAAATCCTAAGATGTTTTACCAGTACATTAAAAGCAAGAGAATAATGAAGGAAAAGGTAGGGCCTATCAGAGATGTACATGTAACTTGTGGGTTGATGCTGGAGATGTGGGCAGGGTCTCAGTGAGTACTTTGTCTCTGTCTTCACTAAGGAGAGGGATGATGCAGATGTTCTATTCAAAGAGGTGGAGTGTGAAATATTAGATGCAAGAAGCATAATAAGAGAGGAAGTACTGGAGGGACTGGTATCATTGAAGGTGGATAAATCACCAGGGCCAGATGGATTGTATCCCCAGCTGTTGAAGGAAGCCGGAGAGGAAATAGTGGATGCTCTGAGGATCATTTTCCAATCCTCATTAGGTACAGGTGAGGTCCCAGAGGATTGGAGGCCTGCAAACATTGTACCAATATTTAAAAAGAGTGTGATGAGTAGGCCAGAAAATTACAGACCCGTCATTCTGAGAGATAGGATAAATTGTCACTTAGAAAGGCACGGATGGATCAGGGGTAGTCAGCATGGTTTTGTTAGGGAAAGATTGTGTCTTACTAGCTTAATAGAATTTTTGGAGGAAGTAACAAGGAGGATTAATGAGGGTAGTGCAGTGGATTTTGTCTACGTGGGTTTCAGGAAGGCATTTGACAAGGTTCCACATAACGGATTGGTCAGGAAAATGAGATCTCATGGAATACAGGGGAAGATGGAAGGTTGGATCCAAAATTAGCTCAGTGACAGGAAACAAAGGGTAATGGTCGATGGGTGTTTTTGCAAATAGAAAATGCTTTCCAGCGGTGTTCCACAGGGCTCAGTGTTGGGGCCCTTGCTGTTTGTTGTGTATATTAATGATTTGGACTTAAATGTGGGAGGCATGATTGGGAAATTTACAAATGACACAAAAATTGGCCATGTAGTTGATAGTGAAGAGGATAGCTGTTGACTCCAGAATGATACCTGCTAATTACCAAGTGACGCCCTCCTTCAGCTGAGGAATCAGTGCTCCTCCATGCTGAACATCATTTGGAGGAAGCACTGATGGTGGCAAGAGCGCAGAATGTTCTCTGGGTGGGGGACTTCAATGTCCATCACCAAGAGTGGCTCAGTAGCACTGCAACTGATCGAGCTGGCCGAGTCTTAAATGACATAGCTGCTAGACTGGGTCTGTGACAGGTGGTGAAAGAACCAACAAGAGGGAAAAACATACTTGACCTCATCCTCACCAACCTGCCTGCCACAGATGCACTTGTCCATGGCAGTATCCGTAGGAGTGACCAACGCACAGTCATTGTGGAGAAGAAGTCCTGCCTTCACATTGAGGATACCCTCCATCGTGTTGTGTGGTACTACCACTGTGCTAAATGGGATAGATTTTGAACTATCTAGCAACTCAAGACTGGGCATCCATGAGACACTGTGGGCCATCAGCAGCAGCAGAATTATACTCAAACACAATCTGTAACCTCATGGCCTGGCATATCCCCCACTCTACCAGTACCATCAAGCCAGGGGATCAACCCTGGGTTCAATGAAGAGTGCCGGAGGGCATGCCAGGAGCAGCACCAGGCATACCAAAAAATGAGGTGTCAACCTGGTGAGGCTATAAAACAGGACTACTTGCATGCTAAACAGCATAAGTAGCAAGTGCTAGACAGAGCTAAGCGATCCCACAACCAACAGATCAGATCTAAGTTCTGCAATCCTGACACGTCCAGTAGTGAATGGTGGTGGACAATTAAACAACTCACTGAAGGAGGAGGCTCCACAAATATTCCCATCCTCAATGATGGAGGAGCCCAGCACAGCAGTGCATAAGGTAAGGCTGAAGGATACGCAACAATCGTCAGCCAGAAGTGCAGAGTGGATGATCCATCTTGGCCTCCTCTGGAGGTCCCCAGCATCTCTGATGCCAGTCTTCAGCAATTCGATTCACTCCACGTGATATCAAGAAATGGCTGAAGGCACCGGATACTGCAAAGGCTATGGGCCCTGACAACATTCCGGCAATAGTACTGAAGACTTGTGCTCCAGAACTTGCTGCACCCCTAGGCAAGCTGGTCCAGTACAGCTACAACGCTGGCATCTATCCAGCTATGTGGAAAATTGCCCAGGTATGTCCTGTACACAAAAAGCAGGACAAATCCAACCTCGCCAATTACCGCTCCATCAGTCTACTTTTGATCATCAGTAAAGTGATGGAAGGGGTCATCAATACTGCTATCAAGTGGCACTTGCTTAGCAATAACCTGTTCACTGATGCCCAGTTTGGGTTCTGCCAGGGCCGCTCAGCTCCTGACCTCGTTAGAGCTTTGGTTCAAACATGGACAAAAGAGCTGAACTCCCGAGGTGAGGTGAGAGTGACTACCCTTGACATCAAGGCAACACTTGACCAAGTGTGGCATCAAGGAGCCCTAACAAAACTGGAGTCAATGGGAATCAGGGGGAAAACTCTCCACTGGCTGGAGTCATACCTAGCACAAAGGAAGATGGTTGTGGTTGTTGGAAGTCAGTCATCGCAGCTACGGGACATCACTGCAGGAGTTCCTCAGGGTAGTGTCCTCGGCCCAACCATCTTCAGCTGCTTCATCAATGATCTTCCTTCGATCAGAGGGTCAGAAGTGGGGATGTTCGCTGATGATTGCACTATGTTCAGCACCATTCATGACTCCTCAGGTACTGAAGCAGTCCATGTCCAAATGCAGCAAGACCTGGACAATATCCAGGCTTGGGTTGACAAGTGGCAAGTAACATTGACGCCACACAAGTGTCAGGCAATGACCATCTCCAACAAGAGAGAATCTAACCACCGCCCTTTGATGTTCAATGGCATTACCATCACTGAATGCCCCACTATCAAAACCCTGGAGGTTACCATTGACCAGAAACTGAACTGGGCTAGCCATATAAATACTGTGGATGCAACAGGAGGTCAGAAGCTAGGAATCGTGCAACGAGTAACTCGCCTCCTGACTCCCCAAATCCTGTTCACTATCTACAAGGCACAAGTCAGGAATATGATGGAATACTCCCCAATTGCCTGGATGAGTGCAACTTCAACAACACTGAAGAAGCTGGACACCGTCCAGGACAAAGAAGCCCGCTTTATTGGCACCACATCCACAAACATTCACTCCCTCCACCACTGACGCACAGCAGCAGCAGTGTGTACCATCTACAAGGTAACTGCAGGAATTCACCAAGGCTCCTTAGACAGCACCCACACAGACAAACCCACGACCACTACTATCTAGAAGGACAAGGGCAGCAGATAGATGGGAACACCACCACCTGGAAGTTCCCCTCCAAGCCACTCACCCGCCTGACTTGGAAATATATTGCCATTCCTTCACTGTCACTGGGTCAAAATCCTGGAACTCCCTTCCTAACAGCACTGTGGGTGTACCTACACCACATGGACTGTAGCGGCTCAAGAAGGCAGCTCACCACCACCTTCTCCAGGGCAACTAGAGATGGGCAATAAATGCTGGCCCAGCCAGTGATGCCCACATCCTGTGAATGAATTTAAAAATCCCCACCCCTGCCAAAAACATGCCTGGTAGGGGGTGGGGGCATGTAAAATCCAGCCCAACTTCACTAAAAACAAATTATCTAGCCATTATCTCTTTGACATTTGTGGGAATGTGTGTGTGTAAATTGATTGACAGGCTTCCTACATTATAGCGACTACACTTCAAAAGTACTTATGAAAATTGGTTTTAAAGTGTTTTGGAATGTCCTGAGGTCATGAATGGAGCTAAATAACTGGAAGTCTGCTTTTCTTTCTTTCTTCCAAGTTAACTGATTTACTCAGAAACCAAAGACTCACCAGACAACAGATTGTTTTCATCGGATATCATATCATAGTGCAATAACAATAACAATGGCAACACATTAACTTTATATAATGTCTCTAAGATGGAAAATATACCAAGTCACTATACTTTTGATATCTGGTTGCTTGAGCTTACTATGAATAGTCGGAAGACTGGTGTGTAGTTATTAGGATCTGACAGTTCGTTTTCCTTTGAACTGTTTATAGCCTTCATGTCATATTTGACCCTGAGCTGTGCTTTTGATCACATTTCTGCTCCATCATCAAGATTGCCCACTTCCATCCTCATAACATTGTCCAACTCCATCACTGCCTCAGCTCATCTGCTGCTGAAACCCCCATCCAGGCCTACATTACATTGGACTTTACTATTCCAACACCTGCCTGACCAGCCTCTCATCTCCCACCCTCCATAAACTTGAACTCATTCAAAGCTCTGCTGCCTGTAAACCAACTCGCACCAAGTTCCATTTACCCATCATCCCTGTGCTTGCTGACCTACACTGAACTCCAAAATAAAAGCAAAATACTGTGGATGCTGAAAATCTGAAACAAAAACTGGAAAAGCTCAGCAGGTCTAACAGCATCTGTGGAGAGAGATACAGAGTTAACATTTCGAGTCTGTATGACTCTTCTTCCAGCTCTGAAGAGTCATACGGACTCGAAACATTAACTCTGTTTTTCTCTCCACAGATGCTGTTAGACCTGCTGAATTTTTCCAGCATTTTCTGCTTTTGCTACATTGAACTCCAGTTGAGCAACAACTTGACTTCAAAATTCTGAGCCTTGTTTTCAAATGCCTCCATGACCTTGTCTTTCTCTCTCTCTCTGTAACCACTGTGAGGCATATGCGCTCCTCCAATTTTGGCCTCTTGTGAATTCCCAACTTTAATCACTCGACCATTGGCAGCTGTGCTTTAATTGACCATTAATTAATTAATTCAGTTCTGGAATTCACCTCCCTGAACCTCTCTGCATCTCTATATCTGTTTCCTCTTCAAAATGCTCCTTAATACCTGCCTCTTTGACCAAACTTGTGTCATCTGCTTTATTATCTCCTTTTGTGGCTCAATGCTAAATTTTTGTTTGTTAAAGCTCCTGTGATTGATCTTGAGATGTTTTAATTGTTGCAAATTTCACATACCATCCACACGGTTCTATCCTGACATGTGCATCAGGATACACACTCACACTCTCTTCTTACAGGATAAAATGGTGCACAATAATGGGGAAATGATGGGAACAGGAAAAGGGCCAGCAAGATTTCAAGCACTCTTCCCAATATGAGAGGCTTTCCTTGATGTGGTGACCAGAGGGTAGGTCAGAAACGTGATAAGATTGGACAACACATTCCACAGGCAGTTTAGCCATCTTACATTACTTTACTCTTCTCACTGAACTCTCTTTCTCACACATTCTGCATAACCTGGTGGTACTTTAAGTTGACACGCATCTGTTCCTGTTATCATTACTATTAACTGTTAATTCTTACCACTCTGTTCTGTTTCCAGATCCATTGTGTCACAGGTCCAGTTGAAACAGAAGGCGGCGAAGACAATTCTCCCAAAAATGGATTGTCACTTGAGATTATGTTGTGAGCACCAGCTCAGGAATTGGCATTGCAGGTGGAGCTGGAGCTCTAGCCCTGCTGTATAGGACGTAGATGAACCACCCCCCCACCCCAGCCTCACCTGTAATATTAACAGCCACCTCAAACTTGTCTGAAGCCATCATATATGGCATTGAATCAAGGCAAGCAATCATGAAGCTTGTGCTGACTCTATACACACTGTAGCAGGGTCCTCAGTTATGGAACCTATACTTACAGTTCTGATGGAAGCTCAGACTGATGCCATTCAGGCTCTGGGTCCCAAAATTCAAGGATCCAAATTGACTCCAGCTTGCTAAATGTGAAAGAAAGTATGGGTGGAGCTCTTTGGGTCCAGCTCTTATGAAGCTATGAACCAAACAATTCAAGAGAAGGAACAGAGAGGAGGAAAATTATGAGGATGAAGAGAAAAAAGAGAGACAGCAACCAAGAAAGCCCGGGTTGCTGAGCTCTCAGAGACCAACTCATAAATGAACTGTTTCCCTAAGTCAAATCTCCCATTCGCTATTCACCAATGGTCCCAAAATCCTTATCCCTCTTACAACCTCCATCACATTGTCTTACTTCACTGCACACTTATTGGTTTTGCCCCCACTGCACATCACAGATAAATACCAATACCAAACCAAATAAATAATGTCATCATTTACAGAATAAAAATTACTAGTTACCCTTGTGCATTCTACAAAAATGTAAAAAGGAAACTATTAGTGACTTAAATGTGGACCTTAAGAAGCAGAGACAAGGGAAATTATAATAGGGAATGGCAGAGATGTTAAACAAATATTTTGTGTTGGTCGTCACAGTGAAGGAAATAGAAACAAATTGGAACCAAGAGTCCAGTGGCAGTGAGGAACTTGTATTAATTAATGTTAGTAAAGAAAAAGTGCTGAAGAAATTAATGGGCTAAAATCCAACAAATCCCCTGGGCCTGAAAACCTACATCCTTGGATTTTAGAAGTGCCTAAGCACTTGGTCCACAATGGTGGGCGCATTGGTTTTGATCTTCCAGAATTCCTTAAATTCTGAAATAGTCCCAGTGGATCAGGAGGTAGCAAATCTACTCATGAAAAGAGGAAGAAAGAAAGCAGGGAGCAATAGGGTATTAGCCTAACATCAGTAGTTTGAAAATGCCAGAATCTAGCATTTAGGATGTGATAACAGGACACTTTGAAAATCTTAACATGATTAGGTGTAGTCAACACAGTTTTAATGCAAGGTAAATCATTTTGAAAATGTATTTTAGAGCTTTTATTTGAGTGTGGAACTAGGAGGGTAAACCAATGGGTGTAACAGGAGCAGTGAAACACAGGAACAGGAGTAGGCCATTTAGCACCTTGAGCCTGTTCCGCCGTCCAATGAGATCCTGCCTGATACGAGAGCAAACTCCGTATACCCACCTTTGCCACATATCCCTTAACAATTTCAGCTAACAAAAATCTATCAATCACAGTTTTAAAATTAATCCTTAAAGTCCAGATATCATTCCAGTAAATCTACACTGCAGTCTCTCAAATGGCAATATATAGTTCCTAAGGTATGATGCCCAGAGCTCTTTGCAGTGCTCCAGGTATAGTCTAAGCAGGGCTTTGTATAACTAAAGCATGACTTCTACCCCCTTATATTCTATTCCTCTCTATATAAAGGCCAGCATTTCAGTATCTTTCTGATTATTTTCTTGTACCTGTTCATGACATTTTCATGATCTGCTTACCTGGATCCCTAGGTCTCTTTGGACCTCCACTGATTCTAGCTTTTCATCATTTAGAAAGTACTCTGTCTATTCTTTTTATTTCCGAAGTGGATGACATCGCATTGGAATTTATTTGCCACAGTTTTGCCCCATTCACTTAGGGCAAATCTTTTAGCTCGGCGGGTGGGCACGTGCCCAACCTGTTTGAGCATAACATCGGGCGAGCATCCCAACGTCAATGCTCAGTCACGCAATATTTCGTTTGGTGGGCACACACCATAGCCAGCAGCAACCCAACAATTAAAAGGCCTGTTAAGGCCATTAAAAAGATAATTGAACAAAATTTTTCGCTGCCCGTCCAACCTTACAGTTGGCGGGCAGGCAAAAAGGCCTAGCGGCCTTTGCACATTTTAGGAAACCTCATCCGTGCAGCTCTGTGCCTTGAAGATTATAAAGCGCACACTCACGCGCATGTGCAAAGTTCACCCCACTCACCCTCCCCCCGCCCACACAGGCAGTGCTGAGCGCTGCCGCTCGTGTTTCACGCTGGCAAGGCCTTAAATGACCTCCTCCAGCACGAAATCACCTTTCGGCCTCGATCGCAGGCAACAGTCGACTTCCTGACCGCCCCCACCGAGCCTGCCGGGTGAGGGTAAGATTCTGCCCTTAAATGTATCAAAATCTCTTTGTGATTTGTGTTTCATCTATAGTGCTTATAATACTGCCTTTTTGTCATCAGCAAATTTGGCTATGTGGTTTTCTACCCCATCGTCTAAGTTGTTAATACATACAGTGAATAGTTGAGGCCCCAACATAGATCCTTGTGGAACATCACAAATCACATCCTGAAAATCAGAGTACCTGCCTATTATACTCTCTGTCTGTGGCCGTTCAGCCAATTTCTTAACTGGGTCAATTAATTTGCCTTCAATTTCATGTCTTCAACTATAACTAAAAGTCTCTTATGAAAACCTCTGGAAGTTCATATCAATAATATCCAATAATATTACCTGTTGTATTGCAGAAAGCCAGGATATTACTGAAGCAAATCTTTGCTCAATCTTACATTTATTTGAAGAGTTAAAAATTACAAGTACGCACCTCCTAACTCCACTGCATCACAATTTCAATAATTAATATGTGCTCAAGTGAAACCCCAGTTAATGCTCACCATTTGCATCCAATTAAAACACAATTAATATACAGTTAACATTCCCTGCCTACTACTTTTGTCATCTTCTCAAAAAAAAAATCAGTCAGATTTGTCAGGCATCATGTACCCTTTACAAATCCATGCTGGCTCTCTCTGATCAGTCGAAAAATTTCAAGGTGTTCAGTCAACCTATCCTTAATTATAAACTCTAGCAATTCCCAATTGTGCTAACTGGTCTATAATTCCCTGGTTTCCCTCCCTGACCTTTCTTAAATAGCGGAGGTAAATGCGCAATTTTCCAATCTAAAGGAACGGTTCCCGAATGGAGAGAACTTTGGCAGATTATAGTTAGGGCATCGGCAATGTTCTCATCAACTTCTTTTATATCTTAGGATAGAAACCATCTGTTCCTGGGATCTGTTGTCCTTTAGTGTCATTCATTTCTCCATCACTTTTATCCTTTTTTAACCTAAATTTTGTTGAATCCTTGTCCCCCATTCAATAATAGTACCTTAGGGATGTCTGGCATGCTGACTCCTTCCTTTGCTGTGAATGCTAATGCAATTCAGCAAGTCAGCCATTTTCTTATTTTCATTGACATTACCACTGTTATCAGTTGGATTTTCAAAAAGGGTTTGATAAGGTGCCGCACAAGAAAATTGTTAGAATAGGTTTCATGGGATTGGGTTTAATATATCAACTTGGACTGAGGATTGGTTAACTGACAGAAGGCTGAGGATGCTCACTCTAGTTATATCAAGACTGAGACTAATAGAATCCAGGGATATGGGGGTTGCATAGGAAAGTTGTGTAGATGCAGATGATCAGCCTTGATCTGATTGGAAGACGAAGCAGTTAGAGGTGCCAATTTGGAGGTGGACTACTCCATGCTCCACCACATTGTGGGAAAGCTGTCCAGCAGGCTGCATAGTGAACCAAGCATTCCCTGGTGTATGCCCATTTACCTCCTTCAGTACCCTGGCCTAATGAAGTCTGCAATTGATTCCTCTGCAGAAGAACCAGTATTCAAACTCACGCTCCAGCAATCTGGCAGCTTTGCTGTTATATCCGCACACTCTTGGTAAAAGAGGTTGATCTTACTTCTCAACTCCACTTCCTTGCATCAGTGAAACTTGGTGCTGGCTCTCTCTCTAATTCAGCCACTGGAACATTAGGTACCACTACACTTCTTCCAGGCAGAATGCACATCCCCTTTTAGAGTTACTGGCAGTTTTTAAACGCCATTGTGGCCTCCTGATATTGGAGCTCGCCCTCATGCTTGCAGCAATGAACATCATGGGAAGCATAGGTGCATTCAACAAACATGGAAATGAAGCTTGCATGCTGACTGTATTGCTCTAAACTGCTGCAGGATAACCACAGATCACGACATCCATGCAACACAACTCCTGTGTACATTTTATTACGCTAATAATTTCTGAGCCATGAACTGGTCACTTATCTACTATTTTCCATTTGTGGCTCCTTACTGTCCAAAGTAGCTGTCGAATTTGTTTCCAACACAACAGAGGCAGAGAGAAAATTCCCCTAATAGATATGTAACAATGTCACAAAATATAACCTCTGAAGGAGGGTCATACAGACTCTGTTTCTCTCTCCACAGATGCTGTAGGGCCTGCTGAGTTTTTCCAGCATTTTCTACTTTTATCACTAACTACCAGGGGCAGAATATTGCGCTCGTCAGGCATGCACACACCCAACACGAACAAGCGCAAAATGATGCATGATGACATCAGGCAAGCCTCCTGACGCCATCACGCACTCGTGCGATATTTTGGTCAACGGGCACATGTGGGAGTTGGCAGCACGCCCGCCGACAATTAAGCAGCCTATTAAGGCCCCTAATTGCTAATTGTTTGGAAATTTTTGCTGCCCATGCAACTGTTCAGTTGGCGGGCAGGCAAAAAGGCCAAGCGGCCTTTGCATTTTTGGCGAAACCTCATCCAAGGGCGGTATGAGGTTTCGACCAGTGATTTAAAAAAAAACTTATTGCACTCATATTTAACACGTCCCTGCTCATGTGACAGAGTGACACGAGGGGACATGTTTTCATTATTTTAAAATTCTTCATTTTTATTGTTCAAAATCTTCAACTCCCTGAGGCAGCTCTGTGCCTCACGGAGCTTTCACTGCACGCACTCGCATGCTTGCCCTCCTCATGCCCCCACCCTGGCAGTGCTGAGCGCTGCAGCATGTGATTCATGCTGACTGGCCGTTAATTTGCCAGCCAGTGTGAAATCGATGTCGGGTCCGATCGCAGGTGGCGGCTGGCTTCGCGAACGCTCCCAGGCTCGCTCGCCGTGCCCTCCCGACAAGGTCAACGAGGGTAAAATCTCAACAAGTTACATTCCTTAAGTGAAGAATGGTTTACATTTATCTTGTGGCTCTTCACCTGTTTCCAGTATGAAAGGTAGCAATTAACCTGTCAGATTCAAAGACAACTCTTGTCAGCTGTGTTATTTATAGTTATACAAGGAAGGGAAATAAACAGAGCTACCAAGAAAGATATGTTTGTATTTACCTTGGGGGAAATTTTAACTTTGGCACTAATTTAAAATAGCGATGGTGAAATCTCTCCCAGTTTTCATTTCCGTGTTAACATGCTGCCAATCTAATGCTGCTATTGCCATTCTCCAGGATTACACAATGTTAAAATGGCCGCCTTTCTGTCTTCAGGTCATGCAGTACCTGACCAGTGCAAAACTAGTAGCCTTCACTAGTCACTGCCACATTCAGAGGGAGTACTGTATAACAAAGAATAATAGCAGAAAGTTCCATCACACCCAATCTTATGGTCACTCTTACATTTAGAAACTGCTGTGCTAATAAACAAAACTCTTAAATGTGTATAAGCAAAAAGCAAAATACTGCGGATGCTGAAAATCTGAAACAAAAACAAAAATACCTGGAAAAACTCAGGTCTGACAGCATCTGCGGAGAGGAATACAGTTGACGTTTCGAGTCCGTATGACTCTTCATCAGAACTAAGGAAATAGAGAAATGAAGTGAAATATAAGCTGGTAGAGGGGGGTGGGACAGGTAGAGCTGGATAGGGGGCCAGTGATAGGTAGAGACTACCCTTAATGCCCCCATTAGCACATTCCTTAGATAATATCACCACTGTCAACACCCCTTTGTCCTTTTGTCTATGACATCTTTTGCAATCTCTTCTTTGCCTCTACCTATCACTGGCCCTCTATCCAGCTCTAACTGTCCCACCCCCCTCTACCAGCTTATATTTCACCTGATTTCTCTATTTCCTTAGTTCTGATGAAGAGTCATACGGACTCAAAACGTCAACTGTATTCCTCTCTGCAGATGCTGTCAGACCTGCTGAGTTTTTCCAGATATTTTTGTTTTTGTCTTAAATGTGTATGTTTGGAGAATTTTGTGCTCAATTGAGGGACACTGAGAAATTAAACACTTATCAACTTTTCACACCCAGTGTCAGCCACAAACACATTCATGTCATATATAACATGGATTGATTTGGACTAAAGCTGCTACATGCAGTGCCACATCAATGTTTCTCAATCCAAATGTCAGAGAAATATTTCTATTGCTTCATTGAGGCATCACCATTTCCCCCACCAGCCAACTTGTCTCTGAATGAATCTTTGGTCAATTGCTTTTGTAGGTTTGTACTGCACTGAATGGGTTGAGAAAGCTCACATTCCTCTCAATGGGGACCCTTGAAAAGCAGAAAGGCAACTGAATGTTCCCTGGGTGCAACAGAGGAAAGCTTCCCCTCGTTTATTCACAGGATGTCCAATTCTATCCGTTTCTGATTACAGCGATTCAGTCACGACTCCAATGAGTGAGCCACATCGATTAGTCAATCATTAGCAGTACTTTGTAGTGTTGTACTCTTGCCTGGTTTAGGCACTGAGTAACCTAGTTTGCTATGGCTTGATTCCAGTCTCCTATTCCCAGCCTTGACATGTTGGAATCAATTTGAACCAAAAAGCACTACATGTATTTATCTTCCATATACCCCTCCCCTTTCCCCAAATAGGGTGAACATTCTATTCCATTCTCCAATGTTTTTCCAGGTTTGGCACAATGAATACAAATCCCTGGTTGTTGGATTTTGTCAGTAATATATATCTGAAATACATGTGGGTCAGTGGAAACTGACACCTCTTTTTAACCTTTCAACCCGTTTGGTCCATGAAGCCCCAGGATGATGTAACGAGTAATGGAAATGTTGCACTATGGGAGAGTCTTGATTTGTGGTGGATTGGGTATTTGATTCAAGTCAGAACTAACTTTTCTTACAATAATTTACAGTAAATTTACTGATTGTAAAAAAAAACAGAACTTTTAATAAATCTATCACTGGCCATCGAACAAGGATCCTGTGAACTTGTCCTGGTTCTAACAGAATATGTCTGGAAACAAGAAAATCTTAGTTTCTTAAAAACTTCAATGCTGGGCTATTGTCTTTCAGAATTGCGATCATTCAGATTTTGTAGCAGTGACCTTGAGACTCATTGCCTCTAAGACATTATAAACCTTTCATTTGTTACAGCCTCGGAATGTACTTCTAAGTAACATCCAAGAGGAGTTTGAAGGGTTGACTATTAAAATTTGATAAAGTATCACATAGAAGTCTTATTAGCAAAATCAAAGCTCATGTTATTAAAGGAGCAGTAGTGACTATAGAATAAAAAGTAGAGTTATGGTGAATGCCTGTTATTCACACTGTGGGGAGGTTTACAATGATGTTCCCCAGGGTTCAGTACTAGGAACATTACTGATTCTGACATACATTGACTTACAATTGGTGGGGGTGGGGGGGGGGGGGGGGAGGGGGGTGGTACCAGGTTCAACATTGAAATTTCCTGATCACGCAAAATTCATAAGTCTCGTAAACAGTGAGAAAGATAATAATAGACTCCAAGAGGATTCAGACTGCTGGAATAAGCAGATACTCGGCAGGTGAAACTCAATGCAGGAAAATATGAAGTGATACATGTTGGTAGGAAGAAAGAGGACAGACATTACAAACTAAACGTTAAAGTTTGTATTCAAACCTTTGAAGGTATCGGGATAGTTAACAAGGTGGTTATTAAAGCCCATGGGACCCTGGGCTTTATAAATAGAGACAGAGAGTACAAAAGCCTGAATGTTACCCTAAACCTAAATAAAACACAAGTTCTACCCCAGATAGAGTATTGTGTCCAATTCTGGACACCACACAATTAGAAGGGCATGAAGGCTTTGGAGAATGCACAGAAGAGATTTACTGGAATGGTCTCGACCAGGGATAAGGGATTACAGTTAGGTGGATAGACTGCTGAAACTGGGATTGTTCTTCACAGACCAGAGAAACCTAAGAGGAGATGTGATAAAGGTGTTTACAATAATCAAAGGTATAACTACAGGAAACAAAGAATGGTCAATAACTCAAGGGCTCAGGTTTGAGGTGATTGGCAAAAGAACCAGGGGTGAGATGAGGAAAAGTTTTTTAATGTAATGAGTAGTTAGGGTTTGGGTTGCTATGCATGATAGAGTGGTGGATACAGACTCAATAGCAGCTTTCAAAATGGTACTGGATAAATTATTGAAGGAGAAAAAAATTGCAGGGATCTGGGGAAAGATCGAGGGAATGGGAATAACTTATTCCACAAAAGAGATGGCTCAGACTCAATGGGCCAAATAGCAGCCTCCTGTGGAGGGCTATTCTATGGGGAGAATTTTCTCCCCGTCGGGGGGGGGTGGTGGCTGAGTGGGAGCAGGCGGGTGCACAGCCGATCGCCGCCCGTGATCAGCCGCGTGCCACCATTTTATGTGGGGGGAGCTAACTAAGGCCCGCCCAGCGTGACGTGCACCTGGAAGTCTGTATTTGATTCCTCTGCAGCTGAACCAGTATGTGAACTCGCCCTTCAGCAAGCTGGCACCTTTGGTGCCCTCCCCCCCGTACCCTCCTTCCCCAAGTTCCTAGGAAAAGAGGACAATCCTCATTCGCTCCACTTCCTGCATCAAGGGCACAATATGGCACCAGAGAATCTTGGTGCCTGCTCTGTCCTTGTTTCAGCCATTTGAATATGAGGTACCACAACAGCTCTTGCAGGTAGAATGCACCTTCCCTTTAAGATGTGCTGGCTTCCTTTAACCAGCGTCGTGGCCTCCATATATCAGGCCTCCCCAGTCAAAGAACATCACAGGTAGAGCTGGATGCACGCAGCAATCATGGAAATGGGAATGCAGCAATAATTTTATGTACTACCTGCATTGCTCTCAGGTGGCTCAGGTAAACACTGCAGTGCAATCCTAATGTATGTTTTCCTATACTTTTCACTTTCTGGACCATTAATTGGTCATTTCTCTACTCTTTGCCATTTGTGGTGCCTTACCGTGTGCAAAATGGGCTTTGAGTATCTTTCCAAAACAACTGAGACAGAGAACAAATTCCTCCCAATAGATGTCAAAAATGCAACGTCACAAAGCTACAAGATGTGTCCCTCATAACCAAAAGGAAACCAATGAGGGTAAAGTAATGAACTCCAAACATGTTCCACGCCTTACTGGAACACTGTGAAGGAAGAAAGGATTTATTTTTATCCTGTGGGATTTTCAGGTGTTTCCTGTAAGTAAGGTTTAAAATTGCTTGACAGGTTCAGCTAGTCAGCTCTTTGTCAGTTTGTTAATTATATGAGAAAAAAGGTCAACAACAGCCAAAAGGAGATCAAAAACAGAATTACCTGGAAAAACTCAGCAGGTCTGACAGCATCCGTGGAGAGGGACACAGTTGACGTTTCGAGTCTGTTTGTTTTTACTCACACTGAATGAGAATTCCTTGTAGACAATTTTGACTTTGTGCTAATGATTTGGCAGCCCATTTTACATCTCGGTTTTAATTTCAATTGACTGCAATGTGCAGGTCACAGTTGGTCCGTGAGGTACATGAATGGTGCAAAACAATGATCTTTACCAGTCACCATATTCAATGACGAGGACAACCAAGAATAAGAACAGAAATTTTCACAATAACCAATCTTTTGGTCATTGTTACATCTGGAGAACAGTTGAGTAAATAAACAAGACTAACATACAAAACAAATTTGTGCACTTGGACAATTTTGTGCTCAATTGAGGGATACCAACACTAAGGAATAAAACACCGTTTCATTTTTCAGACCCAGTGTCAGCCACAAACACATCTAAGTCAAATGCAACAGGGAATTTGATTTGGACTAAAACTTTTCCATGCAGCACCAGTACAATATTTCTTCATCCAAACGACAGAAAAGCACTTCTATTGTACTAATGGCTTGTAGTAAGAAGCATTAGTGATCAACTCATTTCTCAGTGGTTCTGAACATCTCATAGCCTGCCCTGCCTACTTACAAAAAGAGCCTTTCTGTTAACAGCTATTGGCACAATCTTCACTACTCCTTTCACTGTGCACTGGTTATTCAAACATTCAGACAATGACTGCAGAAATAACATTCTGCAAGCAGACTCAGGAACTGCCATGAAACCACTCTAAAGATCAAAGCCCCAAAGGCAATAAAGTCAATCAATGGTGCGTCAAACTTACAAATATCTTCCATTCATTTCTCACTCAGGTGATTAACCCATAGTCCTGCTCTTCAAAAAGGTTTTCTTAATGTACACTAGGTGCTTCCTTAGTAGCCTGATCAGTGTTGTTGGATGGCTACTGTTCCTCATGTGCAGATCCTCAAGATATTCAAAGCCAATTGTCTCCATATGATTGAACACGGAGGTGGTTTGGCCAAAGTCTGCTGCAACTCAGTCTGGCCTAGTTGACCTGGTGGCATCATCGTGGGCACTGGTTTTGTGGGATGGGGTGGGCTGGAGGGTGCGAATATGGAAACATCTATGGCTCCCATTATGGGGACGCAGTGGTGTAGTGGTATTGTCACTGGACTAGTATTCCAGAGACCCAGGCTAGTGTTCTGGGGACCTGGGTTCAAATCCCAGGGATTTGAGTTCAATAAAAATCTAGAATTGAAAGTCTGATAATCGTCACAAAACCAAAAACCCATCTGGTTCACTAATGCCCCTTTAAGGAAGGAAATCAGCTGGTCTGACCTACATGTGACCCAAAGCAGCAATGTGGTTCACTCTTAAATGCCCTCTGAACAAGGGCAATTAGGAATGGGCAATAAATGCTGGCTTAGCCAGAGATGCCCCCATCCCATGGACAAATATTTTTTTAAAACTGTCACCCCATTGGAGCTTAAAGGCCGAATGGCCTACTCCTGCTCCCTAGTTTCTATGTTTCTAAAGCTCCTCACCTCCAGTAAGCTGTGGGAGAGATGATGATTTGAAAGGTCCTCTGTCAATTCGATCCACCATTCCTTGTACTGAGTGTCCAGAGTCTGCACATGTTTGAGCTTACACCAAAGCTGCAAAGCAAGTTCACATGGATGCCTGATGTAACATTCTTGGCCACAGTAGCCAGACACTTCGACAACCCTCTGTGTGCTCTATTTCTCTACATACAAATACCTTTAGGTCACTATCTATCTCACACGGAGAGTCAATGTTTGAGCTGGTACTCAGGGTAATATGCCTGACACTGCATCCTCAGAGGTATTGTCCTCCTCCAAAGTCAGTTCTTCTTCAGGAGCTTCTTGTTGTTCAGTAAACCTCAGAAGAAACTGAGAAGAAAGAAGAGTTAGGATGTAGAGAGAACCTCCACATCATCATGTAACACTCTTAGAGAATACAGATTGAAGTTGTTGCATTGGTTCTGAGATTCTGAAGGGATAAAGTAATGTGCAGACACATTACTTTGGCATGCCACCAGCCTCTCTTGGCCAGTGATCTCCAGGGCTCAGGTGAGGTTGATGTTGTTTGGGATATCTCTACCTGTCTTGTTCCTCTCCCTGATATTATGTGCTGACTTATCCTGCAAAAAGAGAGGGCAACAGTGAGAGTATATTGAGAAGTTGAATAGCTGTGTGAATCTTATGCATCTAGTGGCTGTGTTGAGAGGCAAAGAAGAACCAGGGAGGAATAAGAATAAGGAAGTTTTGAATGTAAAAGCTATGTGATGGAAAGTGAGCAGCAGTGAAAGTAGTTGTTGTTTGTGCACGCGTTAGGATGTGAGAACAGAATAGTGCTCGTGTTTGGTGTGTCATCTTCAAACTTGCTGACAGTTTCCCCCAGTGTCGTCATCTATATCATTAATATTGATGGTGAAGGGAAACAGTCTTAACACTAAACCCTATAGGATTCTACTAGTCACTGGTTTCTGAGCAGCATGACTACTGTTAATAACTACCCTCCACTTATTAGAATGTGACTAATTCCTTCTCCATCCTGGGATCTATCCTCCAGTCCCACAGGAGTAATACCTTCTCAATAGCCCATATCTCTGAGGGAATTGATTTGGTAGGGTCTTTCATTTTCCATTAAACAGAGCTCAACAGATGGCACAGGGTCTCTACTCATTCTTATTGTGGCCCCATGGATAGCTCCTTCTGCAATAACAGGCCATAAGTCAATTTTCCTCTCAATGCTTGTCTCAAGCCTTGCAGTCTGGTTTCCCTCTTATGTGGTTGTCAGTCTTGCATCAAAGGTGAGGCTCTGGCCTTGATGGGTTTCAGGGAAAGATAAAACCAGTTTCTAGTTGACTTTTAAAAAATTTTTAATTCACAAAATTCCAATTCAAGAATTGATTGTTTTTGCATCACAACTTACATTTCTATAGTACTCACTCGGTACTTAAAAGTGGTCCCCAAAAGCTTTACAGGTTAAATAGCAAATGGACAACACATGGAAGAGAGAAAATAAAGAGTCAGGAAGAATTAATCTTAAGGAGGTTTTGAAAGTGAGGGAGCATAGCAGAGAGTGAGAACAAAGGTTCTTGAAGAAGGTAGTGCAGGAAGTGGGAAATGAGAATTCAGAGTTTATAAATGGAGATGCTGGTATTGGAAGACCTGAAAGCGCATGCAAGTACATAGCACTGCAGCAAGACCTGGACAACATTCAGGCTTGGGCTGATAAGTGACAAGTAACATTTGCACCAAACACAGGAAGATAGGTGCAGGAGTAGGCCATTCAGCCTGTTGAGCCTGCTCTGCCATTCAATACGATCATGGCTGATCATCCAATTTAATGCCTTTTTTTCCCCCACACTATCTCCATATCCCTTTATGTCATTGGTATTTAAAAATTTGTCAATCTCTGCTTTAAACATACTGAACGACCAAGCTTCCACAGCTCTCCAGAGTAAAGAATTCCAAAGATTCACAACCCCGAGTAAAAACATTTCTCCTCATCTCGGTCCTAAGTGGTTTCCCCCTTATTTTGGACGTGTTTTTCCTGATTCTAGACTCCCCAACTAGGGGAAACATCTTACCTGCATCTACTTGGAAATATATCACTGTTCTTTCACTGTCGCTAGGTCAAAATCCTGGAACTCCCTCCCTAACAGCACTGTGGATGTACCTACACATGGACTGCAGCAGTTCAAGAAGGCAGCTCACCACCACCTCCTCAAAGGCAATTAGGGATGGGCAATAAATGCTGGCCTAGCCAGCGATGCCCACATCCCATGAATGAATACAAAAAACCCCCTATATAACCATTAAAGTATTTTGTAGGTTTCAATGAGATCACTTCTCATTCTTTGAAACTCTAGAGAATACAGGCCCAGTTTCCCCAATCTCTCTTCATAGGATAGTCTCGCCATCCCGTGTGCAACTCTGGTGAACTTTCGCCGCACTCACTCCGTAGCAGGCTTATCCAACATTTTCACTTCGGGGCCACATTTCTGTTTTTTTCTCACTAAAGGGCCCAATAAGCAAATTCCAGAAAGATAAGGTTTGGCACAGCTTTAAACTGAATTTCAAAAAAAAAAGCTGAGGTATTAAGAAACAATTGCTGAGCAAAGATAAAGCAATGTCATAGCAGTAAATTGTTAAGTTAAAAAAGAGTAATTCATAAAAATGACCAGAGTGTGAGATGGTCAGGGTGTGTGTGCCAGGCTCACTCGCAGTCTCAGGGTTCTCACTCACTCACCCTCATTCATTGAGAGTCAGGGTGTGTAGGTGCTCGTGTGTAACAGTGAGAGTGAGTGAGAAACCCGAGGGTGAGAGTAAAGCGTCTTACACACTCACTCTCCCCCCATCTACGTGCACACACTACCCCCCCCAAGCGCATGCACTCTCCCCCTCCAAACATGCACGCACTCTTCCACCCCCCCATGTGCACGCACGCTTCCCCCCACCCCACGCGCAAACAGTCACAAACACATGAACAAGCAGCAGGGGTAAGCCTTTCAGCCCCTCGAGCCTGCTCTGCCATTCAATAAGATCATGGCTGATCTGATAGTAACCTCAAATCTGCATCCTGGCTACCCCCAATAACCTATCACCCCTTTGCTTACCAAGAATCTATTTAGCCCTGCCACAAAAATATTTAAAGACTCTGCTTCCACTGCCTTTTCAGGAAGAGAGTTCCAAAGGCTCAGGACCCTCAGAGAAAAAATTTCGCCTCATCTCTGTTTTAAATGGGCGACCCCTTATTTTTAAACAGTGCCCCCTAGTTCTAGGTTCTCCCACAATAGGAAACATCCTCTCCACATCCACCCTGTCAAGACCCATCAGGGTCTTATATGTTTCAATCAAGTTGCCTTTATTCTTCTCAACTCCAGTGGATACAAGCCTAGCCTGTCCAACCTTTCCTCATGAGGCAACCCGCCCATTCCAGATATTAGTTTGGTAAACCTTCTCTAAACTGCTTTCAACATATTTACATCCTTCCTTAAATAAGGTGACTAATACTGTCAACACTGCTCCTGTATACCATGAACTTCTATTTTCAGCAATAACCTTTAATGTGGCACTTCATCAAATGCCTTTGGAAATCTAAGTACAGTACACCCACCAGCTCCCCTTTATCCACAGCACATGCTACTTCCTCAAAGAACTCCAATAAGTTGGTTAAACATTATTTCCCTTGCACAAAACCATGCTGACTCTAGCTGATTACCTTGAAATTATCCAAGTGCCCTGCTATAGCTTCTTTAATTTTCCCTATGACAGATGTTAAGCTAACTGGTCTGTAGTTTCCTGCTTTCTGTCCCCCTCCCTTTTTGAATAATGGAGTTACATTTGCTATCTTCAAATCTAATGGGACCATCCCTGAATCTCAGGAGTTTTGGAACATTGAAATCAATGCATCAACTATCACATCAGTCACTTCTTTTAAGATCCTAGGATGTAGCCCATGAGGGCCAGGGCACTTGTCAGCCCGCAGATCCAACAGTACCAACTCAGTACCGCTTCTCTGGTGATTGTAATTTTCCTGAGTTCTACCCTCCTTTCCATTTTCTAATTTATTGCAGCTTCAGGGATATTATTATATCCTCTGTAGTTTTTATTTATTCATTCACGGAATGCGGGCTTCGCTGGCTGGGCCAGCATTTATTGCCCATCCCTAGTTGCCCTTGAGAAGGTGGTGGTGAGCTGCCTTCACGAACGCCTGGAGTTCATGTGGTGTAGGTACACCCACGGTGCTGTTAGGAAAGGAGTTCCAGGATTTTGACCCAGCAACAGTGAAGGAACATCAATATATTTCCAGGTCAGAATGGTGAGTGACTTGGAGCGGAATTTCTAGATGGTGGTGGCGTTCCCATCTATCTTCTGCCCTTGTCCTTATAGATGGTAGTGGTGGTGGGTTTGGAAGGTGCTGCCTAAGGAGCCCTGGTGAATTCCTGCAGTGCATCTTGTAGATGGTACACACTGCTGCTACTGTGCGTCTGTGGTGGAGGGAGTGAATGTTTGTGGATGTGGTGCCAATCAAGCGGACTGCTTTGTCCTGGATGGTGTCAAGCTTCTTGAGTGTTGTGGGAACTGCACTCATCCAGGCAAGTGAGGAGTATTCCATCACACTCCTGACTTGTGCCTCGTGGATGGTGGACAGACTTCTGGGGAGTCAGGAGGTGAGTTACTCGTCATAGGGTTCCCAGCCTCTGACCTGCTCTTGTAGCCATAGTACTTATATGGCTGGTCTAGTTCAGTTTCTGGTCAATGGGAACCCCCAGAATGTTGATATTGGGGGATTCAGTGATGGTAATGCCACTGAACATCAAAGGTTGATGCTTAGATTCCCTCTTGTTGGACATGGTCATTGCCTGACACTTGTGGGGTGAATGTTATTTGCCACTTGTCAGCCCAAGCTTGGATGTTGTCTAGGTCTTGCTGCATTTGGACATGGACTGCTTCAGTATCTGAGGAGTCAGGAATGGTGGTGTTGAACATTGCGCAATCATCAGCGAACATCCCCAATTCTGGCCTTATGATGGAAGGAAGGTCATTGACGAAGCAGCTGAAGATGGTTGGGCCGAGCGCATTATCCTGATGAACTCCTGCAGTGATGTCCTGGAGCTGAGATGACTGACCTCCAACAACCACAACCATCTTCCTTTGTGCTAGGTATGACTCCAACCAGTGGAAAGTTTTCCCCCTGATTCCCATTGATTCCAATTTTGCTAGGCTCTGTGATGCCACACTTGGTCAAATGCCGCCTTGATGTCAAGGGCAGTTTTTCTCACCTCACCTCGGGAGTTCAGCTCTTTTATCTATGTTTGAACCAAGGCTATAATGAGTTCAGGAGTTGAGTGGCCCTGGCAGAATCCAAACTGGGCGTCAGTGAACAGATTTTTGCCGCTTGATAGCAATCTTGATGACTCCTTCCATTACTTTACTGATGATCAAGAGTAGACTGATGGAGTGGTAATTGGCCGGGTTGGATTTATTCTACTTTTTGTGTACAGGATATACCTGGGCAATTTTCCACATAGCCGGGTAGATGCCAGTGTTGTAGCTGTACTGGAACAACTTGGCTAGGGGTGCGGCAAGTTCTGGAGCACAAGTCTTCAGAACTATTGCTGAAATATTGTCAGGGCCCATAGCCTTTGCAGTAACGAGTGCCTTCAGCTGTTTCTTGATGTCACATGGAGTGAATCAAATTGGCTGAAGACAGGCATCTGATGCTGGGAACCTCCAGAGGAGGCCGAGATGGATCATCCACACGGAACTTCTGGCTGAACATTGTAGCAAATGCTTCATCCTTATCTTTTGCACTGATGAGCTGGGCTCCTCCATCATTGAGGATGGGGATATTTGCGGAGCCTTCACCTCCAGTGTGTTGTTTAATTGTCCACCACCATTCACAACTGGATGTGGCACGACTGCAGAGCTTAGATCTGATCCGTTGGTTGTGGGATTGCTTAGCTCTGACTATCACTTGCTGCTTATGCTGTTTGGCACACAAGTAGTCCTGCGTTATATCTTCGCCTGGGTTGACACCTCATTTTTAGGTATGCCCGGTGCTGCTCCTGGCATGCCCTCCTGCACTCTTCATTGAACCAGGGTTGATCTCCTGGCTTGACAGCAATGGTAGAGTGGGGGATATGCTGGGCCATGAGGTTACAGATTGTGTTTGAGTACAATTCGGCTGCTGCAGATGGCCCACAGCACCTCATGGATGCCTGGTCTTGAGTTGCTAGATTTGTTCAAAATCTATCCTAATTTAGCACAGTGGTAGTGCCACACAACACGATGGAGGGTATCCTGAATGTGAAGACAGGACTCGGTCTCCACAACGACTGCGGTGGTCACTCCTACCGATACAGTCATGGACAGATGCATCTGCGGCAGGCAAGTTGGCGAGGATGAGGTCAAGTATGTTTTTTCCTCTTGTTGGTTCCCCCACCACCTGCTGCAGACCCAGTCTAGCAGCTATGTCCTTTAGGACTCAGCCAGCTCGGTCAGCAGTGGTGCTACCGAGCCACTCTTGGTGATGAAGTCCCCCACCCAGAGTACATTTTGCGCCCTTGCCACCCTCAGTGCTTTCTCCAAGTGGTGTTCAACATGGAGGAGCACTGATTCATCAGCTGAGGGAGGGCGGCATGTGGTAATCAGCAGGAGGTTTCCTTGTCCATGTTTGACCTGATGCCATGAGACTTCATGGGGTCCGGAGTCGATGTTGAGGACTCCCAGGGCAACTCCCTCGCCACTGTATACCACTGTGCCGCCATCTCTTCTGGGTCTGTCCTGCCGGTGGGACAGGACATACTCAGGAATGGTGATGGTGGTGTCTGGGACATTATCTGTAAGGTATGATTCCCATAAGATGACTATGTCAGGCTATTGCTCGACTAGTCTGTGAGACAGCTCTCCCAATTTTGGCACTAGCTCCCGGATGTTAGTAAGGAGGTCTTTGCAGGGTCGACAGGGCTGAGAATGCCTTTGTCATTTCCAGTGCCTCGGTCGATGCTGGGTGGTCCGTCTGGTTTCAGTGAAGACTGATGGAAAATACCTGTTCAATTCATCTGCCATTTCCTTGTTTTCCATTATCAATTCTCTCGACTCATCTGCTATAGGACCAATGCTCACTTTGCCAACTCATTTCTTTTTAAAACATTGATAGAAACTCTTACGATCTGCTTTTATATTTCTGGCTAGTTTTCTCTCGTACTCAAATTTTTCCCTCCTTATTAATCTTTTAGTCATCATTTGCTGTTCCTGATATTCTATCCAATCTTCTGGCCTTCCACCTATCTTTGCATAATTATCTTTAACCTTTCTAGTTAACCACGGATGGTTTGTCCATCCCTTGGACTTTTTCTTACTTGTTGGAATGTATATCTATTCTGTGTATTCTGAAATATCCCCTTAATTGTTTGCCACTGCAATTCTATTGACCGATCTCTTAACCTAATTTGCCAATTCTCTTTGGCCAGCTGTGCTTTCATGCCCTCATAATTACCCTTATTTAAGTTTAAAAACATAGTCTCGGATCCACTCTTCTCTCCTTCAAACTGAATGTAAAATTCAGTCATATTACGGTTGCTGCTACTAGGGGCGCCTTCACTATGAGATAATTAATTAATCCCATGTTGTTGCCTGCTAGTGTGGCCTGCTCTCTGGTTGGCCCCAGAATGCGCTGCTCTAAGAAACTATCCTGGAAACATTCTATGAACTCATCTAGACTACGTATGCCCATATAGACTTTTCCAGTCTATATGTAGATTAAAATCTCCCATAATTATCGCCGTGCTTTTCCGACAGGCTCCCATTATTTCTTCCTTTGTGCTCCATCCTACCATGTGGTTACTGTTAGGGGGCCTGTACACAACTTCCACAAGTGACTTCTTGCCTTTACCATTTCTCATCTCTACCCAAACCATTTCCACATCCTGATTTCCTGAACTTAGGTCATCCCTCTCTATTGTGCTAATACCATCACTAACTAACAGAGCCACCCCTCCACCTTTTCCTCACTTCCCGTCATTCTTAAATGTCCTATATCCTTTAATATTCAAGTCCCAATCCTTGTCCTCCTGCAGCCATGTCTCTGTAGTGGCTATCAAATCGCACTTATTTATTTCTGTGCGCTCTCTCAGGTCATCTGTTATGTTTAAAATACTTCATGCATTCAGATACAGAGCCTTTAGTTTTATCCTTTTATTATTTTTATAACCTCTAGTCTCATCTGTTGATTTACATTAGATTTGTACACTATATCCTTTCCTGCCATGGTCTGTTTTCCATTTCCCATAATAATACCTTTCTCTTTTGTCTTGTTTCTACTCTTTGATTTCCCACCTCTTCCCAAATTTGTACCCTTGCTCCCACTACTTACTCTTCCTCATGAGACAAATTCCCACTTAGCTTTGTGACATCCATGAACTTGGAAATATTACATTTGGTCCCCACATCTAAATCATCTATATATATTGTGAATAGCTGCAGCCCAAGTACTGATCCTTGCGTTACCCCACTGGTCACAGCCTGCCAACGCGAGAATTACCTATTTATTCCCACTCTCTGTTTTCTGCCTGTTAACCAATCCTTAATCCATGCCAGTATATTACCTCCTATCCCACATGGTTTAATTTTATTAACCAACCTCCTGTGGGAGGCTTTATCAAAAGCCTTCTGAAAATCCAAGTAGACTACATCCACCAACTCCCCTTTATCAATTCTGTTAGTAACATCTTCAAAAAATTCCAACAGGTTTGTCAAACATGATTTCTCATTCATAAATCCATGTTGACTCTGCCCAATCAGATCATTATTATCTAAGTGTCCATTTATCACATCTTTTATTATAGATATGATAAATATCTATACTTGGATTACACTTGGATAATAATGATCTGATTGGGCATAGTCAACATGGGTTTATGAATGGGAAGTTATGTTTGACGAGTGCCAGACAATGATCATCTCCAACAAGAGAGTATCTAACTATCTCCCTGTGACATTCAATGGCACGACCATCACTGAGTCCCCCATTATCAACATGCTGGGAGTTACCATTGACTGGAAACAGAACTGGGCTAGCCATATAAATACCACGGCCAAAGGAGCTGGGAATTCTGAGGCAGGTAACTCACCTTCTGACTCCCAAAAGCCTGTCTGTCATCTACAAAGCACAAGTCTGTATTGTGATGGAATATTCTTCACTTGCCTGGATGAATGCATCTCCAACATAAACTCAAGAAACTCGAAACCATCCAGGACAAAGCAGTCCACTTGATTGGCACTCCATCCAGCACCTTAAACATTCACTTCCTTCACCACCAACACAAAGTGGCAGCAGAATGTACTACATACAATGATCATCTCCAATAAGAAAATCTGGAGTTTTTTGAAAAGTTAACAGAGAAGGTTGATAAGGGAAATGCTGTTGATGTGGTGTATATGGATTTTCAAAAGGCATTTGATACAGCGCCACACAACAGACTTGTGAACAAATTTTAGGTCATGGAATAAAAGGGAAGATAGGCACTTGGATAAGAAATTGGCTGAGTGACAGGAGAGTAGTGATAAATGGTTATTTTTCAGATTGGAGGGAGGTTTGTGATGGAGTTCCCCAGGGGTCAGTGTTGGGACTCTTGCTCTTCCTGATATATATTAATGATCTAGACTGGTGTGCAGGGCATGATTTCAAAATTTGCAGATGATATGAATAATGGAAATGTTGTCAAATGTGATGGGGATAGTCTTGAACTTCAAAAAGACATAGGCATTTTGGTGGATTGGGCAGACAGGTGGCAGATGAAGTTCAATGCAGAGAAGTGAGAGGTGATTCATTTTGGCAGGCAAAATATGGTGAGACAGTATAAAGTGTGGTAGTGTTTAGAAATTTCTTCTGCAAATGGCAATCAATTGTTAACTTTAAAACTGTTTCATAGACTTTTGTTAGCCAAATGCATTAAGGAATATGGGGCAAAGGCAGTTCAATGTAGCTAGGTCACAGATCAACTATTATCTTACTGAATGGCAGAACAGGCTTGAGAGGTTAACTCCCGTTCCTGTGATCCCACGTCTGTCGGGGCTTGTAAACATTCACAACAGTCAACATCCCCACTCTGATAGTTCACCATTCTTCAGTACAGTCTGCTGGCAGTGTTCCTTTAGCTTCAGTAATCAGATCGGCCAGGGCATGAGGCCACGCCACATTTCTTGTGGTATTGGCAGCCTATCTTGTAGAATCCATCGATCTACATCGAGTATGGATTGGATACAAGTAGGTGGTTTCTTGGAGGATGAGAATGTCAATCATTTTTGTCCTAAGATCCCTTGACATGATCTTAGACTTTACTCTAGATAAATCCTCAATGTTGAGTTTATGAACGTGAAGTACTGTACCAAATATTTTGGTTGATTGGTCTTGAAAGGAACCTTTGAAATGTTTAACAATTTCATGGTTTTCTGATTGGGAGGCCACTTTTGGATCTTCTTGATGACATTAGCTGACAAGTTCTTGATGAATTAGCACACACAGGGAGGAAACATGTAGGTTGATATCAACTCTCCAGTACTCCAATTTCCTACCCCTCCTTCGCTTCACCTAATGATAGGAAATGTGCACCTTGTAAAAATTTTTTGATGTATAAACAAATCTAAACTTGAGTATTCTTTACTTAACCTTTACTGATATAACTTGCAAAAAATTTCAAACCACAATTCAAAGCCTCTTCGCCTGAGGGCCAATGAGTTATTTAAAACCTTCTTTCCAGTCAGAAATCTTCAAATCAAAACAGAACTTCTTTCCTTGTTATTGGAATGCCGTTTCATCAAAGAATTTAGGGCGGACAATTAATATGACGGATATGTCACAGAAATTATGATAATGTATCTATTTAACTTTTATAAACTGACACCTACTTGTACCCAATCCATTCTCAGTGCAGATTGATGGATTCCACATGATAGGCTGCCAATACCACAAGAAATGTGGTGTGGCCTCATGCCCTGGCTGCTCTGATTACTGAAGCTGAAGGTATACCGCCAGCAGACAGTTCACCATTCTTCAGTACAATCAGAGTGAGCAAGCCGACTATTGTGAATGTTTATGAGCCCCGATAGATGTGGGATCACAGGAACGGGAGTTAACCCCTCAAGCCTGTTCCACCATTCAATGAGTTCAATGAGATAATATAGTTGATCTGTGACCTAAGAAAGAGGACTGAAGGGCGGTGACATACTGAACTGCAAATCTGTTGTTGACTTTGTCATCTAGCTCATCATTCATGATATGTGACTTAAACATGAGTGGAAAATTCCTCTTTTACCTGTATAAACAAACAGTCTTCCAGATTTAGACACAATGAGGGAGAAATTCTCGCTCTAGCAGCACTATGCAGACTTACGTCGATTCCCCAGGGACAGGCATTGTCACCAATTGCCAACTCCATGGCTTTCTCCATTGATATCGTTAAAGAATTCCACTTGAGTTGCATGGGTAATGGCTCCCCGCTGCCTGCCCCTGGTGAACTGACATGGTCCGCGCAGCACCATTTCTACACAAATTTCTCCCCTAGTGTGAGAGTTATGGTCTATTAAACACTGATCAGTAAAAATAATATTTTTCACATTATCTTCAAGGAGCATGAACCTGGGACCTAAACAATAACCTTTCCTATCAGAATATTGGTTTTCAGCAACATAACAATCAGTAGATTCATGAGTTAATTTTGAACTAACGAGATAACAATAATTTGCATCTCAACAGCATTTTTCGTGTGCAGTAAGGTGTCACAAAGACCATTAACCTAAACATTTGTAACACAAAATAATATATATTAAACAATGAAGGAGAATGAAAAACAAGAGAGAGATGGAGAGATAGTTAAAGAGAAGGATCGAGGATTTTAGAAGCAGAGAAGGGGGTAAAACAAGTTCGAGGAAACTGGGCAGGGAGTTAACTCTTCGTTCATACTTTGCCAATGGTTGACTGTCACAATTAACACACAGTTAGAAAGATAACCAGATCTCACCAGCAATACAGTGAGCCAGTTGAGATATCCGCTAATGGGTTCTCTACTACAGTCTACCACAAGCATAACCTACAACTCCATGCACTACAAGGTTAGTCTTACTGTCACTCTCGTAAATAGGACATGAGCCATTTTCTCACCATGCAAGCTTGATGCCAAAATAAGAAGCATCAAAGCTATCCTGTGGGATAATGGCTGCCCTGATCAGATCATTGATTGCTGTGTATCGCGCATATTCACAAATGGGTTGAAGGCCACCAGTTTTGAACCTGACAAGTGGCCAGTCCTCCTTAAATTACCCTAGAAGGGTGAAATATTGCAAAAATTTAGGTAAGACATGAAGCTTGCCATTTCACGCTGCTACTAAGCAGTAGCAACAGGAGTGGTGTTTTCTACTAACAGGACCCAGACGTGAAGCCAAAAAGACATTCTGCCTACCATACAAATGAGTAATGTGGTATATAAACTTCAGCACAGGTGCAATGCCAGGTACATAGGTCTTACATCCCAACAACTGGTGGATTGTATCAAACAGCACGTACATTTTGCTGTTTGCAATAGGCAGGGTATTGACGGTACTCAACTAACCCATTCGTGTAAAAATGTCTAACATCAGATGTGATTCCATGATTGGGCAGCATTTGCTGAACAATCCTGAATGTGCTAAGAATTACAGTAATAACCAATTTAAGATTATCAGTTGGACTCTCACTGTAGCTCACTTATGCTTGCTAGAAGCTACATATGTTGATATTTAGGGACCTGTTCTCTGTAGGCAAAAGGAGTATATCGAGACATTGCACCTCTGAATAAATGAGAGCATGGGGACAATAGCTCCCTGGTGCATTCCCATGGCAACATCTCAACCTATCAGAGCCAAGTAGCCTATCAATAAACACCCCTTTTCTCATGCCATAGGAATTATTTTTCCTTTGAAATTTGAAATTCTTGCATCTGTCCTGATGAGTGCAAGATGAAAAGTTTTGACAGCATTCTCTTTTCTCAGCAATATTAGAGTTCTCTAGTTCTCCAGCATAAGCTGTTCCAGTACAGCTGCAACACTGGCATCTATCCAGCAATGTGGAAAATTGCCCAGATATGTCCTGTACACAAAAAGCAGGACAAATCCAACCCAGCCAATTACTGCCCCATCAGTCTACTCTCCATTATCAGTAAAGAAATGGAAGGGGTCATCAACAGTGCTATTGAATGACACTTGCTTAGCAATAACCTGTTCATTGATGCTCAGTTTGGATTCCGGCAGGGCCACTCAGCTCCTAAGCTCATTACAGCCTTCATTCAAACATGGACAAAAGAGCTGAAATCCTGAGGTGAGGTGAACGTGATTGCCCTTGACATCAAAGCAGCATTTGACAGAGTGTGACATCAAGGAGCCGTAGCAAAGCTGGAGTCAATGGGAATCGGGGGAAACTCTCCGCTGAATGGAGTTATGCCTAGCACAAAGGAAGATGGTTGTGGTTGTTGGAGGTCAGTCATCTCAGTTCCAGGACATCACCTCAGGAGTTCCTCAGGATAGTGTCCTTGGCCCAACCATCTTCAGCTGATTCATCAATCACCTTCCTTCCATAAGGTCAGAAGTGGGGATGTTCGCTGATGATTGCACAATGTTCAGCACCATTTGTGACTCCTCAGATACTGAAGCAGTCCATGTCCATATGCAGCAGGACCTGGACAACATCCAGGCTTGGGCTGACAAGTGGCAAGTAACATGCGCGCCACAAGTGTCAAGCATTGGCCATCTCCAACAACAGAGAATCCAACCATCGTCCCTTGATGTTCAATGGCATTACCGTCACTGAATTTCCCACTATCAACATCCTGGGGGTTACCATTAACCAAAAACTGAACTGGATGAGCCATATAAATACCGTGGCTACAAGGGCAGGTCAGAGGCTAGGGATCGCGTGATGAGTAACCCACCTCCTGATTCCCCAAAACCATCTACAGGGCACAAGTTGGGAGTGTGATGAAATACTCTCCGCTTGCCTGGATGAGTGCAGCTCCCACTACACTCAAGAAGCTTGACACCATCCAGGACAAAGCAGCCCACTTGATTGGCACCACATCCACAAACATTCACTCCCTCTGCCACCGACGCACAGTAGCAGCAGTGCGTGCCATCTACTAGGTGCACTGCAGGAATTCACCAAGGCTCCTTCGGCAGCACCTTCCAAACCTATGACCACTACCATCTAGAAGGACAAGGGCAGCAGATAGATGGGAACACCACCACCTGGAAGTTCCCCTCCAAGTCCCTCACCATTCTGACTTGGAAATATATCACCGTTCCTTCACTGTCACTGGATCAAAATCCTGGGACTCCCTCCCTAACAGCACTGTGGGTGTACCCACACCACATGGAATGCAGCGGCTCAAGAAGGTAGCTCACCACCACCTTCTCAAGAGCAACTAGGGATGGTAATAAAGGCTCTGTCTTTTTTTACAAAAGCAATATATTAATAATTATGGATGACACACACGAAGGCATAACAATATAGAAATTAGATTAAATTAGTCCATCTATCATACCTTTAATTTACCCTGCATTAGAATTGCATTCATGTTGCTCACTTCTCTACTCAAACCTAATCATTGGTTCCATGTGGGAGGTGATGATCTTTTTCATGGGGAGAATTTTATCCCCGTCGGGCGGTCGGGAACAGGTGCGGAGCCAATCGCTGACCGCCAATTAAGGCCCGCCCAGCGTGACGCATGCCCAGTAGCGCTCAGCACTACCTGTACGGGCAGGGGGAGGAGGGAGAGTCGGGGCCTGCGCTCTTTCGTGCACGTGCGCGAAAGAGTGCAGCTCCGTGCCTCAGGGAGATTAAGTTCAATTTGAAACTTGACAATAAAAAAACGTTAAAAATCATTTACACATGTCCCCTCATGTGACAGTGTCACATGAGCTGGGACATGGTTATCAAATGTTTAATAAATATTTATTAATTTAATAAACCCTTCATGAAACCTCATCCTGCCCGTAGATGAGGTTTCATGAAAAATGCAAAGACCACGTTGAGGTTGTACGGGCAGCCCTGTCAAATTGCTTAATTAATGGTCTTAACAGGCCTTTGACAGTTCGGTGGGCACGCAGCCGACTCCGGTGCCCGCCCGCCGAATTAAAGATTGGAACGATGCGCGGTGACATTGGGACGCACGCCCAACATCACCATGCGTCATTTTACGCATTGGCGTGTGGGGCCATATGACAAATGTTTGAAAGTTGGGATTTAACACGTGATTTGGGTCCTAATTGCAGATTTGAACTTGCCTGGGAGTGCTAACCAGAAACCTGCAGGTTTAGTACTCAAATGCTGACAAGGCATAGTTTACTTGGAGTATCTGTACTGCTTTATCTGACACACAGCAGCAGGTTGCTAGATGGCTCAGGGGCCGAGGGAGAGGGCGAACAGGTTCTTGGATGCTGCACTGGAGGCCCTGGTGGAGATAGTCCAGAGAAGAGGAGATTCCTTATACTTGCAGTGGGGTGACAGAAGCCACCTCATCCTTCAGTCCTCTCTCCTGCAGCAGCTGGTGCTGTTCTGTTGACCTCATGTCCTCCTCCCATTCCTCATCCAGACCAAAGGGGACCGACCCCAAGCAAAATGCTCTTGACCAAGTACTCCCTTTCTCCTGGTGACTCCCATGAGGTGTCCAATAAGGTAGAATAACACACCACTAACTCTTTTTTAGGTAAGGTACTCACAGAACTACCAGAATAAATGTTGTTCGAACGTTGGTGAAGTTTTGAATAAAGTGTCCCAGTAAATCTCCCGATGGGTTGCAGAGGTTCTCTACACAGCTCCAGCTGTGAGCGAATATGAAATGGTGAGTGCCCCTTTAAGTAGCACTTGGAAATCAACGTTGTTACTGTGTTCACTCCCAACCAGCAGGTCACTGTGAGGAGAGCATTAGATCATAAGACCATAATACCACAAGATTATTTCTAGTGGAAACTACCAAAATGCCACGCTTCCTCATTAATGGATTCCAGCAGCATTTCAAGTGGCAATCAGCTATTTAATAAGCCTCTGGATGGCTGTCCACATCCCTGATATAAACGGCTTTATAAAGATGGCCCCTTGTGCCAAATACAGGCTAAACCAGCATTTCAGCTCAAGACCCCATCTTGGCTACCTGGTTACTTCTTTAATTCCTAAAGTATTGAGTGATGATTTCCACCATGGATCCAACCGTATGCTTCCTAAACTATTTATTCCAATAAGAGATTTCACTTCTTAGTCATCTGTGTGTGACGGCAGAAGATGTCTGGTACCCTGAAGCTGAGCAAATATCAGCCAGAGATAAAGAGAAGAGTGGGAAAATATAGTAATCATGACTGCAGTGCTTAAATGGTTAATCAGGCATTCTAGTTAAAAAAAATGTTTAGCATGTTCTGTCCCAGTGTCAATATCAAATTACCAAATATCTCAAGCATGTGTATTGAGCAGGCTGCTGGAAGTACTGTGTAGGTGTGTCTATGCAAATACATTGGTCTCAGTCAGCATAAATGCAGAGGCTTCAGCGAGAGTTTAATCTGCGCTGTTTGAGGCAAGATGGCAACCAAACTGGGTGAGTCTGAGTTTCTATGTGTTCTCCTAAACAAAAGTATTCTGAAAATTGAGTTTATTTTGTTTCCAGTTTTCTCCTTTCCCAAGATGCTGACTCTTGTGGGCTGCATTTCTGCAGGTCCCAGTGCTCCTCAGTATCTCACCCCAAGGGGACATGTTCCCTGTGTCAGTCTATATAATGAATGACAACAGATCATTTGAGTGTACAGTGCATCAGTCAACACCAATCATATCCTCACCAACATCCCCATGATCCATGACCACGACCATCTGGAAGGACAAGGGCAGCAGACAAATGGGAATATCATTAGCTGGAAGTTCCCCTCCAAGCCACACACCATCCTGACTTGGAAATATATCACCTTTCCTTCACTGTACTGGGTGAAAATCCTGGAGCTCCCTCCCTAACAGCACTGTGGGTGTACCTACACCACATTGACTGCAGGGGTTCAAGAAGGCAGCTCACCACCACCCTCTCAAGGGCAACCAGCGATGGGCAATAAATGCTGCCAGCGATGCCCACATCCCATGAATGAAAAATAAAATAAAAAAATGTGCAAGCACATTGTAGCATAGCAATCAGAAAAAAGGAACCTAGATGACATTAAGTGCTGTAAATAGGTCCAAATGTCACTGGGTTAGAAAGTCCAGAATCAGCTGTCCCTGTACTTGTGATCTAACTGGTAAGTAAATGTAAATGTCAATGAGGACAGATTCAGGAAGGACTTAGGTGCCCACAATGAATAACCTATTGAACTCACTCTCCAAGCTCAGATATAAAGGATGACAATTAGGGCAAGATAATAGAAGGTGACAGGTGCTTGTGAGTGTATAACACCTTCAGGAGAGCAGCAAGGGAGGCGGGACGTGGCAGAAATAAGGGACCTTCACCCAAACTGTTAAAGGATGAGAGCAGGGAAATTGCTACCACTGTATCTGACCAGCCTTCTCTGCTGCTCAGAATGAAACTGCCTGAGGCCAATGAAAGCTGTTCGATACGAGCATAATGAGCAGACCACATCTTTGTGTTTAAAATTTAAATTTAAGATTTTTTCAGCAAAAAAGGAGAATTTATTTAATCTAACCGACATATTTAATTTAGCATGTTATTCTATAAACCAATTCCTTAAACTCCATACTCTCTCAAGCTGTCTGACGTGTACTTCACTATCTCACTCCACTCTTTCTGCCTGACTCTCCTCCTTTCTTTCTGACATGCAATATTTCTTTCTCTCTCTCCTGGCCTCAATATTTACTGAGGCAGGAGTTTGAAGCAGAGGGAGGAGTTATTGTTGGAAACCTGGAAGGGCAGGTTTCCTCAAACGCTGTGGAGTTTTAGCTCCAGGGCTTGTTTAACTTTGTTCCTCCAGGTTTCCTGCTCAAATGCCAGCCTGGCTGACAGGCAAAGGACTGCAGCTGCCAAGCAGGTACGTGTATCGGTGATATATAGGCAGAGATTGAAGGGAATGGGGAGGGAACAGATCAACGGTGGGAGCGGAGAAGGAGACTCTGGGAGGAGATCGTCATTTGTAAGGTGTGGGGCGGGGGGGTGGTGGGGATCATAGGTGGGAGAGATCATGGGAGAACCAGAGAGATCTTAGGGGGAGTGGAAAGATCACCTTAGACTAGAGGGACATGGGAGGAGAAGATAGTGGAGGAGGTCTGGTTTGGGGAGATGGTAGAAATTGGGTAGGAGTCGGTTTACAGGCTAGCTTAGGAACATTAGAAATAGGAATGGACCAATATGGCCCCTCAAACCCTCTCCCCCACCTCCCTCCTCTGCTATTCAATAAGATCATGGCTGATCAGATCTTGATCTCAACTTCACTTTCCTGCCTGTTCGCCATAACCTTTGACGCCCTTATAATTCAAGAAACTGTTTATCTCAGCCTTGAATATATTCAATGACTCAGCCTCCACAGCTCTCTGGGTACAGAATTCCAAAGATTCACAACTCTGAGAGAAGAAATTCCTCTTCATCTTTGTCTTAAAAGCGTGATCAGTCCTTTAGCAACCCCCCGGAAACCAGCCCATAATTCTCCATATAAATAAAATTTTCCTTTTCTATTCTTCCTACTTCACATTTTCCTACAGTAAATTCCATTCACCAAAATTTTTGACCACTCACTTAATCTATCCTTTGGAGACTCTTTGCGCTAAATCCTCCAATGCCAACCGTGGTGAATGTTGAGATATTCACTGTTGCTGCACACTGGGTTCCTCTGGAAGTCCTGACCTGTGCACCGATGCAGTAAATGCCCAGACTGTCAAAGGCTTGGGCCTTCTTTGTGATACTTACCTGGACACTTATCCTAATATTGTCCCACTGTTAATTTCTGATATAGTTCAGTGACTATCTGCAGAGCCCACCCCACCACACCACCTGCACGCATCCCCCTCCCCACTACACATACCCAACCACCCCGCCAAACCCCAATCTGACTATCCATCCACCTAACTAGGCTGCAAGGACAAAAAACGTTATGGCCCTAATTATGCGATATTGACAGGGGTGGGTTTTCTGAGCAGGGATGCAAGTTTTCTATCTGGAAACCCAGAAGACCAGGTTTCCCCGCATGCTGCCAAGCCTGGAAGCCACAATGTGAATATTCTTTTGTCAGGAATCCCTGCTCAGAAGTTAGGATGATTGATGGGCGAATACGAACACACAAGTGGACATATGAATTAGGAACAGGATTAGTCCTTTCGGCCACTCAAGTCTTCTCCGCCATTTGATAAGATCATGGCTGATCTGATTGTGGCCTCAATTGTACTTTCCTGTTACTCTATATCCTATTACTCCCATATCAATCAAGAATCTATCTTACACTGTCTTAATTTAAACATTGCAGTGAGACAGGGAGCCCTCCAGAGCAAGCCACAGTTGCAGGTATGGAGTCTGCAGCTGCTCATGGGAGTTTTGGGGGAGGTCGATCTCATCATTTGGAATGCTGTCTCATTATTTGTAATGCTGTTTGTTTTGTAAATCTCAGGTTGTGTTTTGACTGCAATCATTTTTCTTGCATTGGGTGCTGTAAAATGTGAAGAGGAAATTGCTAACATGCATATGTTAGATAACGAAGAAAGGTTCACCCGAGCTCTCACACCAACACCTGGATATGGTTAGTATTTGAGGTCAATATTTTCCCTTATGATCTCTGGTAAGAGTTAATCACCAAACTTGGCTGGCTTGATCCAAAAAGTAGTTGTGAGAATAGAGTCAGGCTCCATCCCTCTCCCTGGCAACAGCCTGAGGTTAACCCAGTTTGTTTGCAATATTAGTGTCACTTTTGACCCCAATATGAGATTCTGACCTCATATTCATGCCATCACTGAGACCATCTATTTCCACCTCAGTAACACTGCCTGACTTGGCCCTTGTCTCAGCTCATCTGCTGCGCAAATTCTTAGTCACAGTGTTACCCCTAGACTTGACAATAACAACGGACTCATGCTGGTCTATCCTCCATAAACTTGAGTTCATCCAAAACTCTGCTGCCCGTGTCTTAATTAATACCAAGTCTTGATGTTAAAATTCTCATCAATATTCCTCTAAGTCTGGCCTTGAGCATCCCCAATTTTAATCGCCCCACCATTGGCTGCCGTGTCTCCAGTTGCCTAGGCCCCAAGCTCTGGAATTCCCTCCCTACACTTCTTTGCCCCTCTACATCGCTTTCCTCCTTTAAGACATTCCTTAAGTCCCATCTCTTTGGCCAAGTTTTTGGTCATCTGTCCCGAAATCTCCTTAAGTGGCTCAGTGTCATACATTATTTTATAATGCTTCTGTGAAGAACTTTGGGACATTTCATTACGTTAAAGGAAATATATGAGTATAAGTTGTTGGTGTTGTTGAATAGATCAGAAACACATTGCTAATAGCTTTACTACTGCAAGGCATTAGAATTACACCACAGGATAACATCGTAGGAAAACAACACAATTGAAATCCCTGCCCTCCACTATTAGCCAAGATATAACCCTTGCATTTTAAATAGGCTAATACCTCCATTAAAATAGTGAATAAAGACTTTCAAACAAATGCAAAAAGATTTTCTACTTAATTATCCAACATTTCAAAGTTGACTCTTCAAAAGACATTACCAGATGACAGTGACTCTTTGAAGGCTGCACTGCCATGTGTATTACACTAAATAGCTGCAGCTGCCATACATGCCAACGAATGCTGCAGTGCTGGTGTCTCATACTAAATGGAGCAGAAGAAATTAGAGAGATAGACCATCACTAGCAAATGTCAATATCTTTCTCAAATGGTTGAAAATTACAGTGACTATAGCAGAATCTCGAGTACTTAGGCTCCCTCCAGTTCTCTTTGAAATAAAGGACAAGAACAGGAATGCACTGCACCCAAAAAGATCACTGCTGTTCACATAGAGTGATCCCAACATTCAGAAAATTGGATCCTATCCTTTAACTTTTATACACTCAATCACTCACCAAAAGCTGTTAATCGATCACACAATAAGAGAGAGAGGAGGGATCATTGAAATGTTCTCCAAATTGAGGAATGTGACAGTGAGTTTCCCTTGGATGAAGGAATAGAGTTGGTTATCCAAGTTTGCAAATGGCCCTAAGCTATGTGAAACAGATTGCAGCCACTGTGAAAGATCCCTGGAACTTGAAAAAAACATCAACCATAGTGAAACCCTTGGCCAGAGGTGGGTTTGTGAATATGAAACCATGACGTTCCCCATTGGTGATGCACAAATTGGGTCCTAGTCCTTCAGTGAAATCGTTCACTGGCACCCATCTCCCTACTGAGGTCCAAACTAATACTGGCAGCCCCTTCCCCTTTAATTAAATAGGCTGCAGATTGTTGCTGAGGTAGACTCTCCCTTTCTACTTTCACCTCTCCTCCCTTGGTCACCTCCTACATGCTCTTGCCCTCTCCTTTCCATTTCAACTCAGCTTTCTTCTCATTTTCCCCATTCCATACTCCTTTCTGCCCATTCCTTTGCTCAGCAGTCCTTTCACCTCACCATTCTGTGTTATTCCTCTCTCCTGTTCTATCCTCCTTATCCCCGTCCCGCATCTCCCCATTCTTTCCCCAATCCCTGTTCTTCTCTCCTGTCTTGGTTCCAGCCAACTGCTCACCCTATCCCCTTTACTTTTCCCCATCCCTCATTCCCTTAATTCTGCCCTCATTTCCCCTTCTACAGTTTTCCTACCCTTCATGTGCTACCTGTCTCCCTCCACCCTGATCCTGTCCCTCTTTCTGTACACCCATCCTCTTCATTTACCATTCCTCTCCCCACCCCATTTTTCTTCCTCTTTCTCCCTTCCTTGGTCATCTTTCCCTTTCCCTTCCACCTCTTAGTCTGTCCCCATTCTTCCTCCTTTTCTCCCACACTTTGTCTTTCTCACCCTCCCCAACAGCAACACCCCCATCCCGACCCACAGCTTTGCCTTTTCTTCCTCCTTACCTTGTCCCAGTCATCTCCAGTCTCGCACTTCCTTCCATTCCTCTGCATTCTCCTCCTCATCATCTTCCCACAACCCTCTCTCCTTTCAGCAGCAAATCAATAAAACAATCTTACATATTGCAGGTTATCCTAAGGATTGCAGTGGTGTCAGTGGTAAAAGCGGACTTCATGTTATCAAACCTAAAGGATCTCCCCCACTTGTTGTGTATTGCGACATGAGTACAGACGGTGGTGGATGGACCATGATTCAAAGGAACAATCGGATTACAGAAATTAACTGGGCAGAATACTGGACAGCCTACAAGTATGGTTTTGGCAATATCCTTCGGGATCACTGGCTGGGAAATGAATATATATACAAGATCATAAGGCAGGGAAATTACAAAATAAAGTTCTTGCTGAGGGATAGGTACAATAAACCGCGTTTTGCTAATTATGACTCATTCGCTATCGGAAATGAAGCAAGTGGTTACAGATTGAGCTTAGGTCGATACTCAGGAAATGCAGGCAATGCTATGGTAGGAAATCAGAACACCGTTGTACATGATAATATGAAGTTTTCAACATTGGACCGAGACCAGGATAGGTCATCGTCGAACTGTGCAAAATCTTGCAGGGGCGGCTTCTGGTTTAATAAATGTTACAGGGTTAACCTGAATGTAAAGACATCAATCTACTGGTATGGCTTGTGCAATGGCAACTGCAAGTCTTCTCAGATTCTGATCAAGCCTGACAATGTGTGTAAGCGGTATAATTAACACAAGTGACATAGAACTGATGAGTTCCAGGTGATCCTTCATCCTGACGAATGGAAAGAAGTCCTGAGTGCCTTATACAGGCATGGCTCTCAACTCTATGTCTGTGCATCACTCTGGCCCACCTCGGTGCTCTCCGTTTGAAAATTATTTCTGACCTGTCTTCAAAACAAGAAAGCAAAATATTTGGGGTAGATTTTTCTTGTATTGGGATTTATCTATATTCTCTTTTGGGGAGCTGAATTTCTGTGTGAAATGCCTGATTTAGAATGAAGTGAAATCAAACCTGTGAACTGACAGCTAGCTGTAACTACAATTGCTCAAAAAATCAGAAATCATCACAAACAAAACAAACTCGAAGGCCACTCTCAGGTTTCTACCAGTTTGGATCTTTGTTATAAATGTAAATCTGTAATTTCTCAAAACTATCTTCAAATGTTTTGACACATTCAATGAGCAGTGTAATTTTGTGATGGTTGTTTGACCATGTTCATTTTTGTCACCATAAATACCAGCTGTGGGCAGGAATAAGACCCAGGATTGAAAATCAGATAATGTGTGAAAATGTAGAGCTACAAGTCTGACTATTTACAGAAATTGGTGTTTCATTCTGTATTTAATACTGATTAAAATGCTTATGGTTACAATAAAATTGACTTCAATATCCGCTGATAAATTGAGTGTAATTTCCGCAGGACTTGGGTACACGGATTAACTAGTTAAAACTAGTTAAAACCATTCAGTAAAAGAGTGCTCCTTTCTTTTGACATTATATGGACAATCCCATTCAAAGAAGGTACTGAATAGCTGATGAGAAAACTGGAAACAAATCACGTTCAGAGACAGCCTTGGGATTTTTGTGATCCTAAGTGGGATTAGACATGCGATGTCCCAGGTGAACACTGACCAATTCCATTCTGTCACACACATTATTCTCATGCAACCCAATATACAACACCACACCAAATACTGGACATATGCTCATCGCCTAATGGGAAAATAGTAGAAAAGATGCTGGAGATATAATCAACATCTCACAGTTTGCAATGCACTGCTAAATAAGGGAGGTCACTGAGGTTCTCTCAAAGAGACACAGCTTTCTCTCATTCCCTCTTCCCAGAGACAAGCATGCAAAACAAGCACCAGAGTTTGCAGATTGCAGGCTTTTCTATAGTGTGGGGTACCACTGACTGCATGCACAATGCATGCACCCTGTATCATTAACTGGAAGGGATTCTATTCCCTCAATGTGCAGCTGGTGAGTGTCCATAGACATTGCATCATGCCCGTTACACTGAATTCACAGTTCCTCCATTTTGTGATAGTCCTCTGTGCCAGTTGCATTTGAAGCACCACAACAAGTCAAATCCCAGCTACTGAATGACAAGGGTTACCCCTGATGATAAGGCCATGATTCTGGTCCAGAATCCACACACAAATATAATGAAACTTCCCTCACTCGTGTCCTGGAAATTTACACCATGTACAAAAGAAGTGGGAATCTTGCATTCGAGCTTCTGTTCCTCTTTTCCCATGCACTTTCACCCCAAAAATCGGTGCACATTGGCATAAGGACACAAAGTGACCGTTGAACTCTGGACTGCACTGAGATATCATTTGTTCGTATCTCACAGGTCAACCAAGAAACAAGCCTTACTATTTCAATACAATTCTTTTCTATTTTTCTATATGACTTCTTGTGGATTGATTTTAATTTTATTTTTTACATTGCTGCTACTCAGCATCCTAATCCATCCTTTTTGCTTACCCACATTATCTCTTCTATAAATAAACTTGCTCTTATAGCCTGCACCAATTAGTATCTTTTTTCCCCAGATTTCAAAACACATGTGTGGGCAGGTTGTCCCAGGTGCACCACATATCATGAATCAAGGTTGTTAAACTTGGGTACATAGCCCAAATATGTGATAGAAACTTTGCTGGTTTCCTTCATAGCAGACTTAGCCTGTTAATGAACATTACTTTTACTGTGACTACAAGACAGAAACATCTGAAAAAGCTACAAGTCTTTCAAGGAGCCTTGTCCTTATCCTGCAGGTTGATTTGAGTAGGAACAGATTTGGCCCGAGAGAAAGAAGTTGGTCTTGATTTTCCTTGATCTGAATTACTTCCCTCCCACTCATTTTGGGGTAAATTTGGTGCAATAAACAGAGTAAGATATGTACTTTTTCCCAGCACAAAAAAATTGCACATTTTTCTCTGCAAATGCCACCATTCCTTTAAGGCCCAACTGGGTGCCAATTCTACCTTTAAATGGGGTCAAGAGTAACTCCTTCATCTCATTTCCTTCCACTTGCATCTCAAACCATTACAACTGCTATATCAGTTATCCTGAGGCAGACACCATGTTAAAGGAGGCTGTTTCAATTGCTGCTATTGAAGGTTGGCGTTTCTTTGCCTGCATGGTGATATTTTAGGCATTAAGTCTGTACTTTTGCAGCTATCTTTACTCAGTTCTACTCAAAGCACCTTATTCATGGATTTTTCAATGGAAATATGATTACTTTGATGTTATGTGGAGGAGAGAAAAAGGCATGGAACAGACAAGTTTAGAAACTCAGAATCATGCTCTCTGGAAGAATCATGTTCCTAGAAGCTCTTTCAATTTCTTTGACCGTCAGCGCCTCAAAGGTGTCTGCTCATCCTGAGAACCTTAGAGCAATGCGCTGTGGATACATGTAGTAGACTTCTCCCATTTGTCTTTATGCGCAGAAACACACTCCACTGCTTCCACAGGAAATCAATGTTTCCAATTCATGGGCCCTTTGAAGCTTGAGCATTGAAGTAACGGGTCCACTGGCACTCCAGCTGAGGGAAGTTGTTTCTCCCCGCTTGTGGAGGAAAACTCTCTCCTTACACTCACCTTGCTCACTCATCCACAACAACTCCTCTGACCAATTCCTCACTAGTGGGCGTTGCTGTGCTGATCCTTGGCAAGGTAGAATGCTAGGACAGAGTTGGTGAGGACATGACAGCAACTTTGAAGCTGGAAGTGTTTGGCCAGTAATTGGAGTGGTTGGCCTCTTGACGTGAAAGACAGGAAAGTTTGTTTAGTTAAGTAAACAGGGACATTTCCCCTTGAATAAACAGCAGGTGATTGTAAGGGCATCATAATTCTTCAAGGTAGGCAATGAAGCTGAAACTACATTGGAGTATTTTCAAACTGTACCAACTGTCTCTTGTCAGCACACCTCCAACAAGTCAACAAATGCAAAGTGAACTGGGAGAATGAACTGATTGAAAGAGATGTGCAAGTTTTTGGAGAGATGACCCTTTGCAGAGCTGGTTTTCCCTGACACCCAGAACCGAGAGAAAGTTTCTTTAAAAATTCTTTCACAGGATAGGAGTATCGCTGCAAGTCTAGCATCCCGAATTGTCCTGGAGGTGAGTCACCTTCTTCAACCACTGTACTCCATGTGGTGTAGGTAGACCTACAGTCTTTTTTAGTAGGAACCTCTAGGATTTTGACCTAATGATGATGAAGGAATGCTGATATATTTGATGATTGCGACTTGGAGGGGAACTTGGAGGCGGATGTGTTTCCATTCACCTGTTGCCCTTGTTTGTACAGGCAACAGAAGTCACAAGTTTGGAAGATACTGTTGAAGAAGCCTTGGTCAATTGCTGCAGTGCATCTTGTAGATGGCACACATTGCTGTCACTCTGCTCCAGTCCTGGAAAGAGTGAATGCTTAACATGGTGGATGCGTTATCAATCAAGCAGGATGCTATGCCCTGAATGCTTCCATGATTCTTGAGTCTTGTTGGGGCTGCACTCATCCAGGCAAGTGGGAAGTATTGAATCACAGTCCTGACTTGTGAAAGTTACAACCTTTGGAAGTGAGTTATTCACTGCAGAGTTGCCAGCCTCTGTCCTGCTCTTGTAGCCACAGTATTTAAATGACTGTTCTAGTTAAGGTTCTGGCCAATGATGATCCTCAGAATGCTAATGGCAGGGAAGCCAGTCGTGGCAATACCGTGAAAGTCATTGAGAGCTGTTTAGACTCTCTCTCATTACAGGTGACCATTACTTGGCACCTGTGTGGTGCAAATCTCACTTTCTATTTATCAGCCCAAGCCTGGATGTTGCTCAGGTCCTGCTGCAAGTGCACACAAACTGCTTCATTCTCTGAAAAGTTGGAAATGGAGCTGAACCTCATAACATCAGAGGTAATGACAGAGAAAAAGTCATTGATGAAGCAGTTGAAGATTGTTGGGCCTAGGACACTGCCTGAATTACTACAGTTAACGTCCTTGAGCTGAGATAATTGGCCTCAAGCATCTTCTCCAAACATCTTCCTTTGTGCTAGGTATGATTCCAACCTGTGGGCAGTTTCCCCTGGTTCCCAGTGACTTCAAGTTTACCAGGGCCTCTTGATGCCACATTCAGTCAAATGCTGCCTTGATGTCAAAGACGGCCACTCTCACAGTTGGAATTCAGCTCTTTTATCCATGTTTGAACCAAGACTGTAATGAGGTCTGAAGCTATGTGGTCTTGGTGGAACCCAAACCCAGCAGTAGTGAGCAGGTTTTTACACAGCTGCTGTTTGATAGCTCTGTCAACAACATCACTTTGCTGATGATTCACAGTAGATTGATGGGGTGGAAATTGACCAGGTTGGATTTGTCCTGCTCTTTTTGCACAGGACAGAACTGAACAATTTCCCATATTGTCGGGTTGATGCCAGTGCTGTTGCTGTACTGGCTAGAAGCGGGACTTATTCTGCAGCACGTCTTCAGTAGCACAGCCACAATATTGCTGGGACCCATAGTCTTTGCAGTAGCCAGTGTGCTCAGCCATTTCTTGATATCACATGTAGAATCTAATTGGCTGAAGTCCAGCACCTGTGATGTTGGGGATCTGATGTGGAGATAGAGATGGACCATCCACTTGGCACTTATGGCTAAAGGTATTTGTAACGTTTCAGCCTCGTCTGTTGTACTCATATTGGACTTTGCCTTCATTGAGGATGTGGATGTTCATGGAGCCTCCTAGTTGTTTAATTGTTCAACACCTTTCCTGGTTGGATGCAGCAGGTCTGAGGAGTTTTCACATGATCAGTTAGTTGTGGGAATGCTTAACTCTGTCTATAGCATGCTGCTTCTACTGTTTAACATGCATGTAGTCTGTGTGTAGCTTCGCCAGATTGGCACTCATTTTTTAGGTATGGCACATGCTGCTTATATGCACATCATTGAACCAGGGTTGCTTCTTTGGCTTGATGGCAATGGTAGAGTGTAGGAAATGCCAGACCACAAAGTTACATTTTGTCGTGAAATACAATACTGCTGCTGCTGAAGGTCCATAGCACCTCATGGATGGCCAGTTCAACAGCCACCAGATCTGTTCTGAATTTATTTGCTCAGCATGATAATGCCACACAACTCAATGGAGGGTGTCCTCAGTGTGAAGATAGGACTCCGTCTCTACGGATTAATGCATCTGTGACACAGAGATTGGTGAAGCCAAATAGGCTTTTCCCTCATGTTGGTTCTCTCACCACCTGTCACATGCCTAATATTGCCAGTAATGTCCTTCAGATCCAGCCAGCTCAGTCAGCAGTGATACTACATGTCACTCTTGGATTGGACATTTAATTCCCCACCCAGAGCGCATTCTGTGTCCTTGCTGCCCTCCATGTTTCTTCCAAATGATGTTCAACATGAAGTAGTACTGATTCATCAGCTGAGGGAGTACAGGAAGGTGGTAAACAACAACAGGTTTCCTTGCCCATGTTTGCCCTAACGGCGAGGCTTAATGAGGTCCAGAGTGAATGCTGAGGGCTCCCAAGGCCATTCCCTCTTGTATGTACACTGCTGTGCTGCCACTTGTGTTGGGGCTGTCTTACCAGTGGGACAGGACATAACTAGGGATGGTGATGGAGGAGTCTGGGACATTGTTTGAAAGGCTTGATGCTGTAAATATATGTCAGGCTGTTGCTTGACTGATCTGCAGGAGTGCTCTCCCAATGTTGGCACAAATTCACAGAGGTTAAAGGAGGAAACTTTGTAGGGACTGAGCGTACCTTTGTTATATCTGGTGCCTAGGTCAAGGCTGGCTGTTCCATCTATTTTTTTAAAAACTTTTGTGTAATAGTTTGACACAACAGCTTGGCCATTAGACGACAGTTAAGAGCAACCACATAGCTGTGGGTCTAAAGTCACTGAAAATCCAGACCAGGGAAGGGCGGCAAATCTCCTTTGCTAAAGGACATTCGTGAACTAGATGAGCTTTTGTAACAGTTCTGTCATTTGTATTCTTGCAGTTGCTGCTACTCATGGCTGTTTCTCCTTCAGCCATCTTGCTGAGAAGTGATGCTGCTCGTTAATCAGCAAGGATTCTGGGAGGAAATTGCTGTTTCACATTGGTGGAATAATCCTGAAATTCACCAATGAGGTGAATCTAGTTAGATATTGATGTGATGAAGCTCTATGTGATAGTGGGTGACTGGCATCATCTCATGTTGTAGGTTTCAGATCTTAGATTTTAAGAATTGATAGGGGAACGCTGGGACTGTGAAAGCAAAAAGTAGATTTGAGAGAGACAAGTTCAAGACAGTAGGGGGTTGTAGGATAATGCAGCAGGATTGGCCACACTGCTACAATCAGTGACAATGATATAGTAAATCCAATGTGAGGAGAGCTGAGAAAAGTGGAAATGGAGGAGAAGGTAGCGAGAAAGAGAAGGGCAGAGTGGAGAAGCAGGGAACAGAACAAGCAAGGAAGGAAGAGGGGGAAGATATGAGGAGGAAAAGAGGAGTGAGTGACATAGGTAAATGTGTACATCAAATATGACCAGGGTGACAACAAGGGTACCAAGGCCTAATGCAGCCAAGCAGGGACAGAGTTCCATGGGAGCCATGGAACCTTAAGTTAGAGCCTTAAAAAGAAAAAAAATCACCATGCATCAGGCTGTAGCTAATGAAAGCTACGGGGTAATAGGTACCAGTAGCTGAAGACCAGCATGGACAGCACCAACAGCTGAGAATAGGTCACTTTATTAGAAACCTGGATCAACAAAATCAGCTACAGGTGTGCAGCAAGTATATCCATTCGAGTAGGCACTTGTGTTTTTAAAATATTAGCAGCCGCTAATGAAGTAGTGGACAACACCTGAGACAAGAGCCGCCCAAGCACTGCTTAGGTATACTTACTGAAATATAAAAAGGCACTTAATTTTCATTCCCATAATTACTGTGTAACTTTAATCCAAATTGATTCCTTTGCTTAATTCAGTGGCTTCTTAAATAAACTGCATGCAGACTCACGATTAAAAGCTACCGAACCAATACTGGGTTTGGCATTAACTTTAGGTGACAAGCAATTTTTACATTACAAATGTCTACCACAGTATCACCTGCAGGAGGTGGTGCTGTAGGTTAAGTCTGACAGTTGAATTTGGATTTCTTACTGACAAAGGTTGAAATATGAGATAGAATATGATTTGAGATGGAATGCTGGCATTCTCAGCATTTTTAAAGAAGGAGTTGCATTTTTATAGCACATTTCTCAACCTCTAAAAGTCCCACAGTGCTTTACAGCCCATTAACTGGCTTTCAATTATAGTCACTATTCTAATGAAGGAAACACTGTAGCCAATTTATGCACAGCAAGCTCCCACTAGCAACAATTAAATAAATGACCCAATCATCTGTTTTAGTGTGAATTAAAAGGTAAATATTGGCCAGGGCACTGGGAGAACTGCTCTACTGAACTTGAAATAATGCTGTGTGGCTTTTTAAAAATCCACTTCCACCTGAGAGGTTAAATGGGGCCTAAGTTTAATGTTTCATTCGAAAGCTAGCACATCTAACTGTGCACGACTCCCTCAGTACTGCCTAAAGTGCCTTTCTAGATATTCTGCTCTAGTCTCTGGAGGGGGCGCCATGAGTGCTACCATTGAATCAAGGCTGACATATTTACCTGCGTTACTGAAGATGGGGGGGAGGTAATGCTTTTGTCCCTGCTTGTTGGTCTGTAAATGATATATTTCAAAACTAATAGACCGAATTTAACAAAACTTGGTACTCAGATAGGGTATGGCCTAAGGAAGATATGATTAGTTTTTGGTGAAAATGCAGAGCTGGATCCAGATCCTGGGAATGTTTAAATGATCCATTAACATTGGGAGATAGAGCAAATTGACTTTTTTTTTAAGTGTATAGAATGTTGTGGATTGTTTTTAGAATATTGTGGATTTTCTCAGCTGCTGTGGTGCCATTTAACACAGTTATTAAAATGTGAGCAGAGTTTTCAGAGTAGGTCTGTAGATTGGTCTGAAGCTTCCTAAGTGAGATGGAAGCTCTTATTAAAATTTTTGTTTTTTCAGATTTGTAGTTACAGAGCATTGACCAGGCAGGGAAAAACCTCAAGGAAAAGCTACATAACTGCAATAATGCTGAGTTAATGCAGCATGGTGGAGACATGCACTCCACTGAGTTTATATGTTTCCATAGAATTTTTTTTACATTTTATATTTTAAACCCTTATTGGTTGCACTGGACTTTTTCCTTAATGCTGGAGAATGAACACTTTCCACTTTTGCCATGTGGTGTCAGCATTAAGTACTCAAGGTCTATTATGGAATGGGTTAGATTCATTCTACACTATCATTCACTCTACACTATTCCAAAAGCACTCCCATAGTAGATAACCCTCATGCTTTGTCTTATCAATGCCTCCAGGTTATGTATAGCACATATTAGTTCCAATGAAATGCTTACTTTACTTGGTACAAACAATGTGCCTCAGGCTCAGAAGGGTGCCCCTGCTGCACAAATTTAATACCTTTTAATTCATTAACCCTCCTTTGCAATTTCTGAAATTGCCAATTTAGTCTTGAATTATAGGGGATTTTGTACTGTGAGCCCATGCCCATTAGGGACAGAATTGAATCCATGTGAAAGGCTAGGGTCTTCACCGCAGCACCAGCTGCTCCCCTAGTTTTTGGCACTTTCTATTTGATTGTTGCAGCAACACAATGAGAAGCAATTGGTTCCTAGGTAAGTCAATAATGTTTGCGAATTAGGAAACAGTTAAAGGCACTAGATACAGCAAAGGCTATGGGCCCTCACAACATCCCAGCTGCAGTACCGAAGACTTATACTCCAAAACTAGCCTCATCCCTTGCCAAGGTGTTCAAGTACAGCTTTAAATTTGGCATCTACCTGACAAAATGAGCAATTGCCCAGCCATATCCTGTCCATAAAAAGAATAAATTCAATATGGCTAATTACTACCCAAGCAGTCGACTATCAATCATCAGAAAAATGATGTAAGCTGCTGTTGACAGTGCTATCAAGCAGCACTTACTCAGCAGCAACCTGCTCAATGATGCTCAGCTCAGGTCCCACCAGAATGACACGGCTCCAGATTACCTCATTACAGCCTGGATCTAAACATGGGCAAAAGAGCAGAATTCAAGAAGTTATGTGAGAGTTACTGTCCTTGATATAAAGCAGCATTTGCCCGAGTGTGGCACCAAGGATACCTAGCAAAATTGAAGTCAATGAGAATCTGGGAGAAAACTCTCCACTCCACTGGTTGGTGTCATACTCAGCACAAAGTGAGATGATTGTGGTTGTTGAAGGCCAATCGCCTCAGCCCAAGGACTTTGCTCCAGAAGTTCCAATGGGCAGTGCCCAAGGCCCAACATTTTCAGCTGCTGCATCAATGACCTTCCCTCATCATAAAGTCAGAAATTGTCACCGGTGATTGCACAATGTTCAATACCTCATTCACAACACCTTAGATAATGAGGCAGTCAGTGTCCAAATGCAGAAAGACCTGGACATTGTTCAGGCGTGGGCTGTTACATGGCAAGCGTGTTACATGACATGCACGTCACACAGTGGTAGGCAATAACCATATACAAAAAGTGAGAACCTAACCATCTCATCTTGACATTCAATGGCATTACTATCGCTGAAACTCTCATCATCAGCATTCTCGGGCATACCATTGACCAGAAACTGGACCAGCCATACTGTGGCTCCAAGAAGTCAGAGGCAGGGACTTCGGCAGTGAGTAACTCACCTCTTGATTCCTCAAAACCTTTCCACCATCTACAAGACACGAGTCAGCAGTGTAATGGAATACTGTCCACTTGTCTGGATGGGTGCAGCTCCAACAACACTCATGAAGCTTGACACCATCCAAGACAAGTGTTAGTTGTGTCTCAGTTGTTAGCACCCTCCCCTCGGAATCACAAGGTTCTAGATTCAACTCCCAATTTGAGGTTTGAGACCAAATGCAAGGCTAACACTCCAGTGCAGTACTGAGGGAGTGCTGCATGGGGGTGCTGTTTCTCAGATGAGATGTTAAACCGAGACTCCAACTGACTGCTCAGGTGGATGTAAAAGATCCCATGGCACTACTACAAGGAAGAGCAGGGGAGTTTTCCCCACTGTCCTGGCCAGTGTTTATCCCTCAATCAACATCAGAAAAACAGCTCGTCTTGTCATTATCACATTGCTGTCTATGGGAACTTGTTGTACCCAAGTTGGCTGCAGTATTTCCCACATTACAACAGTGACTACACTTCAAAACAAATACTTCATTGGTTCTAAGGCATTGTTTGAGATGTCCAGTGTCATGAAAAACATGGTCATGCAAGTCCTATTTACTTTACAAAGCCACCCGCTTGATCGGCACCCATCCAGTACCTTAAACATTCACTCCCTCCGCCACTGGCACACAGTGTGCACAATATACAGCAACTTGCTAAGGCTCCTTCAACAGCACCCTCTGAATCTGTGACCTCTATCACCGAGTTAAACAAGGACAGTAGACGCATGGGAACACCACCACCTGCAAGTTTTCCTCCAAGTCACACACCACAGGCCTAAAGCCTGAAGTGCTAATTTCTTTTCTCTCTACAGATACTACCTTACTGAGTTACCTGCTGAGTTTTTCCAGCTTCTTTAGTTTATTCCTTATTGCCTTGAGATCTGTTACTCGAAAGACCAATCATTCTGAGTCCATTACCTTCAGAACAATTGACCATTTATCTGACATTCGTTGTCTCAAGACCCATTAACCTCAGTCCGACTGAACTGAGACCTGTTGTCCTTGGATTAATTGACTCAATTATCATTCAGAGATGCATTATCTGGAGATTCACTGACCTGAGACTGATTATCCGATGATTCATCATCCTGAAGGCCATTCGCCAGAGACCACTGATCAGAGACCGTGTCCTGAGATTGGCTCATATTAATTAGAGTTAATGGTCTTTGATTTTAAAGGCACCAGAAGACTAATTTCCAGGACATGCTGATACTCTATGATTTGATTATTTGAACACTTTATGGAATTTTGGTGCTAAACTGTCTTGGAACAAAACAACTTATTGGAGAGGGGAAACAAGCAAGCCAACATCCATTTATGACCCACAGCATTGCTATGCCTAAACACCTAATACTGGAGCAACAAAGTAAGCAAAAATATTCCAGATATGATATCCTTGAGCATTGCAGAGAGAGTCTGAGGAAAGAATATTTGTATTAAAAAAGAGAGTAATGGGAGACACAATTCAAAATGATAAAGTGATGAAAGAGATCCATAAATGTAGGGTAACCAGTTCCCATGGTTTTTAAATATCTTCATACTTTAAGGCCTGGGTTTTCCAGTCATTGGTGAAGTGGTGGTGCTCGTTGCTGACTGCACAGAGAGAAATAAACTTACCTGATTCATTGGATGAAGCGATAACTTGCTCTTCTTGCTGCATCAGGGCCACACGTTGAGACAAATAGTGAAGTCGTCCAGTGTGACCATTGTCAGCGAGACCAAATCACCGTGTGACGTCTCAAACTGAAGACATGCCCCTCGAGGTCAGTCTTCAGTTCAATGGCAGGTAAGTTTATTTTGGTTTTAAATATTTTAAAACGCTTATGACACTTTTTAAAACTGTTATGAACTTTAAAATACTTATAACACTTCTGTCAAAGTTCACAAGCTTTTAAATACTGAGATAGAGGGAGAGGGGGAGAGAGACAAAGAGGGAGGGAGACCGATACATAGACAGACACGGGAAAGTTCTGTGACAATTCTCTCTGGCCCCAGGCTTTGCGAAACCTCCTGTCTCCTGGGGTCAGTCCCTTGGGTATTAATGCCATCCTGCTCCACTTCCTCACCCACCAGCTTCCTAGTAATGCAGAGGTCAGAAAGGGCACTTGATAGGATGGGAAAAAGCACAGCAACACCACCTGAGGGGGATAGGGAGGTGGGGGTAAGAAAAACAGGAGCTGAGGGGAGGAGATGGGGAAACCAGGCCTTAATTATTATTTGGGATCCTCTTTCATTCATGGTTGTGAACCATGAAGGATTGCGAGCCTGAGGTTATGGCTAGGCATTTGCAATAATTGTTAACTGGTCCAAACAATAATTATTGTTTAACAGTCACAAAATAGCCCAGAGTAACAATGGTGTTTTTCTTTGAAATATGAATAAAATTGATGTAATGACATAATTCTACCAATACTTTTAAAATTTAGTTTAACGCACTATTTCTATCCCAATGAATGCATTTTGATTACTTTATTCAACTACTGAAGGAAATTAGTAGCCTCTTGTTGAGCTATTTAATTAATGGAACAGGAAAAACACAATGTCATGGATGGTAGCAGATTACTGGCTCATTAAAGGTAGCCTCTCTAATACTCTAATCTTTTATATACCGTACAACTGTGATTTGAATATTGCTGATATTTTCATCTCTACTACCCTGCCTAACAATCACCCTTAGAATAAACAAGGCCATCCAAATATAACTGCTTTAAATTTACTTTTCACTAATTTAGTCCTTTGCTGACTTACTCCTGTGATTATTGGCCTTAACTCTTTGCACGTAAAAATCTGTGCAAGTTGTGGGAAAACAGACAAAATTCTCCCACTACTGGTGCCTGTCGCTTTAAGCATAAGAACGGCAGGACCATCAGCATGGACTCCTCCAGAGTCCACTAAGGTGGACGGAAACTTCTGAGCTTTGTTATAAATGAGATTGTAGGAAGTTGCAGATCTGTTGCAATCCTCAACACCTCAGCATTTGCCGCCATTGGGAAAGGAAAATTGGAGCCTTCATTTGCTGACTTCAGATTGCCAGTTGCTGGCTTTCAGAGTATGCTGCCACCTACTGTTTACAAGGGGGAAATTAGATGAATTCCAAATTTGGAAACAACAGAGGAACATGATTTAAGGTAGGAAAAAGATGATGGAGCAAAGAGAATGGGTCAAATTTACTGAAGCATGGCTTGGTCAAACAAGAGGGTTGTCCTACGATGAAAGGCTGAGTAAATTGAGTCTATATTTTCTGGTGTTTATAAAAATGAGATGTGACCTCATTGAAGCCCACAAGATTCTGAAGGTGCTTTACAGGGTAAATACTGAGATTGTTTGCCCTGGCTATAGAATCTAGAACACAGGAGCACTGTCTAAGGATAAGGGCTCGATCATTTAGGACTGAACTGAATGGATTCACTCAAAGGATTGTGAAACTTTGATACTGTCTATCCCAGAGGGTTGTGGATGCTCCATCACTGAATACATTGAAAGCTGTGGCAGATAGATTTTTGGTGTCTCAGGGAATCAAGCGATATGGGGAGCAGCTAATGTGGAGTTGAAGCTGAAGATCAGTCATGATCATACTGAATAGTGGAACAGGCTCAACAAGGCACGTAGTCCAATCTCTTATATTTTTATGCCCCTGTCAGTCTTCAGTCCAAAAACAATTTGTCCACAAAACTGCTGAAAGCGTGAGCTTAATGGTGCAGCTAGGAAAACAGAGCATCTGGGATGAGAGTGAACAGGTCAATCATCAAGGTAACTTTTTAACCATTGAAATTTAGGGATTGGCAAATAAACACAAGGATGACTGAGGACAGTGAATTCAATGCCAAATCAGGGATTTTTGGTGCCAGAGGTTAACTGGCAATATTGAACACTTGTTTTTAAAAGGGCACTTTTTTTTGAATTCTATCTCCTGATGCTGACTTGAAGCCAAATGTGTACGTGTGCACTCAGGCCCTGTCCCACTGGCCAGGTTGCTGCTGCTGGATCACTGGTTGTGATCCAGGGGGCTACCGGCACTAGGAGCTTATGGCTGGCGCTGGGCCACCAGTTCTGCTGGGAGATTCAGTGCCAACTCAACACAAAAAGGAGGGGGCTGGGGATTGGGGCCTGATGGGGCAGGCGCGGGGGTGTCTGGCTGCCATTCCCTCCCTCGATCTGTCTGGAAGCAGCTGCTCTGGGTTCAGTGTGGGTGGTCCTGGGGGTCAGGGCGTTTGAGCTGCAGGTCACTGTGTCGCCCAGGCCTGGGTTCCCATCTGAGCTGCTGCTTTCCAGCCTACCTGCATTGAGATTCCAGGCATGATTTAAAAGCTATACTGGTGATTAAACATAGTAAATGCAATGGGGATGTAAAAAGACTTTCATTGGAGATCAAGCATAGCATATATATAGTATGTAATATATTAAGGTACATGCCATATCATTAATAGGCACTGCAACTGCAGAGGGTGCACTTCCTGCCCATGCGTAGATTTAATAGGATGACACCAAGAAATCAGTGGCTTCAGTTATGTGGAGAGTCTGGAGAAATTGGGATTATTCTCCTTGGAACAGAGGAAGTTAAGGGAGATTTAATAGGGGTGTTCAAAATGATGGCTTTTGATAGCTTAAGGCGGCGAAACATTTTCTACTGTTGAGGGGGCAGGGTGTCACAGATTGAAGATAATTGGCAAAGGGGAGAGGAGTGGGGCTGTTTTTACACAGCAAGGAGGAAGTTGGGTATACACTTGAAAAGTAATAAATTGCAAAGCTATGAAGAGAAAGGGAGCGGGACTAACTGGATAGTTCTTTCAAAGAATCCAGCAAAAGCACAATAGCCAAATCACAGAATCTTGGCAGTGCAGCAGGCCATTCAGCCCATTGAGTCTGCACTGGCTCTCTGAAAGAACATTCTACCTAGTCCCACTCCCCTGCCTTATCCATATAAACTTGCACATTTTCTTTTCAGATAGCAATACAATTCCCTTTTGAATACCTCGATCGAACCTGCCTCCACCACCCTCTCAGGAAGTTCGTTCCAGACTCCAAATGGTCACCTTCTGTTCTGTATGATTCTATGTTGTGAGGAAGCACTGTCATTTTTCACCTCCAAATTCTGAAATTTGTGCAAGATTGATGTTAGCTCTGTCCTACCCCCTATAAGCTTCTCCCTAGAGAAAATAATGTTATATGTTTTGGAGCAGATCTCTTTCACAACAGTCCTGCTGCAGCACAATAGGCAGAAACATGACACCACCTCAATTAGCTTTAGTTAGCGCCTTTTTTAAAGCTTCCATTCCCCATAGCAACCTCAACCAGAGTTTAACTTCTTAGAAGTGATGTCTGATTCAATCAAAAGAGTGTCTATAGCAAATGAAATGAGTGTGAGATGAACTATGTACTTTGCCAAAGCTTGTATATGTGAGATACCTCTTTAAATTCAAAATAGAGGGTTAATTGGATTTCTTGGGTATGACATCATTTAGACTTTAACCTCAGAAGTGATGTTGCCATGGGGAATGAAAGCTTAAAAAAAGGGGCTAACTATAGCTAATTGGGGTGATGTCATGTGCTGCAGCAGGATAGTTGCAGAGCTAAGAATTCATGTGAGAAGCAAGCAAGCTCTCTACACAAAGGTCAATTTTCTGTTTGGCAGTAAAAATAAAATCCAGAAGCTTTTGGGGAAGCAATGTATGAGCGAGCTAAAAGGTACTGAATTCTAAAAGCAGTGTGAATTGCAGGCATACTGAAGAGCCAACAGTTTGTATTAGGGGACCAGACTTTGAACTGGGTGTTGTTGGTTGGTAAGTTGAAAAGGAACTCTGGAAAGCTGCGCCATCAACACTGAGTTGAGATAAGGATCACCGACATATGCCTCACTTGATAGAATATGGCCGTCGGCGTACACGACTCAAGAGTCACATCGCTTGAATGGGAAAGTGAGAGATCCTACATACCAGAGGCCAAATTAGAGAATGTTGAAATTGCACATGCTGCCACATCTGTGTAGGAAGTAATTATTTGTAGTTTTGTAAGGTGTATCTTTGTTGTATCGACTATTTAAAGTGAAATTCATCATATCAAGTGCAATACCATTGGTCTGTTAATACATATTTAATTTTATGTTGATTTTGGGTTTGACTGTTACAGTAAAAGGTTTAAAAAGTGAAATTGTGTCCACCGATTCCTTTCATCAGTGGTTGCTTGGTGATTCCATTCTTTTCAGGTTATTGGTCTCTAAGGGGATTGTAACAGCATGAACCCTGCAAAACAAAAACAGGAAGGCACAGGAGTTTCAGAAAATAATTCCAAAGTGCAGATGACAATACTTGGAGGAACTGCCACTAATAGTGAAGGATGGGGAGAAGCTAAAACACAGTGGTCCAGAATCAGCAGTGCAGTGGTTGGGGGTGGAGATTTGGAGGCTGCAAATATAGAGTGGACTAAGAACATAGATGGATTTCTAAAAAAAGGGATCAAGGTTTGGAATTTGTGCTCAAATGGATGGGGAACCAATAAAAGAAAAAAAAACAGACTTGCATTTATATAGCGCTTTTCAAAACCACTAGTCGTCTCAAAGTGCTTTACAGCAAAGAGGCACTTTCTGAAGTGTAGTCACTGTTGTAATGTAGGAAACACAGCAGTCAACTTGAGCACAGCAAATTCCTACAATCAACAATGTGATAATGACCAGATGATTTTTTTTTGATGTTGAGGGATAAATTGGTCAGGATACTAGGGATAAATCCCCTGCTCTTCTTCAAAATAGTGCCAAAGGATCTTTTACATCCAGCTAAGGAGGCAGATGGGACCTTGGTTTAACATTTCATCCAAAAGACAGCACCTCTGAAAGCACAGTACTCCCTCAGTACTGCGCTGGAGTGTCAGCTTTGATTTCTATGCTCAAGCCTTGGAGTGGGACTAGAACTTAGAACCCTGTGATTCAGAGGCAAAAGTGCCACCAATTGAGCCACAGCTGAAGTTTGGAGAGGACTGGCCAGATGAGTATTTAGTATGGTATAGGAATCAGCATTACTTTTGGTACACTGAATCTCAACAATCAAACAAAACAAATAGATTGTCCACCTGAGCACCTGCAAAAGCAGATGGACTTGGAGAAGGTGCAAAGCTTCCGGTGAGAAGCAAACAGATTTTTTCATTTTTGACAATATTTTTGGAAATTCTGATTCCTTCACAACTTGGTTTCAAGGGCGATAGCAAAGAAGCAAAGGACCCCATGTTTCCAGATAATTACAAAGAGGTAGTATGTAGATAAAATGTAGGAGTACCAAGTACGTAGTATGCTGGAGAAGAGTGTGGGGGCATGGAAACAAAAGATGTGCTGACTGTCCTGGGGCAGCTGGTAAGAGAAACATAAGAGGCAGTATTACAGAGGTGAATCACAGTGGAGAAGGAAGCAGAAAACAGCCAATCAAATAAAAATTAGCAGGGAGGTTGGGAATAATGAGGAGAGGTAACTTTCCAGTCACACACGATAGACTTGATCCAAGTCATCAATTGTGTCTTGGTGGGAGGGCAACCAAACTGGATTGATTGAAACAGGAGAAAATGAATGCAGAGTTGAGCAACAAATATGTTTCTCTGGGTCTTGGAGAGAAAGGAGATTTAAGAGATGAGGTGATAGTTGCAGACAATATAAAGGCACAAGCGAGTGATGCATTACTCTCCACTTGAATCGATGAGTGCAGCTCCAACAACACTCAAGAAGTTCGACATCATCCACGCAAAACAGCCTACTTGATTTGCACCCCATTCACCACCTTAAATATTTGCTCCCTCCACCACCTCACAGTGGAAGCAGTGTACAAGATGATTGCAGCAACTCATCAAGGATCCTTCGACAGCACTTTCCAAATCCACAACATCTACCACTAGAAGGACAAGGGCAGCAGACACATGAGAACACCACCGCTGGCAAGTTCCTCTCCAAGCCACACACCATCCTGACTTGGAATTTATATTGCCATTCCTTCACTGCTGTGGTATCAAAATCCTGGAACTTCCTCCCTAACAGCACTGACTGCACCTACACCACATAAACTGCAGCAGTTCGAGGTGGCGGCTCACCACCACCTTCCCGAGCAACTAGGGATGGGCAACAAATGTTAGCACTCACATCCGATGGAATAATGCAAAAAAGACAGTGTAGGTTATTAAAGATGGAAACAAACAGCAGTTCTGAAGGCATAAGTAACTTGTGAAATAAGCACTTATGAGAAAAAAAAGTTGATTAGGAGCTCGTCAAATCAAGGGAGTCACTGGAAATTCTGATTAGGGCTGGAGATAAGATAGAGGATGAATATTTTGCAGTTGGTTCTGGGTATAAAAAGACCCAGAAGGTAGGACAGTGGACAAAACCATTCTTGCAAATGCCAAATATTAGACATGAAGAAATTCAGATGTTTCTTAGTAAGTGTCAAGGTGAGGATGACAATGCAACACAAACAGTTTGGGGTGTCCTTACCTTCCACATGTTCCTTGAATAATAGGACATTGCATTGGATAGCCAGGCTGTTTGGGTGCCTTTTATGTTCAAGCCTGCAGCCTTCAGTTTAGCAGTTTTGAAAATAGATGATGTATTTGGCGAAAGCAGGAAATGGACACTGTGAAGCTACCCAGCAGGGGCAAGTGGATCAAAAATGAAGGCAGGTGCTCAGAATGTTAATGAAGGTGGTTATGTTTTGGCCAATGAAAATTAGGAGTAAATTGGGAGTCAGAATGCTTCTGAGGCAGCTGGAGACAGTTTTTCCCAGAGTGGAAGGCCCTTTGGCTGGGATGTTACTCAAATTCACACTTGGAATTTAACATTGCCTAATTTGAATAGTCTGATAATTCCATTTTCCTTAGCACTAAACTTCCACTTTGCAGTGTCATTTACATTGAATTATCCAATAATTTGGGTAAAGCAATCTTTTCATGCCAAAAGAAACTCTTTCAATTCCCCGGAGTGGACTAAAGTGAGAGTGTGTGGCAAATGATGTTTGACTTGTACAAATCATGTCAATTGAGAATTGAAAGGCTCTTTAGGCCAAATGAATAAGTTATATCCCTTCAACTTTGTTGAAATGGAAGAACCAGTAGGAAAATAACCTTGAGAACTCTAACATCACAACTTGTTGTACATTGGAAAACCACTATTCAAGCACTGATCCTTTGAAAATTTGGGTGATTGAAGAGTCACTATTGCTGAGGTCAAGAGCATTTTTTGAAGCATAATCCTTGCAGCACTGAAGAAATTTCACAGCAGCTGAACATTGTTTTCAAACAGGTCCCTTGTATCCCTGGTCCATCAGGTTTGTTGTATTATGAACAAATGCCAAGAATTAGGCAAGATTTCAAAATTCTAATGTATTGAAATACTGGACAGCTCTTATTTAACCATTGTCATAATGGTATGACATGTGCATGTGTGCCATGAATCTTTAATTTGATTGGCTGGTCAAGTATCTATTGAGCTGCTTTAAAAGGGATTTGTGAAGCAAGCAAAGACATTGACTTAAGATGGTTGCCACAGGTCACCCGATGTTGGTATTACAAGTTGGCCAGTTTCTGGAAGGTTCCAATGTGGATTACAATTAAGACATACCAAGGCCACATCCAATGGAATTTCACACCTGCTGATGTCAAGAATTACAAGAAACTGTACTGGCCCTCACCATTTGCATTTCTATAAAGCTACTTTTCAAGCAGAGACAGAAAATCCACTGGCACAATTACTATATAGTGTTCTTCCTACCTCATCAAGATGGGGAATGGATCATTCAGGGGTTAACGGCTGGGACAATAAAGAAACTAATCACCTAGGCCATAACAATATTCAAAGTCTGTTGACATGAGCTAATCAATTATCTTCTAAAATTATTGTGGGAAGAGAGGTCATGTGACCAGAATAACCATTCTGAAATGCTCTTTAATATAACACACAAGCTGTTAAAAACAAGAGTCTGGAAGAAATCTGTCAATGGAACAGTAACACCATCTCTCTCTCCTCCCTCTCAAGTTCAAGGCTCCATCTCAGATACATTTTTGGAAGCCACCACAGAGATAGAGAAATTACATTGAAAGAATACGTCTTAAAAGAGAACGCTTCCAGAAACTGCAGTTTATATCAGCCTCAACGCCACTGGAATTTCAAGGAAATTATGGAAAAATCTTGCCTTGGCATGAATACCAGCAAAAGACTCAAACAGCGAGCTCTCTATTTTTTGCCTATTATCAGGAAATTTTAATTTGGCCCATGAGTTACCTCCTACTATACAGCTTGTAATTTTGCATGCTTGTTCATGCGTGCGTGTGTGTTGCGAAGGTCAGGGCATGGGTTTACCATTTTAAATATCCTTATATCTTTACCTGGCTCAATAAAAACTAACCCCTTTTGTTTAAAGCTAAGAAAGCCGGTCAGACTGGTTTCTTTGCAATCAGCATGTAAATGGTTAAGCACAGACATTGAATTAATACCTTCATCTGTATAAATTACAAAAAACTATTATAATCAAATGAAGAGTGGGAAAGAAAGTAAGTTCTGACACGTGTCCACCCCGGTCGCAACACTAAACTCCACAATGCTTACGTTTATTGAAGGACTCTTCTGGCACAATTAGTGATTGAGCAGCTTTTATTGCTGCATGAGTCCTGTTTCCTTGGTTTTCTTGAAAAGCATGTGCTTTGATGAACATTGGAACAATGACTACTTGACCAAGACCATTTTACCTTATGTTAGTCATTGTTTCACATTTTCTTTTACAACCACAGCACATTCCAGTGTTTTGCAGCTAATCAAGTACTTTTAAAGTGGAGTCACTGTTGTAATACAGGAGACGCAGCAGCCAATTTGTGCACAGCAAGCTCCCACAAACAACAATGTGATAAGAAATCAGAACACTTATTTTTATAATATCAATTGAGGGAGAAATATTGGCCAGTGCTCCTCTTTGAAATGGTGCCAGGGGATCTTTCTATCCACCTCAGAGGGCAAATGGGGCTTCTGTTTAATGTCTCATCTGGAAAGACAGCACCTCTGGCATTGCAGCACACCCTCAGCACTGCACTGGAGTTTCAGCCTTGATTTTTGAACTCAAGTCCTGAAGTGGAACTTGAACTCACAACCTTCTGACTTAAACAGAGTGCAACCAACGAGTCACAGCTAACACCTTAGGGAACTGTAGTGTTCTGCAGACTGAGGTGTATGTATTATCTGAGAGAGAGTCAATCCAATTTAAGATTAGGAGCATTATCAAGTTTCAGATTTGTCAGATCGTCAATGGAAAAATAATTCTGAGGAGCAATTTCTGTCAAAAAATAAATCTGCCTAAATTCAGTTTATGTGCTACAATCCAATTAGAAAAGATATGCGCTCCCTGCGACTTCATAAGGACAAATTGCTCTAGATTTGAGCCCCTTTCCAGAAATATTGCAAGCACCATGTGCATATAGGACACTCCCAAGTCCTTCAGATACTCCAAGGATAACACTAAGACTGAGAAGTTAAAAAGTTTCTATACCAAAGAACTCATTTCGCTATTTTTCTATTTGTGCCAATCCTTTCTTTATTTCCTATTGACTGGCCCTATGAAGTTTGATGGCAGGATGTGAGGCTGATTTTATTTTCTCTGCGTACACAACAGCCGATTCTTTGGAAGAGCCTAACTCAAACAGTGAAACTGGTTCTTTACACCCTGTTACACTCTCACTGTTACTAAATATAACAATTTACAACAATTACCAATTTAATTGTTATTCACATGATTCGGGTTTTTAAAAAAATGAAAATCCCCAATAAAGGTTAAAAGGGCACTGCACAAAACTTAGACATTCAGCTGTAGTTTTGAAAGAAGCACATTCAAATTAAGGATTGAAAAAAATAGAAGACAAATTTGAACCTGTAGATGGCTCACAATTGATAATCAATAGGTGCAACAACCAGTGATAAACTATAATACACTAGAGACAGGGCATCTCCTATATGAGCTCTCCCACTCCATCCTACAGATCACTTTTAAATTACGCATGCCCACTATGATGAATATCTAGTTCATGGCTCATGTTAATACTTTAGAGGTAATATTTAGTTCTGGGAAGATTGTTGTTGTGAAAGTAAAGTAACCAAAATGCTGGGCTGAAGAGGTTGCCAGAACACCTAAGAGAGAATAGCAGTTCAGGAGGTTACCCAGGTTTGTTTAATACAGTCAGAATAGAAGAAATGCAGCCATAATACAGCAAATGAGCTTACTTAGCTGGAGAATTGGAGACATAATGTCTGCAATGCTTGCAAAGAAGTGCCATCCAGAGAGAGGTTTTGTTTGGGGAGTTAGAGCTAAATTAATGTGAAAGCATTCAGTGAACCCTGAAAGGCAATGTTGTCATGGAAGTGAGTGTAGCTCAAGAAAGTCCTCTGATTTCAATTTGCCTGTATTTCCAGGGGGGGCACAGTTTGTGTTCTCATGTGGTTTGCAGCTCAGAGAAGCCCCGGGAGCTGTTAGCAGGTTCCAGGCAGTTAGGGTTCAGAGAATTCCTGGCCAGCTAAGGTGTCCGAAGGTTACTGGTTTCGTGTCAGGCAGTTAGGGCTCAGAAGAAGCATTGGGAACCATTTATAGCTTGGTGCAACCGGGAGGCTGGAGTTCCCAGGGTAGTTCCAACTTAGTGAAGATAACAGTTAGTGAAAGAGTTGAAAGTGTGCTGGTAAATAGAGGTGGGAGGCAAGCTTTGTGAATCCTGAGGAAGGCAGTCTCAGAAGAGGTTGAACCATTGGGAGGTGAAAGTCACTGAAGCAGCCCGTCAGAACGGCTTTTGAGGGAATTCAGAGGCTAAATCTTTGAAAGTGAAAGGCTGAAATCCCTCATAAGGGGGACAAAATTTTAATGAGATTTTGTGATTCTCACTGGTCACTGACGGTCGGGTGGGTTGCTGAGAAATCCATGGAATCTGTCTTGGTTATTTCTGTCATTTAATATGCAGTGTGGTGTGTTTGACCACAGTTAGCCTGTTAATTCAGATTTACCTCATGTTAATTCTGATTGTAAGGGTAAGATATAGTAAATTGTTTTATTTTCCTGACTTTTCATAGTAAAGTTTATTTAGTTTATTAAAACCATGGAAACTTGTTGCTTTATTCTCCTAGTGGGTAACTGGGATTTCAAACTTTGTCTACTTTAAACAAAAAGTTACTTGTCCCTAACTGAATCATCATACCACTCATTTCAGTACAGCTTAAATTCCATTGCTAAGTCATATTATAGCTTGCTACAGTCACATCCACTTAACACACAGCAAAATAAAGACTCCAATGGCACCATCCTAGCACTACCAGTAGAGATGGTACCGAAGGAACTAAATTACAGCATTTGCAGAATAAATAACAACTTAATCTCGTTTTAGATTTTACTGTGGTATATAGCAACAGTGGGCAGCTAGTCAGGCCTTCAAACCTCTTCTACCATTCTCTTAGATCATGTCTGATGTATGCTTTAACTTCATTAACTTGCTTTTTCTCCATATTCCCCAATACCCTTAACTAACAAAAATCCATCGACTCCTGTCTTAAAAATTTCAATTGACCCAGCATCCATAGTTTTTGGGAGTGGAGAGGACAGTTTCAAATTTCCACAACAGTTTAGGTGATACAATGCTTACTGCTTTCACTCCTAGATGGGCTAGCTCTAATTTTAAGATTATGCCCTCCACTAGATCCCCCGACCAGAGAAAATAGTTTATCTGCATCTATCATGTTGAATCCCTGCTTTGAAGTTCAATAACAATGACATTCAGATCCTTTGCCCTGATCAATGTCTTTAAGTGTCACCGAAACTTACCGCCTTAGGTTTTGCTGTAGTGTTGGGATCATTCTTGGGTCGGAAACCTGAATGAGATAATAGCAGGCCTTTTGGTTTTCCTTCCCCGAGGCAACCAATTAAAAGCCCGCAACTGGGCTTCCTGATCAATTGGGAAGAGTGGGTGGGAGACACAGCCATTTTATCAGGAGTGATTTCTGCCGAAAGAGAACACAGCATTTTCCAGGGAAGCTCATCAGTAATTATTTTTATGCTACAGCACCCAAAGGAATAGAGTGGAGACATGGAAAAATTGCTCCCCAGTGCTCCCACTCATACTCGGAGGTCCAGCTGAGGGATTTGAGGGACTACAGTGAGGTGAGCTTGCCTAAGGATGGGAGGAAGAGGTCAGCCTCTCCAAAGCAGGCATGGATGGAACTGTCCGAGGAAGTGAGAAGCAACAGTGTGTCCCTCCAGTCTGGAGACTGTGTACTAAGGGAATCTAGTGGCAGGTCCCATGTTCTAACTTGAACAGCAAGCCTTAGATGAACACATCTCAACAGCTCCACTCTTTCCTCTCCCTCTAGGAACCTCACATTTTCACATCTGAGTGCACACCCTCAGTTTCTCACCTTCTCTCTCAACCATGCTTCAGAGTCACTCTACACAAACGGTTGCCCGCCACACACAAGAGCAAGGGTTCTCGACTTCACTTCCTACCCACGCTGGGAAAGACGAAGAAGGCAGCAGCATGTCGGAATACTGACCTAATGGCATTTTTTCAATTTTCCCAAGGAACTGCCCACCTCCTTCCCTTCCAAGCCTGCTATTACAGCCATTCAAATCTGCCTGCTTTCTCTCCTCACAGGAGAAGACAACACACAACTTGGGGAAGAAATAAAGTTCCATGGTTGGGAGAGATGGGGTGGGTGGGGGGTGGGCCCCAGCACCAGGCATCTTGTCAGTCACAGGTAGTGCATATCTCAGAATAACTGGCCTTCTGCCTGAAGACCCTCTGGTTGGGGTGGGAGGGGGGGGGAGAAATGCCCTCACCTCCTTCCAGTTGCATCTCGGCGGCCATCCCTTCCTGTGGAGGTTCATGCGGCTGAAAAGGCAGCTGGTGCTTCTGTTGGTGTTGTTCCTGCTGCAGCTGGAGCTTGTAGCAATAGTAGGCCCCTTGCCTTAGACCCTCAGCAGAGGTGAGCAATGGAGCTGCATAAGCTGTTCCCGTGCTGCTCTGAAAGCTGGCAGCAAGGAAGTGCAGCTGAATGAAGGTGAGTGAAGTGTTGGTCAGGTAAAGTGCTTCCCAAAGAGCTGGCAATCACCATTTATGCAGTAATGGCACTCTCTGATAGAGGAATCTTTGCACTGCAGTTTCTCAGCCTGGCCATGTCTGAAGAGTCGGAGAGGTCTACAGCACAGAAAAAGGCCCTTTGGCCCATCGAGTCTGCGCCGGTCAAACAAGTACTGAACTATTTTAATCCTATTTTCCAGCACTAGGCCCATAGCCTTGTATGCCATGGCATCACAACTGCACATCCAAATACTTCTTAAATGTTATGAGGGTTTCTGCCTCTACCACCCTTTCAGGCAGTGAGTTCTAGATTCCCACCACTCTCTGGGTGAAAAAATTCTTCCTCACATCCACTCTAAACCTCCTGCCCCTTACCTTAAATCTATGCCCCCTGGTTATTGATCCCTCCACCAAGGGGAAAAATTCCTTCCTGTCTACCCTATCTATGCCCCTCATAATTTTAAACACCTCAATTGTGCCCCCCTCAATCTCCTCTGCTCCAAGGAAAGTAACCCCAGTCTATCCAACTAAAACTCTCCAACCCAGGCAACATCCTGGTAAATCTCCTCTGCACTCTCTCTAGTGCAATCACATCCTTCCTATAATGCGGATTCCAGAACCGCACGCAATACTCTAGCTGTGGCCTAACCAGTGGTTTACACAGTTCCAGCATAACCTCCCTGCTCATATATTCTATGCCTCGGCTAATAAAGGCAAGTATCCCATATGCCTTCTTAACCACCTTATCTACCTGTCCTGCTACCTTAAGGGACCAGTGGACATGCACACCAACGTCCCTCTGATCCTTGGTACTTGCCAGGGTCCTACCATTCATCGTGTACTGTCGTGCCTTGTTTGTCCTGCCCAAGTGCATCATCTCACACTTATCTGGATTAAATTCCATTTGCCACTGATCAGCCCATCTGACCAGCCAGTCTACATCCTCCTGTAATCTAAGGCTATCCCCTCCTCACTATTTACCACCCCACCAATTTTCGTGTCATCCGCGAACTTACTGATCAACCCTCCTACATTCAAATCTAAATTGTTTATATATACCACAAAAAGCAAGGGACCCAACACCAATCCCTGTGGAACCCCACTGGACACAGGCATCCAGTCACAAAAACACCCCTCGACCATCACCCTCTGCTTCCCGCCACTCAGCCACTTCTGGATACAATTTGCCAAGCTTTTCAGTGCAAATGATCAAAGCCATCACAGCTTGTAAGCTACACTGAGGAAGTCCCTCCTGCTGCACTTTCACCTCCTCCAACCCGCTGGTTGGAGAGACAGCGTTGGACTGATCCCCTGTTGGGAATCTATACACAAGATCCCTCTTAATTGCCTGCTTAACAATTTTAATTGAATTCCTACCTCAGCCGCTGGGGTTTCCCAGCTTCACTCCCTAGCCACTCCTAGGAAAGATGGAAGAAAGCAGCAGCATGCCGGAATACTGGCCTGATGGTATTTTTTTCAATTTCCCAGCCCATGACCCACTCTCACTCCTTTGATCTCCAAACCTGCCTCCTCAGGCTTAGGAAATTCCCTCCTGAATCTCCAGAGTGTACAGGTGCCAACTACACTACACTACCAACCTCTAGGTTGGAAAATGTTAATCTCTTATTAAATACATTCTCAATAACAAGTATACTCATTTACTGTTACAAAACACAAGAGATGCTTTGCCAGTCAGTTTTGTTTTAGCCCTGTTACAAATTTTATGACTTGTAAAAGTCACTTGTATTGTATCACCTGTTAAAAGCCTGACAAATGAATAGAAAATGAAAGAATTAAATCTGCCACAGACTTTTATTATCAGCAGCAAGATTCCTTCCCAGCCAGCTTTAACCTGGGGCCTGTGAAATTCACTACATTTAATTTGGGAAATGGACAGAAATCAATACAGTCTGTTAGACAATTAGAAAGGAGACACTATTCAAAGTCTGTAAAATAAAAGTGAAAAAATTGTTGATCAGGAATTCCCTTGTCGATCCAGTGAAGGTTCCCAAAACTTATCCATTTCAATATAGGCTGAGTAAGGTGTTAATCACAAATCCTCGAACAATGGGTAGTGCTTCAAAGATGTGCTTTTAAAATCACATGTCTGTCAATTTCTAACTATAAGGAAGTAAACAATTTTACACACCTACAGATTACCCACACTTGCACAGTTCCATACACATCTTGTTGTGGCAGTCTTTGGTGCATCACGTGCAGACCACTATGACATTCTTCTCCAGCAAAAAGTAGCTCTAATGTCACCTCAGATCACAGCCAACATGCATAGCACTGTGATCGAAAAACTTCTCTGTGCCTTCCAGCAAGTGCACCATGAGGGAGAAAAGGAAAATGAGAAGGGAGACCCTTAAGGGAAAGACAATGAGAGCTAGAAGGAAAAGAGGCACAGATGAACAAGAAAACAGACTTATTTTCCTCTTAATTCAAATTCCTATAATCACATATCTTAACTGAATTGAGATGTACAGTTGGATCTACCCATTTATAATTTACATATAACCAGAGCTCTGATAGAAGTATCAATAATGAAGAAGTTGGGTTAAATATTTTCACCTAGATAGTAATCAATTGTAATTAATACCAGGAAAAGGCATTGAAGTAGACAGTGCAAATGGACGAGACAATTATATGAATGCTTGGAGAGACAAAAGATATGGTGAAAGGACTAATAAATAGTGTGGTTGGTCTATGAAAAAAGGGACAAGCTTTTTGGGCCTAATGGCTTTTTCCAGTTCGTAAAAAATCTATTTTGTAAGAGAAAAGGGGAAAAAAATTGCAAGTGCTAATAAACTGAAGAGGGACATCTTGTTAGGCTAATGGGAGTGATAATACTGTGGGATCCACCCACCCCCAGCAAAACCCCCCCCAAATATCTCACAGATTTCACATGTACATCCCCATTTTCCATCAACATTTAAAAAAAAATAAATGAAAACAGATTGGAGAAATGCCTCATTCAGAAGCATATTTTAGAATCAGAATATCATCGTCACACATCTCAGAGAAACTCAGAAATAAAATTTAGGCTGCCGGTGTCGTTTAAACAAGCAACTGCCACAGTCCCTCAAACATTCTCTTTGCAACCTTTAATACAGGTTGAAAAGCAGATAGAATTAAGAGGTTCTATAGCTTGCATTATACAACTAGATTTTACACAATTCTACCTCTATCACATTCTTTACTGAGGCACAGAAGCTGCTCACTCTTGTAATGGCTGGTCAAGCAATTGAGAAACAGGACACCACATAGTCTCCACTTTATATCTCAGAAGCTCTTTATACAGGAATTAGAATTTCTTTTCAAATCTAAGTAGCTCATCAGTTAGAGATGGATTTGTTTATTTTCTCATTTCATTAATATTTTGGTTATTTCCCTACTCTCTCCCCTCCCCCCCAACCCAAAGTTCATAGTGCACAGGTCAAGAGCTTGTTGTAGCAGCATTTTCATATAAGTACTTAAAATCTTCCAAACACCTATCCAGCTGGGGTTTGCATTTTTTCTGTGGAACCCAGCTAACCTTCAAGTGTCAAGTTTCCAGGATAATAGAAGCTTCACGGCACAAGTTGGGGAAGGCAGAGTGCCATTTTAACTAGATGCAGTAGCAATGGGCTTCTTCAGCTGCTGATTCATAATCTCCCTGGTGCGGCACGCTTGAACCTGATCGTAGCAGGAGTTACAGACCAGGACAGGGTCGTATAACTGTTGATCTGGAATGGGTAGCTTCAGGTGGCAGCAGTTGGCACAAAAAACATTCCCACAGTTCCTAGGAATAAACAAACAATGTTGATTCATTAATATGCTCACACTGAAGGAAAGGAGACCATTTGTGCTGCATTGTATACTCAAGTCTGAATTTCTGTCATCTCTTGAATGTGCAGACACCTGCTGGGAGAGTAAAAGCCTTTCAGTACCTCAACAAAATCATGATTCTTCAGATATAAAATGTTGGTAGAGGCTGAGCATGATATTGCTTTTACCAGTACAATACACATACTTTCAGTTTGGGTCACAGGGCCGCAATCAGAAGGTACAAAAACAGAAAATGCTGGAAAAACTCAGCAGGTCTAACAGCACCTGTGGAGAAAAAAACAGAGTTAACATTTCGAGTCCTTATGACTCTTCAGAGGTCTTTCTCTCCACAGATGCTGTTAGGCCTGCTGAGTTTTTCCAGCATTTTCTGTTTTTGTTTCAGATTTCCAGCATCCGCAGTATTTTGCTTTTGAATCAGAAGGAGGAATCTGGTTCATTTTTCCTTCTCTAACCCAATATATTAGTTTTATACAAAACTGACACCAGAATCAGAGGCAGAAGGAAAATTATTCAGAGTACTAACCAACAAAATACACAAGGTTAAATTCACATCCCTCAAAACACAGACAAAGCTTTTCTATAGCAGCAGTGATATTTGAACTGGATGGCAGGCCCAATGTGTTAATGAACTGTCATGCAATGAGGTTCAGTGATTGTTAATTGAAAGAACGTTGATTTATATATTGCTTCACCTGATCCTCAGGACATCCTCAAAGTACTTCACAGTCAAATAATTATTTGTTGAAATGTCATCACTTATGTCAACGGATTAAGTCAGGTTTTATGAACAATGGCATTAGAGACAGCATTAATGTTGAATAATGGTACTGGAGTGATTTTAGTATTGAGTGAGTTAAAGTGAGTTAGTGTTAATTAATGCTACTGAGGTTTATGCTGAGTTAATAGTACTGATGGGAGAGGTAAGGTTGACCAACACTACAGGTGGGGGGATTATGTTGATTTACGGCACTCGGGTGAGAGATCTTCATGGCCAATTATTTTCTTTTGCCAATCAGTCAGGTAGAGTAACGTGACTGGAGTGAGAATGAATGTTAATTATATTACTTTAGTGAGTGTTAGCGTTGAGTATTGTTTTTAGAGCGAAGCTTAGTACCAAGTAATGACATTGGAACGTGGGCTCGTGTTGACAATACTGAAATGAGAATTAGCACTTCTACTGCAGTTCATCTCCTGCTGAAACTCTTATCCTTGCCTTTGGTACCTCTAGACTTGACCATTCTAATGGACTCCTGGCCCCTTCCACATTCCACCATCCATAAACTTGAGGTCATCCAAAACTCTGTTGACCATACCTTTACTCGTGTCATGTCCTATTCATCTGCCGGGGTGACCAGGATCGGGGACATATTGGGTGGTGGAGGAGTGGGCTGGATGCTTCCACAGGAGTTGGCGCGACGTGCGTCCGGCTCGCGGCCGATACCATTCAAGACCATAGGACAGTAGTCATTTTGCACGGCACGGAGGAGTTTCCTGTACGGACTGCTGCTGCACACCCTTCACTTCCTTGCCCTTGCCTGCCGCCCGGACACGCCCTGGTGTGCCTTGTTGCCGTCCGGCGGCGGAGGTCCCCGTTAGGAGGCCCTCTACGGAGGTGTCCTCCCGCTTTCCATCGGGGACCTCGGGTGGAGAGTGCTGCATGCAGCAGTCCCCTATAATCGTAGAATGTGTCAGTTCACGGACTCTCAAGATACCTGCCCTTTTTGTGGTCTTGTGGAGTCCGTGGACCATATCTATATTAATTGTTGTAGGCTGCACTCCCTTTTCAGTTATTTAAAAAATCTTTTATTACTGCTTTGTTTGCACTTCAGCCCCACGCTCCTGATCTACAAAATATCCCTCATTTTGTTAATTTAGTTTATTAGGTTGGCTTTAAAAGAGCTATCACCTAAGCGCTCGCTGACCTACACTGGTTCCCAGTTAAGCAAATCCTTGGCCTTTCATGGCCATGCCCCTTCATATCTCCTCCAGCCCTACAACCCTCCATGATACCTGCATTCATCTAATTCTGGCCTCTTAATCAACACAGGTTTTAATTGCTCTACCACTGGTGGCTGCGCCTTCATCTGTTTAGGCCCTAAGCTTTAGAAATTCTTCTCTAAATCTCTCAGCTTTTCTTTCCTCCTTCAAGACACCCCTTAGGCTTTTGACCATCTGCCTAATGTTGCCTTATATAGCTTGGTATCTAATTTTGCTTCAAAATGCTCCTTGAAGTCCATTGGGACATTTTATTACACAAAAGGCTTTTGATAATTATCAGTTGTTGTTGAAGTCAAATCTCACTAAGTTCATTCTGCCCATTTACCCTAATCCTGTTTCATAAACAAGTCCTTGCTCTCCAGAACCTTTTTGTGGATGATGGACTGATATCATAGCTTTAGCAGAAACTTGACTCAAGGGTCAATACACAATGTCATTTAATGAAGCCTCCCTGCCTGACTACACTTCCCTTCCCTGCTCAAACTGTTGAGGCACTGGAGCCCTCATCAACAAATCACAACCTGGTCTCTCTGACTCCTTCTTCAAGCAACTTGCCTTCTTTCACCTCTGTTGCCTATCTTTTAAAATCCCCATAATCAACTGTGCCTGAACCCATCCCCTTATTTCTCACCGAGGTATCTTCATTTCTTTCTTCTTTCAGTCTCTGCATTGAATGGTTTCATCCTCAGTAATTTCAATCTCCAGTTTATTCCATTTTATCAATTTCTCCTCTGGTTTCATGAATCTCCTGACAGCCCTTATCCTTTCCTTCCACATAAATTCTTGCATCATAGCCACTCCTCTGGAGTCACCCCATTTTCAGTCCTTCAACCTTGGTATATAGGCTTCAACATATCTGGACCAGCCATATAAACACTGTGCCTACAAGAGCAGGTCAGAGGCTGGGAATTCTGTGGTGAGTAACTCACCTCCAAAGCCTATCCACCATCTACAAAGCACTAGTTAGGAGTGTGATGGAATACTCTCCACTTGCCTGGATTAGTGCAGCTCCAACAACACTCAAGAAGTTCGACACCATGCAGGACAAAGCAGCCTGCTTGATTGACACCCCATCTACCACTTTAAATATTCACTCCCTCCACAATCGACACACAATGGCAACAGTGTACACCATCTACAAGATGCACTGCAGCAATTAGCCAAGCCTCCTTCGACAGTACCTTCCAAACCGAAGACTTCTAGCACCGAGAAGGACAAGGGCAGTAACTAAAAGCAAACACCAACAGCTGCAAGTTCATCTCCAAGTCATACCTTGGCACTATAGTCGCATTTCCTTCACTGTCACTGGGTCAAAATCCTGGAAATCCCTTCCTAACAGCACTGTTGGTGTATCTACACCATACTGACCTGATCAGTCCAAAAAGCCAGCTCACCACTACCTTCTCGAAGGCAATTGGAGATGGGCAACAAATGCTCGCCTTGCCAGTGACACTGACATCCCATGAAAGAATTTTTTTAAAGCCTGGTGCACAACTGGTTTAGCCATCAGTGCCAGTGTAGCTGGACGACATCAATTGCTATTTGGACCTTACTCACCTATGTCTATTCCACAATCATGCTGAAATGCAAAATTAACTCCTGGGCTTCACTTCTTCAATACCAACCAACTCCTTAAAACCCTTTCCCCTGCACCCTCCTTCAAGAACAAGGATCTTATCAATTTTTGCCTAAAATTGACGATTTGTTCAGTTACTTTTGCTTGATCCTCCCATCCGTTTCTCACAGAGCCAAATCATTTCCAAGTTAATTCCATGTCCTAGACCAGAAGCCAAATCTTTGTCTTGTTTCTTTTTATTTCCCTCCAAATTGCTACTCAGCTTTCCGGCACCTTCGAGTTTTAATTTCTTCAACCTGTAATGACCCAGGTGCTTGGAAAAATAACTGTATTTTCTTCCGTGCGATGTCCCTTATGGAAAGTATAGAGTATTCTGAGAGAGGGTTAATTGATTTCCTGATTATTATGTTATTAGGTTCCAGGAAATGCCAATGTGACCTGAGGCTGCAATGGAATGAACAGTTAAGAAGCAAAGGATAAATTAGAAAGCTAATTGCAGTGGGGTTGGGTCAACCAGTGTTTTGTTTAATTCAGAGGTCACTGAGAATTCATGTAAATGGGAAGCAAGATTCTTTCTAAATGGAGCAGTTTTCTGTTTGGCAGTTTTTGAAAAGATCCTGGAGTTGAAGCAGGTCTCTTAGAATAGAGCAGAGACTGTGCTACTGTGTGTCATACAGTTGGAAAGAGCAGAGAGCTGAATACAAGGGCAACAGATTGTGGATTGGTCAAGACCCAGTTCCGCCATTTCAGTGTTACCAGGGCCCATCAGACTGTCTAAAGGGGTCAGGGTGGGAGTCTTTGGGAATTCTGTGCCATCAGGACTATTGTGACCCAAGTGAAAAGGGGTTTGTAGACATGTGCCTTGTTGGTGGAAACCATGTCCAGAGACATCAGATGGCATACAGCTGCTGGTGAATGCAACTCAAGAAAGTAATGCGAGTGTTTGTAACTATGTGAGGTGTATCTTTGTTGAATCGATTATTTATAAAGTGAAATTTCTCTTTGTTTGAAATATCCTTCACCTGTTAATTAATGTTTGAATTGTGTTGATTTAAATTGGTTTGTTATAGTAAAAGTTTTAAAAAGTGAAATCTTGTCCATCTTTCCGTTGGCTTCATGGGGATTCCTCTTTTAAAAGTTATCGACCTCATCGGAGATCATAACAAATCAACTATGCACCCCTGACACAGCCCTGAAGTAGCCCTAACCAAAGTCTCAAATGATATCCTGTGTAATTGTAGCCATAATGCACTATTCCTTCGCACCCTTTTCAACCACTCTGCAACCTTTGACAATCGACCACCAAACATTCCTCCAACTCCTCTCCAATGACTAGCTCAGTGGGACTGCCCTTGCTTCATTCCACTCTTACCTATTCAATGAAACCAAAACATCTACTGCAATGACTTCTCTTCCCACTTCCATTCCATTCCCTGAAAAGTCCCAATGCTTTATCCTTAGACACTCTCCTCTTTATCTACGCTCTATCCTTTGACATTGGCATCCTAAGAAATACAGGCAGCTTCCAACATTTATGTTAACAGTTCGTATCTCTACCTTACCACACCCTCGCATAACTTCTGCACTGCTTTTGTGTGAACTCCAGTTCTGGGTAAATGCAATTTCTTCCAGTTAAATAATGGGAGTACAGAATCCATCTTGATACCACCACTGCCACCTATTCCCCCCTCCTCACCCCAACACACAGAGAGAGATAGCGATGAGTAGCAAAACTGGAGTGAGGGTGTGTAACGAGTAACAGTTCTTGATGAGGCCAAGGGTACAGTATATTGCAGATTACTCACCTACAGTGGTGTCTCCTTTTGGCTAACCAGAATTCTGAGTCACAGTTAAAGCAGTGCGATGCCATGTGGTCGGGGACCCACCGTGTCACCTGCAATAAATTAACCAATTAGAGATCATCTGTTCTGGTGATGTATACACATCTCAACTACCCAAACGTCCAATAATCAGCATGCATATCTGCCACCTTTAAAATATACTAAACTTCAGATTTTAGAGAAGATTCTGTATTTTATTAGAATAGGTAATTGTGCTTATTAACAGAACACAAGATCTTTTAGTAACAGGGAAAGGCTAGCACTGAAAGAAAATTGCCTATTTTCTCAACATCTACCAATCTACACCCCGTACGAGGGTAGATGGTGGTGTAGTGGTGTTGCCACTGGACTAGTAAGTAATCCAGAGACCGAGGGTAATGCTCTGGGGACCTGGGATGCAGATGGTGAAATTTGAATCCAGTAAAAAAAAAAATCAGGAATTAGAAGTCTAATGATGACCATGTTGATCGTCATAAAAACCCATCTGGTTCACTAATGTCCTTTAGGGAATAAAATCTGCTGTCCTTGCCTGGTCTGGCCTACATGTAACTCCAGACCCACAGCAACTTGGTTGACTTTTCAATGCCCTCTGAAATGGCTTAGCAAGCCACTCAGTTCTCAAGGACAATTAGGGATAGGCAATATCCGCTGGCCTAATCAGCAATGCCCCCATCCCATGAACGCATAAAAAAACCCCTAAATCTCTTATCTCTTCACAAATGAAATCTAATAGTTTCTTGAACCCACTGATGTTTGTGTTTCAGTTGCCTTTCTTTATAACTTATGTCCACTTAGGCTCATTTCCTATTCCTAGCTCGCTTATTTTTAGATGTGCACCTGCATTTTACCTTTGATCTTTGTAAACAATTTGCTTTCATTATTTTTTCATAATCTTTTGTTGATTACTCGGAATCTGAGTTCCCAATTTCAGACTCTGTTCAATTTACAAGTCCCAAGTGCTCAGCACTCACTCCTGCCCCACTCGGGGAAAAAATAGAGGGGGAAAGGAACAGAAAACTGATGGGTGGTGGGGGAAAGGGGAAGAAGGTGAAGGGTAAGGATATTACAGATAGAGGGCAGGCAATGGGGAGAGTGGAGGGAAGGATGAATGGCCAAGGAGAAGGGAGAAAAACCAGTAACGTAAAAAATAAGAACAGGAGTCGGCCATTCAGCCCTTCAAGCCTGTTCTGACATTGCGAGATCATAGCTGATGTCCCTCAACTCCACCTTCCCACACTATCCTCATATCCCTTAATTCCCTTAGTATCCAACTTCCCACACTATCCTCATATCCCTTAACTCCCTTAGTATCCAAAAATCTATCAATCTGCACCTTGAATATACTCAACGACTGAGCATCCACAACTTCTGGGTTAGAGAATTCCAAAAATTCACAACACTTGCCTCAGTCCTAAGCCGTTTACCCTTTATTCTGAGACTGTGACCCCTACTTCTAGACCAATGCTTCCTAAACTTTTTTCTGCTGTGACCCCATATTAATGCTTCACACTTGGCGTGACCCAGAGTGCAAATTGATGGGTGAGGGGTGTGGAGGAAGTCAGGGGAAGAGTTGTTGAGCAGGGTGTGGGTTCAAACAGCAGGGATACAGGGGCAAAAAAAAAAAACTGCATTTCTGGCATCATCTCTGTAAATCTTCTCTACATCCTTTCCAGTGCTTCCATATCCTTTATATAATATGGTGACCAGAGTTAGTGCGGTCTAACCAAGGTTCAATATAGGTCTAACATAACTTCCCTACTTTCAATTTTATCCTTTTTGAAATAAAACAGTGCTTGGTTTGCATTTTAGGACCTTGCTAACCTGTGGTGCAATCTACACTTCATTGATGTATTTGTACTCTGAGATCCTTTTGCTCCTCTACCCACTGGACTCTCACCTTCCAAGTAATACTGACCACCTTATACTTCCTACAAAAATGTGTTACTTCACATGTATGTGTCGAACTTCATTTGCCAATTATTTACTCATTCTGGAAGTTTACTAATGTTCTCTTGTAATTTATTGCAGTCCTCCTCAGTATTGACTATGCCATCACCACTGCCGCCGCCGTTCCCCCCTCACAATTTGGTGTAATCTATGAATTTAGAAATTGTGTTTTTAATTCTAAATGCAAATCGTTAAGGTAAATTGAGAACAGCAGTGATCCCAGCACTGGGCCTTGTGGAAGCCGTCAATCCATTTTGCCATTTGTGCCGACTTCACGTTCTTTGACCTTATTCATTAGTCTATAATGGGGCATCTTATCAATGGCCTTTTGAAAATCCAGATAAATGATTTTCACTATATTACTATTGCCTATTCGCTCTGTTCCCTCCTCAAAAAAGTCAATAAGGTTGGACAAGCAAGATTTTCCTTTTTGAAATCCATGCTGACTAGTCATTATTATATTTCTTATTTCTAGATGTTCTTCTTTTCCGTCCTTCAGTAAGGATTCCATTATTTTTCCTACCACTGATGCTAAGCTTTGCATCCTCCTCACAGCTTAGTTTCTTATCCAACTTTGCATCACCAGCAAACCTGGGGATATTACACTTGATCGACTCGGATCCAAGTCATTGATTTGGATTGCTAACAGCTGAGGCCTAACCACTGATTGCTGCGGTACCCCGCTAATTACCAGCCTACTAACCTGAAAATTACTCATTTATTCCTACTGTTTTCTGTCCATTGACCAATCCTCAATCCATGCTAATAACCCTAATCTCATCCTTTTATGGAGGACAAGGAAGTCAGGGGAGGGTAAATGAGTGTGCTTTCCCTATGGCGTGATAATTGCTGACTTAGGGACTCCTTGTTGGAGTCTGAGGCATTTGTTCACATCTGCAAGACATAACTCAAAAATAGAAAAAAAAACACTACAAATCCTTCCCAAAGGCTTTAAAGAACCAGTTAGCAGGAATGTTCATGACTTGCCTTTCCCATTTTAGATTTTGTCGTACTAAGAACGATGAACAATCTATGCTCCTACCTCAGTCTCCTTCCTATCCACAGGTTCCCAACTTGTTTCTGAGCGCTGATCGTCACTGTGGATGGACAGAGATTCCTCAATGTCACTGTCATCTGATTCTCTCAAGCAGGTCTGCAAATCAGAGTGGGTGAAACATTTACAACAGTACAGTCCTATCAGCAACAAAGGTAGTGAACGACAGTTCAACTCAGCTTTATTAACACCCACACTACATCAAACTCTACTAGTCTCATCCTGCACTGCATTAAACCCCATGCTCTATACACACAGTGCACTAAATCTGATGTTATTGACACCACGGACTACTAAATCTGCATCATTTACGCTTCACGTTGCACCAAGCCCTTGACCACTGACTCCAATTTCACACCAGTGATAGAATACTTGCCACTTGCCTGGACGAGCGCAGCATTCAAAAGAACCTAGACGCCCTTATACATGAATCATAGAATTTTAACATGCAGGAACAACAAGCAATTAGGAAGGCAAATGGTTAGCTTTTGTTACAAAAAGAGATTTAAATATAAATGTAAAGAAGTTTTACTACAATTATACAGGGCATTAGTGAGACCACATCTGGAGTACTGTGTGTATTTTGGTCTCCTTACCTAAGGAAGGATATACTTTCTCTAGCTGAAGGACACTCAAGAAGCTCAACGCCATCCAAGACAAAGCAGCCCCGGCTTGATTAGCCATACGGCAGTAACAAAGTGGAACAGAAGGTAAGGAAATTGCCAGGGGACTTGAGCATCATTTTCAGCAGCTGGCAGGAAAGGAGTAGCTTGTGGCAGTGATCCACCCACTGACCACCCAAACCCCAGCCCCACACCCATCCTGATCACATAGCCAGAATGTTGGGCGAAAAACGAGCGGCTTCATTTCCAGGTAAGTAAATAGGAGCGGAGTGGCAATCAGACTCCAATTACCACTTGCTGCTGCCCCTACCTCTGTCCAACTGGTAATGAAACTCTCACCTGTCACCTCCAGCTCTGACTATTTCAATACTGGCTCTCATCCTCTACCCTCAATGAACTTTACCTCATTCAAAATTCATACCGCATTTCATTCTGCAACAGTCTAATTCACCCATTCCCCCTATCCCAATACATGCATTGACTCTGTCTCCTATCACTTCAAATTTAAAATTCTCAATCTCATGGTTAAAGTTATTCATAGTTGCAGTGTAGGGTGAGTTTGTGAGCATGAACATGGGGATGGAATACAATGTGGTGGAATGTGAAGTTATCCACTTTGGTAGGAAAATAAAAAAGAATATTTTTGAATGGTGAGAGACCACGAAATGTTTGCATTCAAAAGAACCTAGGTGCCCTTATACATGAATCACAGAATGTTAACATGCAGGAACAACAAGCAATTAGGAAGGCAAATGGTTAGCTTTTGTTACAAAATTAGATTTAAATATAAATGCATATACAGGGTATTAGTGAGGCCATATCTGGAGTACTGTGTGTAGTTTGGTCTCCTTCCCCATGGATATGCATTCTCTAGCCGAAGTGCAACAAAGGTTCACTGGATTAGTTCCAGGGATGCTGGGATTGTCCCAAGAGGAGAGTTTGAGTAGACTAGGCCTACATTCCCTACAGTTTAGAAGAATGACAGGTGATCTAATTGAAACATATAAAATTCTTAAGGGGCTTGACAGAGTAAATGTTGTGAAAATATTTGTCCTGGTTGGGGAATCTAGAACATAAGGACAGAGTCCCAGAATAAGGGGTTGACCATTTGGTTCTGAGAAGAGAAATTTCTTCACTCAAAGGGTTGTGAATCTCTGGAAATCTCTATCCTGGAGAGCTGTGTATGCTCAGTCATTGAGAATACCCAATTTTTTGGGTACTAAGAGAATTAAGGGATAAGGGAATAGGGTGGGAAGTGGAAATGAGATAGAAGGTTAGCCACGATCTTGTCAAATTGCGGAGCAGGCTCAAAGGGCCAAGCAGCCTCCTTGAGCTCCTAGTTATGTTACTATGCTTGAGCCTGGTATGTTTATGCACCGTGCTCCCTTCAACCTGGTATTTGGGACCTGTGCCTTGAGCCAACTAGGCCCCAAACTCTGAAATTCCCTTTCTAAACTCTCTGCCTTATTACCTCCTGCCCATTTCTTAGACAGAAATAAAAACATTGGGTTAAACATGGTTAGACATGGCTGAGATGCCCTCTAAAATAAACTACTCTGAAATACTGTCCATCCTTACAGTGGAAGAATAGCCATTTGGGAAAGGTTGTGGTGTAAAGCTATTAACATGGAAGTGCATTTCAGCAGGAGTCAAGCAAGTTAGCAGAGATGGGGAGAAAAGGGAAAAAGTGAAAAAATGGGTGTAACTGCTGAATCATGTGATGTGCTCTTTAAATGTAAGTCAAAGTTACTCATTTCCTAATCATTTTAAGTGTCAGCTTTCACCCATGGCTCCATAGTAGAAATCTTGCCTGAGTCAGAAGATTCTAGGTTCAAGTCCCACTCCAGAGATTTCAGCATGCAAGTCAGGCTGAAACTTCAGTGCGGTATTCAGAGAGTGCTGCACTGTTATAGGTGTTGCCTTTTGGCGGGAACGTTAAATTAAAGCACCACCTGTCATTATCTGTTAAATTAAAAGACCCTATAGCCCTTTTAGAAACTGACCAGGAGAGTTCTCCATGTTCTTACCAATATTTATCCCTCAACCAACGTCGTAAAATTCGCCTCAGTGCTGTTTGTGGAATATTCCTGTATGCAAGTTGGCTGCTGCACTTCCCTACATTACAACAGTGATCGCACTTCATGGGCTGTGAAGTGCTTTGGGACTTTGAGGGTGTTAAAGTTGTTATATAAATGCAAGTTCTTTCATTACACTGGGTGAGAACTGCCCTGAGAAGCTAAAGATTTGGTTCACTTACAAAATCATCCCCATAGTCAATGTCCGGCTCCACTGGGGATGCACAGTACTGCTGACTGTCTAGTCGCATCTGAAGCTCACGAACCTGTCGACGAAGCAATTCTACCTCCTGCTTGTAAGTTGCCTCAATCTGCCGTAACCTCTGTTGAACTGCATCCACAGGAAACGGCAATCCATCGTCATCGACGTAGCTCGGAGACATCTCCAAAGTGGTGGGAGCAATCTGACCAAGTGGTTGAAGTTGTCTCCAATGTGATGAGTGAGTAAAAAAACCACAAGTCTTTAGATTTGATCCTAATGAATAAAGGCTGGAATGGATCTGGTGGGATTGTCGGAAATTCTTAAGTGCTCCTATTTGTTCCTCCTTAAGCAAGTACTGTCCACTCACTGCAGAACCCACTCGCAGATGCTTATTATTTAGTCTTTTATAATGACAACCATTCAGCTTGGCTCTCCGGTGGCCTGTATCCCCACCATAGGCTGATTTTACCAAACCCTGTACACTGTCCCAGTTGGAGCTCAGTAATGAGAAGTCACTGAACTGACTCTGACAAATGTGTTTTCTGATAGTTCTCACACTCTCTATCGCTGTCCTCCCAACCCTACACTGTTCTGCTTCATTTTGAAATCCATTTGCAAGCAAGATACCGTTCTTCCCAAAGCTCAAGTCCTTGGGGAATGAAAAACCATCTGCCTTTGTCCTCTCCTCAGTCACAGTCTCTGTGGAGCTGTGCATGGCAGAAACTTTCTCCTTGAGGTTAAGCACATCTGCCACAGAATGGAGGTATGGTTGTAAATTAGAAGGGTTGCCATTATATTCTGGTAACTGGTCAGTGCCTATGGAGATGGTCTTTGCAGATGGGTTTGATAGAAATTGTTCACAATGACTTGGGAGATTTTCGTAAACCCTACATTCTTTTGGTTTTTCCCGAGTAACTTCATCCTTTTCAGTAATCCGAAGTGCTTTTTCCTCAAACTTGTTGTTTGCAATTGCATTAGTGCTAAGATCATTTAAAGGTTCCTCCTGTTGAGTGTCTTTGGGATGAATCAATGGTTCAAGGTTTCTGTAGCGCTCTGTCTTTTTGTTTGGATTTCTGCTATCAGGTGATTCTTCCTCTTCTGCTGGAAGAGGTACGTTACTGAATAGGTTTACCTCTCTAGCCTCCTCTGCTGTTTCTACTGGACCTATTAAGCCATTTACTTCTCGTTCAGAGGCAGATGTTCCAGCCCCAGTTTCAGGAACATCAGATACATCAGGGACACCAGGTATGGCTGGCACAGGCATGTTTCTGGGCTCTGCAGTGAGACGTCCTTCCTGACAATGTTGGTTTATGTTGGGATCGCTGGATGTTCTCGTCAGTGGAGCTCCTCCACTGTCACAGGCCAAGGGAAGATTGTCCACAGAACGGGCTTTTGGTAATCTAGAAAAAACAACACAAAAAGAATTCTGGTTATTTGAAGAAATAAGAGAATTCACACAGTAAATCCAAAATTTAAACTCCAAATAGCAGGGTGATGTTTGGTACCTGTTCCAGGCTCAGATCTATTATGTCTCCTCTCCTCAATGTGCAGCATTTGCAGCAGACCTACTACCTTAATGAACAGGAGACTGGGTCTCAGGTCACTACAGGAAAGGAGTGACTGAATGGGAAGTTAGGGTCAGAGTAAAAGAGCTGGGAGGCTATGAACAGAATAGATAACGAAGCAAAAGAGAATCACAGAAGCCTATTCAAGACACACATTGTTAGGGGAATTTGAGACAGGGGCAGCAAGTTAAAATGAAAACCTCTCTTCTCCAAGGGTGTGAGACGAACATCCAGGATCCCCCATAGGAGGGAGCAGATAAACAGACAATATAGCATTATAAAGTCTGTATGTGACAACAAATGCCAGACACAGCTGAATCCATAAAGTGAACAGCTTTAACGTAGCAGAGCCAATGAAATCGCTGACAGGGTGTTGAGTCTAGAGTGGAAATCCAATTTAGAAATGAACAAACCTCAAAATAATGAGGTGGTAAATATTTTCATTTGAGCCTTCCAAAAGTTTAAGTTTGCTCAATAGATGTCTACTACTCCATGCCAAATATAGCAAGTTTCAATTCAATTCCAAAAGATGGTTGCAGAATATGGAAAAGAAACACCAAGTTAAACACACCTTTTATGAAACACTTTAGAGTCTTGTTTTTCAATTTCAGTGTAGTAAGGTTCTACAGTTTGTATGCTTTCAATTACATATTGCAAAATTTGTGGATTAAAAAGTTAATTTTCAGGAACAATTTTATTTTTTCAACAGTTGTATTTTCCCTTCACCCGCACTTGAATTATCAGCGGTGTTTACTACCGAAAGCTGCCTGATTACTGTACTGTAACACTGCTCCTGATTACAATACATTCAAGCCCATGACGCTCATCAGCACCACCATTCAAACTTAATTTCAATTAGTGCCAAACCAACTGTTGACAACCAAATAGAAACTTAAATAAGAAGGACTGGCATTTATTTAGCACCTTTCACAACCACCAGAGCACTTTACAGCCAATTAAGTACTTTTCAAGTGTAGTTACTGTTGCAATGTAGGAAACATGGCAGCTAAAATCTGAGCGTGGTGAGTGTGGAGACTTCATTTAAAAACCGAGTGGGGAGAGTTTGGAGCGTTCATTTCAAACAAAGAGCAGGGAAGTTTCATTAAAAAGAGCGGTAGAGCAGCTGATTGCTAAGTTGGATTGGTGAGTATTTCTAGTCTTAAGTAAAATTAAGGTCTATAATTTGTGTTTAGGTCTCTAGTCTTTATTTTCTCTTTCTTAAAAATAGCTTAAGTATAAGATCAATACTGGTATAAAAAAAAAAATTACAATAAAGTGTGAAGAGCGGGGATACTAGAGTAATTAATCAATAAATTAAATAAAATAAGCTAGCGATGGCAGGACAGGTGATGTATTGCTGCTGCAGCATGTGGAATATGCTGGACACCAAGGTGATCCAGAGTGAACACATCTGTAGTAAGTGTTTTCAGCTCCAGGAACTTTGGATCCGAGTTGAGGAGCTAGAGTCCGAGTTCCAGACATTGCGCCACATTAGGGAGGGGGAGAGTTACCTGGACACTTTGCTTCAGGAGGTGGTCACACCCCACAGATTAGGTCATTCAAATTTGGATTGTGGTCAGGGACAGGAGGGTGTGACTGCAGGTGAGGTAGGCATGGGGACCCAGGTGGTAGCGTTCGAGGAACCTCAGCCCCTGCAATTGTCCAACAGTTACAAGGTTTTTGCAAGCTGTGTGGGTGAGAACAGGGACTGCAGGGAGAATGAGCAAACTGACTATGGCACTGTGGTACAGGGAGCCATTCAACTGAGGGGAGGTAATAGGAACGTGCTAGTGGTAGGGGACAGTATAATTAGGGGGATAGATACTGTCCTCTCAGCCATGAGCGTGAGTCCCGAAGGCTGTGTTGCCTGCCCGGTGTCAGGGTTAAGGACATCTCCTCAGGGCTGGAGAGGAACTTGGAGTGGGAGGAGAGGGATCCAGTTGTCATCGTCCACATTGGTACCAACGACATTGACAGGGTTAGAAAGGAGATTCTGCTGAATGAATTTGAACAGATAGGAGCTAAATTAAAAAGCAGAACCTCCAAGGTAATAATTTCGGGGTTGCTACCTGAGCCACAGGCAAACTGGCATAGGGTAAATAAAGTTAAATGTGTGGCTCAAAGATTGGTGTGGGAGGAATGGGTTTCAGTTCATGGGGCACTGGCACCAGTACTGGGGTAGAAGGAAGCTGTTCCAGTGGAACGGGCTTCACTTGAACCATGCTGGGACCAGTGTCCTTGCAAATCGAATAACTAGGGCTGTAGAGAGGGCTTTAAACTAAATAGAGTGGGGGAGGGGATATGTTGGCTTACAAAGCAAAAGGATATGGCAGCATTGCAGGGCAGCTATTTAGGTAATGATACCCAAAGTATGACAGGAAGGGACAGAGTGTCCAAGCATAAAAAAACAGCAGCAAGTAGGATCAAAGGGGGGAAAATGATACTTTACTTAAATGCACTTAGCATTCGGAACAAAATAAATGATTGAATGGCATAAATAGAGGTTAATGGGTATGATCTTATAGCCATTACGGAGGCATGGTTACAAGGAGATCAAAGCTAGGAACTAAATATTCAGGGGTATGTGACTTTTCGAAAGGACAGGGAGGAAGGAAAGGGTGGTGGGGTAGCCTTGCTAGTACGAGATGGAATAAGTACGATAGTAAGAAATGAACTTGGATCAGAAGATGTATAATCCATATGGGTGGAAGTAAGAAATAACAAGGGGAAGATGACACTGGTGAGAGTAGTCTATAGGCCCCCTAACAGTAGCTATGCTGTAGGACAGAGAATAAATCAGGAGATAATGAGGGCATGTAAAAAAGACAGTACATTAATCATGGGTGATTTTAATCTTCATGTAGATTGGGAAAATCAAATTGGCAGAGGTAGCCACGAGCAAGAATTCGTAGTGTTTTCCAGACAGTTTCCTCGAACAATATGTTGTGGATCCAACCAGGGATCAGGCTATTTTGGATCTGGTAATGTGTAATGAGGCAGTTTTAATAAATGATCTCAGAGTAAAAGATCCCCTAGAAATCAGTGACCATTACATGGTAGAACTTAGCGTTCAGTTTGAGAGTGAGAAACTTGGGTCAGAAACAACTGTGCTAAACTGAAATAAGGGTAATTACAAAGGAATGAGGGCAGAGTTTGCTGGAGTGGGCTGGGAAAGGAGTTTTGCAGAAAAGACGGTTGATGAACAATGGCAGACGTTTAAGAAAATAGTTCATGACTCACAATAAAGATATATCCCAGTGAGGAAGGAGGATTCTAGGAAGGGGATAAACCAACCATGGTTAACCAAGGAAGTTAAGGACAATATCAAATTAAAATAAAAAGCATACAATGTGACAAATATCAGTGGTAAGCCAGAGGATTGGAAAAGTTTTAAAAACCAACAGAAGATGACCAAAAAAAAAATGAAGAGGGAGAAAATAAACTTTTGAGGGTAAACTGGCAAGTAATATAAAAACAGACAGAAAGAGCTTCTTTAAATATATAAAGAGGAAGACAGAGGCTAAAGTGAACATAGGCCCCTTAGAGAACGAGGCTGGGGAAATAAAAATAGGGAACCACCAAATGAGTTGAATAAATACTTTGCTTCAGTCTTCATGGTAGAAGATACTAATAGCATTCCAAAAATGCTAATAATCAAGGGGCAAAAGGTGGTGGGGGGGGGGTGGGGGGGAAACAAATACAATAACTATCACTAGAGAAAAAGTACCAGGGAAACTAATGAGGCTAAAGGCCGATAAGTCCCCTGGACCTGATGGGTTGCATCCTAGGATATAAAAGGAAGTAGCTGCAGAGCTAGTGGATGCACTGGTAGTAATCTTCCAAGAATCCTTAGATTCTGGAAAAGTCCCAGAGGATTGGAGAACTGCCAATGTAACACCCTTATTCAAAATGGGAAGGAGACAAAAAACAGTTAACTATAGGCTAGTTAGCTTAACACCTGTCATTGGGGAAATATTGGAGTCTATTATAAAGGATGTAATAGCAGAGCATTTAGAAATGCATAATATAATCAAGCAGAGTCAGCGTGGCTTCATGAAGGGGAAATCATGCCTGACAAAGTTATTAGACTTCTTTGAGGGGAACCAGTAGGTGTAATATATTTGGATTTCCAAAAGGTGTTCAATAAGGCTCATGGTGTTGGGGGTAGTATTTTAGCATATATAGAGGATTGGCTAGCTAATAGAAGACAGAAAGTTGGGATGAGGGGGGTAATTTCAGGATGGCAACCTGTAACTAGTGGAGTGCCACAGGGATCAGTGCTGGGGCCACAGTTATTTACAATATATGTTGACTTGGATGAGAGCAATGAATGTACTATCGCCAAGTTTGCGGATGACACAAAAATAGGTGAGCAGGATGGCACAAAGAATCTACAGAGGGATATAGACAGGTTAAGTGAGTGGGCAAAAACTTGGCAGATGGAATATAATGTGGGAAAATGTGAGGTTATGCACTTTGGCAAGAAGAATAGAAGAGCTGAATATTATTTAAATGGAGAAAGACTGCAGAAACCTGCAACACAAAGGGAATTGGGGGGTCTCCATGTATGATTCCCAAAAAGCTAGCATACAAATTCAGTAGATAATAGGGAAGGCAAATGGAATGTAGGCCTTTATTTCAAAGGGAATGGAGTATAAAAATAAGGAAGTCTTGCTAAAACTACACAGACAAGAGTTAGACCACACCTAGAACACTGAACAGTTTTGGTCCCCTTATCTAAGGAATGATGTACTGGCATTGGAGGTGGTCCAGAGAAGGTTCACTAGATTGATCCCGGGTATGGAAGGATTTTCTTATGAGGAGAGGTTGAGTAGGTTGGGCCTACATTGGAATGAAGAAGAATGAGAGGCGACCTTATTGAAATATATCAGATTCTTAGGGGGCGTGACAGGGTCGAGGCTGAGAGGTTGTTTTGCCTTGTGGGAGCGTCTAGGACCAGGAGGCATAATCTCAGGGTAAGGGGTCGCCCATTTAAGACAGAGATGAGGAGGAATTTCTTCTCTCAGAGGGTAGTTAACCTGTGGAATTCTTTACCACAGAGGGCTGTAGAGGCTGGGCTGTTACGTTTTTTGAAGGCTGAGATAGACAGATTTTTAATCAGTAAGGGAATCAAGAGTTATGGGGAAAAGGCAGGAAAGCAAAGTTCAGGATTATCAGATCAGCCATGATCTAACTGAATGGCAGAGCAGACTCGATGGACCGAATGGCCTACTTCCGCTCCTATGTCTTATGGTCAATTTATGCTCAGCAAGTTCCCACAAACAGCAATGTGATAATGACCAATTTGTTTTGTGATGTTGATCGAAGGATAAGTTAGGGCACCGGGAATAATACCCCTGCTCTTTTTCAAAATAATGTTATGTGAGAGGGAGAAAAGAGGGCTTGCTTTACCATCTCATATGAAATACAGTAAGGAAAGAAAGAACACCAGCACGTTAAAACATACTTATGATCAAAACTGACATGACAGGGAGAGAAGAAATTGACCATCACTATTCACATCAACTAAAAAAGGGATCTGCAGCTGGTAACTTCTTCCTCCACAGACACTTAACGATTTTTGGCAATCTTAGCTGTCCCCTAATTCCAATCATTTTATGTAGAATTTCCCAGTAAAATCCCAACTCTCAGGATTATCAGAATTATCAAGGGCAGATCATCCATTGTTACGACTGGCTCAGAGATTAGTAAATTACTAATTACTGAACGAATAGTAAACATGAGGATTGGGAGAGTTTCAGCAAAAGATGACCAAGAAATTGAAGAGGAGCGAAAATATAGCATGTAAAAGTAAACTAGCAAGAATTATAAAGAAGCTCTTGCAATATGTTTTAAGTTTATGAAAAAGAGTAGCAAAAGTAAATGTGGGTTCCTTACAGGCAGAGATGGTGAAATTTATAACGGAGAATAAAAGAAACAGCAGAGAAATTAAAGAAATATTTGGTAACTGTCTTTATAATAGGAGACATAAAAACATACAGTAAATAACGCGAACCAAGGATCTAATAAGTGAGAAACTTAAGATAATTAATATTAATAAAGAAAAGTACTGGAAAAATGAATGGAAATAAAAGTTGACAAGTCCCTTGGACCTGATGGCCTACACTTAGAGTTCTTAAAAGGGTGGCTACAGCAATTGCATTGCTTGTGATCTTCCAGAATTCCCTTGGATTGGGAGGTTTCAAATGTATTCAAGAAAGGAGGGAGAGAGAAAACAGGAGTTATATGTTATTTACTCAGACACCAGTTGTTCTAACAAGCAGGGCACTGCATGGATCAGTGCTTGGGCCGCAGCTATTTACAACGCATATCAATGTCTTAGATGAAGGGGCCGAGCGTAACTTACTCAAGTTTGCTGACGATACAAAGTTAGGTGGGAAGTTGTGAGGAGGATGCAAAAATGCTGCAAAGGGATAAAGATAGTTGTGTTTGGGCTAGAAAGTGGCAGGTGATACAATCTGGGGAAATGTGAAAAGTATCTATTTTGATAGGGAAAATTGAAAATTCTAAAAAGGTTAGGGACAAGCAAATGTTTATATGCAGAAGTCTCTGCCCAAGGGGGTGAAGAGGAAGTTACAAAATGTCTAATTCTGACCACAACAAATGAACATGAGCCTGGATTTTCACTCCCAGGTCAGGAGTGCAGATACAAGACATTTCGCAGCTCCGCAACACTGACCTGGGAAAAGGTGCACTGGAAGTTGGGATTGTCCTGCTGGAGGTCAGGCCCACTACTCCCAGAATGAGTGCAGAGGTGGGCTGGGCCAAAGGCCTGCCTCTGTGCTCCGGCAGTGTGTTCAAGATTTAAAATAAAAACCATAAAATCCAAAAATCTAGCCCTCACCCCTCACACCCACTCACCCCCCCTGCCCCATACACTCCCCATGCCCATCCATGCCAACACATGCCACCCCATGCCCTGCACCCAACCCCTCATACCCTCCATGTCAACCTATGCCCCTCTAATGGCCCTTCATAGCTCCTATGCCAACCCATGCCCCCATCACTCTTTGCCCTTACCTCTACCATACAATCTAACCCAGTATCCACCATGGGCAGACCTCAGGACCCATGCTGAGATTAAATTAAAAAAGGGCTAAGTGTCTATTCCGGACTTTGATTTTTTTTAAAAAATACTCCTTCATAAAAACCCATTCACAACATTTTAATTCCTTCAACTACATCATTATAAAAACAAACATTTCATTCAAATGCTTAATCCCTTATAAAAGAAACACTGAAATTTATAGTCCTACTTCAAAGATTCAATGACCACTGGAGCTGTCAAACTGTGAGATGGAAGGCACCCTACTGTGACAATGGAAGGTTGTGAAATCAGTTATGAAGCACAGATCCAGTAATAGTAACCCTCAGGCTTATGTCAAGAGAGAGTGAAATAGCAATTTAAAAATAACACTCCAAACATTTTATTTAAAGATTTAAATGGAAAATGCCTTGACAGCTTGACAGTTGCCTTTGACAGTTCACGCTGACACTTTCGACAGTTAATGGGTTTATGCACTTTTTACGCACATTCATGTTTAATTTTAGAAATCCCAAGGGGCACCTGACCTTCCCCAAAGGTGCCCCAGGACCATATCCAAAGGGGTACTCTATCTTTCCAAAGGGCACCACAAAGTTCAGACCTGCTCCTACCAGGTCTAACTGTGAACGTCATGTTTCACATACCTGGGGTGGGGGGGTGGTCACCAAAATCACACTAGTGGAGGCAGCTGCTGATTTAGCTGGCTCCATGAAATGCGCATGCTCAAATCCCCAACCCTGGGCCGATTCCCGTTTTTGCAAAAATTATAGATGTTGTGTTCGGGGTCAGAGGTTTCGGATTTGAGCCTCTTCCGCCCGATAAAGGGCTCTCCGGCATTGCAAAAATCCAGGCCTTGGACTTAGTCTAGGGTTGTCAGAGCTGTTCTTCAGAAATAGCATTTCAGCGATTAAAGGTTAGACTTTAGCTTTGCTAGCTATAATTACATTTGGTTACATTCCTGCCTTCTGAATTGTCAGAATTAAGGTAAGTGTTTAAGTTTACTTTTCTTCAAGGGTTCTGTCAAGCCAATCATTACTCAAATTCCAAATATCACAAAATCAGATCTAAGGAGTTCTCTGCACCCTCAGAATGCAAATTTTACAAACCAATAACTTTTTTCGTCAGATTTCAATAAAAAACCACTGGGTCCCTTTAGAAGTTTGGCCCACAGCATCAACCAACACTCTTCCTCTCTTTGTCATAGGGGATTCTATAGTCAGGGGCTCAGATAAGCGCTTCTGTGGTCGTGAAAGAGACACCAGGATGGTATGTTGCCTCCCTGGTGCCAGGGTCCAGGATGTCTCTAATCGGGTACGGGACATTCTGAAGTGGAGGGGGGAGGGGGAGAACAGCCAGAGGTCGTGGTACACATTGGTACTAATGACATACGCAGGAAGAGAGACGAGGTCCTGCAGCGGGAGTTCAGGAAGTTAGGCAGAAAGTTAAAAAATAGGGCCTCTAGGGTTGTAATTTCAGGATTACTCCCTGTGCCACGTGCCAGTGAGGCTAGAAATAGGAAGATAGTGCAGCTAAACATGTGGCTGAACAGATGGTGTAGGAGGGAGGGTTTCCGATATCTGGATCATTGGGATCTCTTCCAGGGCAGGTGGGACCTGTACAAGAAGGACGGGTTGCATCTAAACTGGAAGGGCACCAATATCCTGGCTGCAAGGTTTGCTAGTGTCACTTGGGAGGGTTTAAACTAGTATGGCAGGGGGGTGGGAACCAGAGCAAAAGGTCAGCAGGTGAAATAAATGACTGGGAACTAGTGAACATGGCCAGTAGGACTAAGAGGAAGAGCAGGCAGGGAGAAATTACTGAACACAGTGGGACTGGGGGTCAGAAATGCATTTGTTTCAATGCAAGAAGTATAACAGGCAAGGCAAATGAGCTTAGAGCTTGGATTAGTACTTGGGACTATGATGTTATTGCTATTACAGAGACTTGGTTGAAGGATGGACAGGATTGGCAGATAAACGTTCCAGGATTTAGATGTTTCAGGCAGGATAGAGAGGGATGTAGAAGAGGTGGGGGAGTTGCACTGTTGGTTAAGGAGAATATCACAGCTGTACGACAGGAGGACACCTCGGAGGGCTCATGCAGCGAGGCAATATGGGTAGAGCTCCGGAATAGGAAGGGTGCAGTCACAATGTTGGGGGTTTACTATAGGCCTCCCAATTGCCGGCGGGAGATTGAGGAACAGTTATGTAGGAAGATTTTGGAAAGATGTAAAAGCAATAGGGATGTTGTGATGGGTGATTTTAACTTTCCCTATATTGACTGGGAATCACTTAGTGCTAGGGGTTTGGATGGTGCAGAATTTGTAAGGTGCATCCAGAAGGGCTTCCTGAGACAATATGTAGATAGTCCAACTAGGGAAGGGGCAATACTGGACTGAACCCGGCCAGGTGGTCGAAGTTTCAGTAGGGGAACATTTCGGGAAAAGTGACCATAATTCAGTAAGTTTCAAGGTACTGGTGGATAAGGATAACAGGAGTCCTCTGGTTAAGGTGCTTAATTGGGGGAAGGCTAATTATAACAATATTAGGCAGGAACTGAGGAATCTAGACTGGAGGCGGATGTTTGAGGGCAAATCAACAACTGACATGTGGGGGGGCTTTCAAACATCAGTTGATAAGAATTCAGGACCGGCATGTTCCTGCTAGGATGAAGAATAAGTATGGCAAATTTCAGGAACCTTGGATAACGAAGGATATTGTGAGATTAGTCAAAAAGAAAAGGGAAGCATTCGTAAGAGCTAGAAGGCTGGGAACAGATGAAGCCCGTGGAGAATATAAAGAAAGTAGGAAGAAACTTAAGCAAGGAGTCAGGAGGGCTAAAAGGGGTCATGAAAAGTCATTGACAACCAGGATTAAGGAAAATCCCAAGGCCTTTTATAAAAAGCAAAAGGGTAGCCAGGGAAAGGGTAGGCCCACTCAGGGACAGAGGTGGGAATCTGCGTGTGGAGCCAGAAGAAATGGGAGAGATACTAAATGAGTACTTCTCATCAGTATTCACCAAAGAGAAGGATTTAGCGATCGATTTGTCTAGGGAAGAATGTGTAGATTGCCTGGATCATGTTGGGATCAAAAAAGAGGTGTTAGGCGTCTTGAAGAATATTAAGGTGGATAAGTCCCCAGGGCCAGATGGGATCTACCCTAGAGTACTGAGGGAGGCAAGGGAGGAGATTGTTGGGGCTTTGACAGAAATCTTTGTATCCTCACTGGCTACGGGTGAGGTCCTAGAGGACTGGAGAATGGCCAATGTTGTTCCATTGTTTAAGAAGGGTAGCAGGGATAATCCAGGAAATTACAGGCCGGTGAGCCTTACGTCAGTGGTAGGGAAATTATTGGAGAAGTTTCTTCGTGACAGGATTTACTACCATTTGGAAGCAAATGGGCGTATTAGTGAGGGGCAGCATGGTTTTGTGAAGGGGAGGTTGTGTCTCACTAACTTGATCGAGTTTTTCGAGGAAGTGACAAAGATGATCGACGATGGAAGGGCAGTGGATGTTATCTACATGGATTTCAGTAAGGCCTTTGACAAGGTCCCTCATGGCAGACTGGTACAGAAGGTAAAGTCGCACGGGATCAGAGGTGAGCTGGCAAGATGGCTACAGAATTGGCTTGGTCATAGAAGACAGAGGAAAGCAGTGGGATAGTGCTTTTCTGAATGGAGAGCTGTGACTAGTGGTGTTCTGCAGGGATCAGTGCTGGGACCTTTGCTGTTTGTAGTATACGTAAATGATTTGGAGGAAAATGTATCTGGGCTAATTAGTAAGTTTGCAGACGACACTAAGGTTGGAGGAGTTGCAGATAGTGAAGAGGATTGTCAAAGGATACAGCGGGATGTAGATCGATTGGAGACTTGGGCGGAAAAATGGCAGATGGCGTTTAATCCGGACAAATGTGAGATAATGCATTTTGGAAGGTCTAATACAGGTAGGAATTATACAGTAAATGGCAGAACCCTTAAGTGCATCGACATGCAGAGGGATCTGGGTGTACAGGTCCACAGGTCACTGAAAGTGGCAACGCAGGTGGACAAGGTAGTAAAGAAGGCATATGGCATGCTTGCCTTCATCGGCAGGGGTAATGAGTATAAAAGCTGGGAAGTCATGCTGCAGCTGTATACCTTGGTTAGGCCACACTTGGAATATTGCGTGCAATTCTGGTCGCCACACTACCAGAAGGATATGGAGGCGTTGGAGAGGGTGCAGAGGAGGTTTACCAGGATGCTGCCTGGTCTGGAGGTTATTAGCTATGAGGAGAGGTTGGAGAAACTTGGATTGTTCTCACTGGAGCGACGGAGATTGAGGGGCGACTTGATAGAAGTTTACAAAATTATGAGTGGCATGGACAGAGTAGATAGTCAAAAGCTTTTTCCCAGGGTGGAAGAGTCAAATACTAGGGGACATAGGTTTAAGGTGAGAGGAGAAAACTTTAGAGGAGATGTGCGGGGCAAGTTTTTTACGCAGAGGGTAGTGAGTATCTGGAATTCGCTGCCAGGGGAGGTGGTGGAAGCAGGTACGATAGTGGTGTTTAAGAGGCAGCTTGACAAATACATGAATAGGATGGGAATAGAGGGATACGGACCCCAGAAGTGCAAAATGTTTTAGTTTGACGGGCAATATGATCGACGTAGGCTTGGAGGCTGAAGGGCCTGTTCCTGTGCTGTACTTTTCTTTGTTCTTCCCGGGAGTAAACTCTTGAGCAATACTCAACCATTACTGCCTTCAATTGCTACCAGAGAGGCTGTTTCCAATGGCTGAAGAATTGATAATGAGAAGGCACAAATTCAAGGTGACTGGCAAAAGAACCAGTGGCGATATGAGAAAAAAATTCTTATGCAACAAATGGTGACGATTTGAAATGTACCACCCAATAGGATGATGGACACTAATTCAATAGTAGCCTTCAAAATGGAATGGACAAATACTTGAAGGATAAACAAATGCACAGATATGGGGAAAACAGAAGAGTATGACTAACTGGATAATTCTTTGAAAGAACTGGAGCAGACTTGAAGGGCTAGATGGTGCCTTTCTGTGTTGGACTGTTCTATGCATCTACTAAAAGTTAACATGTTACTGGATTACTTGTTTGCTCTCTTAAATCACCCATGTCCTACTAAATATTTCTGTGTTAACATAAGCTGAATTGTAATGGCTCAATATAGATTATTTGTGTTTCAAATCCAGCCTACACACCTGTCCAGTGGCTTTCCAGTTCGTTCCTCTGCTGCTCCACTTCGGGAGAGGCAGAGCTCAGTACTGCCAGTGGGTGTGCATGGAGACGAAATAGGCAGATACACAGCTGTCCAAACATGAAGTGCCCGAACGTGACATACTGGGTGTAAAACCTGTCAAGAAAAATTACAGCACATATCACAACGTTGATTTATACTTTTTGTAATAATTCCTATCCTCATACAAATCTGCCATAGTATAACATTATTAAAGATCACCATTGACATAAAAGGAACCACCCAGTGTAACACTAACTATACAGATGATCCCAGGTTAGATTCCTGGTCTACTCTATGCTGAGATAACACTAAAGAAGATTGCATTTAGGATAATAAAATCATAAAATGTTGGAAATACTCAGGTCAGGCAGTATTTGTGGCAAGAAATAGAGTTAACATTTCAATTTGTGATGGCCCTTCATCAGAACTGACGAAGGATCATCACGACCTGAAACGTTAACTGTTTTTCTCCACAGATGCTGCCTGACCTGCTGAGTATTTCTAGTGTTTGATGCTTTTATTTCAGATTTCCAGCATCTACGGTATTTTGCTTTTTGCCTTTAGGGTGACCTTGGCTACAGTAGATTTGCATGCTGCTCACCGTTTCACCACTGGGGATATACAAATAGTTCTGAAAGTTTTTGTTGCCAGTTCGTAGCAGTGACCAGACTGAGCACGTGTGCTTGTAGATGTTGCGTGCCTCTCGCTCTCTGCTATTGTTACAGAGGAACGTTCCATACAGACAGGAATACGTATGTTGAACCAGCTTTACCTATGGAGAAATAAATAAGGCAGTGCACTCAGGCCACAAAATTTCATCAAAAGCTTTCAATATTAATAAAAAACACTGGATAACATTAATATTGAAAAACAAAATTGAAGGGTCAAGGACCAAACAGCAGGACAACACCAAGGCTAAAAAGGTAAAAGGAGGTAATGATAATGTTGGGTTTTGGAACTGTGATGAATGTAGCAAAAATGGAGGGAGTGAAAGATATCCATTGTTTTGGGAGCTAATAAAGAATTAGGAAGCAAAGCAAGGAGTGTGTTGGATTGTATATTTGGAACACAGAAATAAGAGGAGAAAAATTCAAATAAGAACTAGCCAAAGTAATATTGATAAAAGAGGCAAAAAAGATTCCAACAGAGAAAATGAGTAGAGACTAGTGGTGACAGTGATTGTCCATCAAACAAGTTTTTCCTTGTATCATACACATGAGTATGAGAAAGTGAGTGAGAGAAATATGTTGCAAGAGCCTCTCGGATATGGGAGTAATATTCTAGTCTTGAAATTGACCTTTTACGGAAAGCTGAGTTTTTCTGGGGAGGTGATGGATAGCTATTAGCATGTTATATAGATATAGGGTGCCAAGTCTCATATACTCACTGCCCTAATAATGCTCGATGATCTACATTGGCTCCCAGGAACTCGATCAAGCAATGCCTCGATTTTAAAATTCTAATTTTTAAGTCCCTCCATGACCTTGGCCCTCCTTAGTCTGTAATCTCCTCCAGTCCCACAACCTTCTAAGGTATCAGCACTCATCTAATTCTGGCCTCCTGAACATCCACAATTTTAATTGCTCCACTTCTGGTGATCATGCCTTCAGCTATGCAGGCCCTAAGCTCTGGAATTCCCTCCCTAAAGATTTGCACTCCTTACCCTCTCTTCCCTCCTTTAAGACGTGCCTTAAAACCTATTCCTTTGATCAAGTTTTTGGCTTTCTGGCTTATCATTGCCTTATGTGGGTCAATGTCAAGTTTTAAGTTTAATGTTCCTGTGATGAGTCTTGAGACATTTTATTAGGTTAAAGGTGTTATAGAAATGCAAGTTGTTGTTGTTGTAATTGAACAAATAAGCTTGTTTGTAAAGCTAACCCATTCTAATTAGATACAGAAACAACTTTGTTAAATGTGTACCTTCCACATGATCATATTCAGAACCCTTACCAGGAATGCATCACTAAACTCGAAGAGACATGGGAACTGCTTCAAAAGCTGATGGACACAGTCCAGCCACTGCAGAAATACTGGACACTGCTCACTCAGGTCATCCAGATTTTCAGAGTGGCCACATCGGTCACCAAACTTATGACCAAAATCCAGCCATTCTGTTTCCACCAGAACCTGAAATCCCTGTAAAATAGAAACAATAATGCTGTGTTCAAAGATCCAGTGACAGCATGCAGTAAAATGTCAATAACATACAGAATATCTAAAACTGTAGACTTCCCATCAGTAACTGAAAGAGAAGAAATGTTAGTGTTTGGGGTCATGAACTTTTGTCACCTTTGATGCTGGGTCTCCACCTAACAGGTCAACCTGCTTTTTCTGTTCCAGATGCTGGTGGATCCATTTATTTCTAATGTTTTAGATTAACAGTATTTTCATATTCTATTATCTCCGCTTAGACTCGGTGATGGATTAATGTTCTGATGATCACATTCCCATGAAGAAACACATTGAACTTTAAGAGATCAGCTTTCCCCCAGTTTATTATAGCTTGATGACAAATCTTTTATTTTTATATTACTTCTGCTCGATATTGATAATCCAGAAATCTATCTCAGTCACCCTGAATAAATGGCACTACTTCAAAATGAATATCTGGGTGGGTGACGATAACAGCTTTACTGTGATGAAGATTACTCCAGTTGCAACACTGCCGATAATTACGATAGCTGCATGCTTATGTTCAATTCCAGCCCACAGCTGGGATGAAAGCCTCCAGTCTGTTGAATGTAGGGTTCCTTTGTGAAATGAATTTTGCCAATTCCAATCCAATTGAGGGTGCTCAGACTCAAAGGACAAAACTGCCAACAGCACTACTTGGCAATTTCAGAGGCCATAGGTTGGCTGGTGTGAATGAGGAATATCACAGAGGCACATTAAGGTATATTATGGAGACACTGAGTACCCTTGAGGAACCCAAAGTTCACAAAAAAAGCATAACAGATGAGACTGATTTTATGGGATGAATTCTATGATTGGCCTTGATCAGTTTTGCTATTTTCAGTTGACTTCAGTTTCTATGCAAGTGTGAAACTCATCAGTTAGCTCATGTTCCCAGCTCCCAAACAGAGCACCTGACAAAGTGGCTCAAGCATAAGCAATGATTTAAACTTGCCAGAATTAACAAACAGGAGTCTCCTATTTAAGGGCTGAGAATCAGTAAAATGCATTATATGTTAGTTGGACAATTCCAAGGCAAAGTTCCCACTCCCTCTGCTGATGAATCAGCACTCCTCCATATTGAATAACACTTGGAAGAAGCACTGAATCTGGCAAGTTCACAGAGTGTACTCTGGGTGGGAGACTTTAATGTCCATCACCAAGAGTGGCTGAATAGCACCACGACTGACCGCAACCCGACTGACATAGCCGCTAGACAGGGTATGCAGCAGGTGTTAAGGGAACCAACAAGAAGGAAAAACCTACTCAAGAACACAAGAAATAGGAGCAGGAGCAGGGCCTGTCGAGCCTATTCCTCCGTTTAACATAATCAAGGCTGATCTTGGGCTTCACCTCCATTTTCCTGCCCTCTCCCCATCTCCCTTAATTCCGAGACACCAAAAACCTGTCTATTCCAACCTTAAATGTATTCAACGATGGAGCATCCACAGCCCTTGAGAGTAGAGAATTCCAAAGATCCACAACCCTTCAGGTGAAGTAATTTCTCCTCATCTCAGTCCTAAATGATTTTCCCCTATCTCGAGACCCTGCCCCATGTTTTAGACTCCCCACCTGGCAAAAACAATCTCTCAGCGTCTACCCTATCAAGCCCACTCAGAATTTTGTAAATTTCAATGAGATCACCTCTCATTCTTCTAAACTCCAGAAAATATAAGCCCAAATTATTTAGCCTTTCATCATAGGAAAACCCCTCATCCCAGGGACCAAACTAGTGAACCTTCGCTGTACCACCTCCAATGCTAGTATATCCTTACTTAAATGTGGAGACCAAAACTGCATACAGTATTCCAGATGTAGCCTCACCAAAACCCTGTGCAAGACTTTATTCTTGTACTCCAATCCCCTTGGAATAAAGGCCAACATGCCATTGCCCAATTGCTTGCTGCACCTACATGCTTTCTGCATTTCTTGTGCAAGCACACCCAAGTCTCTTCGATCATCAACATTTACAAGTTTCACGCCTTCTAAAAAATATTCTGCTTTTCTATTTCTTACAATCAAAATGAATAACTTCACACTTCCCTACATTATACTCCATCTGCCATCTTGAAGCCCACTAACTTAACCTGTCTACAGCACTTGGTAGCCTCTCTGTGTCGTCCCCACAGCTTACCTTCCTGCCTAGCTTGGTATCATTAGCAAACTACTCTCCATCTCTTCTTCTAAGTCATTAATATAGATTGTAAATAGTTGAGGCCCCAGCACTGATCCTTGTGGCATTCCATTATTCACTGCCTGCCAACTTGAAAAACCCCTGTTTATGTCCACTCTTTGCTATCTATCCGTTAACCAATTCTCTATCCATGCTAAAATACTACACCGAACTCCACGAGCAGGATTTTAGTCCAGCGGGCGGGCGCATGCCTAACCCAGTCAGGCGTAAAATAGCGCGTGATGATGTCGGGTGAGCGTTCCTACATCATCGTGCACTCACGCGATATTTCAGTCGGGAGACATGTGTGAGAGTCGGCAGCGCGCCGCAGACAATTAAGATGTCTATTTAGGTCCTTAATTAATTAAGTTCTACCTATTTTTCACTGCCCGAACAACCTTACGGTTGGCAGGCGGTCAAATCAGCCAGGTGCCCTTTGCATTTTTTAGGAAAATTCATCCACGGACGAGATGAGGTTTCTAATAGTAATTTTAAAAAGTAAAAATTTTTAATCAACATTTTTACTATGTCCCTGTTCATTTGACTGAGTCATATGTGGGGACATGTTATATCATTATTAAAATCTTTATTTTGGAATCCACAATTCTTCAGCTTCCTGAGGCAGCTCTGTGCCCTCAGGGAGCTTTCAGTGCCTGCTCCCCCATGCATGCGCAGACTTATGCACTTGCCCTCCTCCCGTCCCCACCCCGGCAGTGCTGAGCTTCTTGGCGCCTTATACGCTGGCTGACCGTTAATTGGCCAGCCAGCATGAAATCGCAGTTAAGGGCCGATCGCAAGCAGCGGACCATTTCCCGGCTGCTCCCGGGCCCACCCGCTGCACTTGCCCGACGACCGGAAAATCCTGCCCCATGAGCCCTCGTTTGCCTATTAACCTTTTGCGCGGCACCTTAATGAATGTCTTTTGGAAATCCAGGTATGCTACATTACTGGTTCCGCTTTATCAGCCACATTAGTTACATCCTCAAAAGACTCTAATAAATTTGTCAAACAGGATTTACCCTTAGTAAACCATGTTAACTTACTCTAATCATAGTATGCTTTTCTAAATGCATTGTTAAGACTTCCTTATTAATAGATTCCAGCATTTTCCCAACAATGTTAGGCTAATTGGCCAGCAATTCATTGTTTTCGCTTTTCTGCCTTTCTTGAAAAGCAGTGTAACATTTGTCAACTTCCAACCTAATGTGACTACTCCAGAGTCTAAGGAATTTTGGAAAATCACAGCTAGCACATCCACCATCTCTGCAGCTGGATCTTTTAGAACCCGAGGGTGTAGGCCATCAGGTCCCAGGGGTTTGTTGGATTTTAGACTAAGTTTCACCAATACTTTTTCTCTGCTGCTATTAATTTCCTCAATTTTCTCACACTATTTAGCCCCTAGGTTACAGTCTATTTCTGGTGCGAAACTTTTGTCTTCTACTGTGAAGATAGACACAAAATATTCATTCAATGCCTCTGCTATTTCCTCATTCTCCATGATAATTTCTCCTGTCTCTTCTTCTAAGGGGCCAACATTTACTTCAGCTAATTCCTTCTTCTTTACAGACTTATAAAAGCTCTTACAATCTGTTTTTAAAATCCTGGCTTGTTTACTCTCATATTCTATTTTTTCCATTTTTATCAACTTTTTGGTGGCCCTCTGCTGATTTCTAAAACACTCCCAACCCTCAGATTTACTACAGTTTTTTGTGACATTGTAAGCCTTTTTTTTAAACTAATACTATCCTTAACTTCCTGAGCCTTGGATGGGTCTTTCTCGCTGAGATTGCGTTTTTCAATTGAGTGCATTTTTGTTGAAAATTTTGAATAATTCCTTTAAATATTTCCCACTGTTCATTTATTCTATTCGTGTTAGTCTGTTTACCCAATTAACCTTAGCCAGTTCTCCCCTCATACCTATGTAATTGGCTTTGTTTAAGTTTAAGGTTCTTGTTTGTGATTGGAGCATGTCACTTACAAACTTAAAATGGAATCCAATGGTATTATGATCACTATTTCCCTGAGGATCTTTTACCACAACATTACTAATTAACCCTGCTTCAAAGTTGTTTCCACAACATTTTGCTCCAAGAAACTGTCACGAAAACATTTTACAAACTCATCTCCTGGACCACTCTTGCCAGTTTGATTGTCTGAGGCTATATGAAGATTAAAGTACCCCACAACTATTACAACTAGGACCAGGGGGCATAATCTCAGAGTAAGAGGTCGTTAAGACATAGAAGAGGAGAAATTTCTTCTCTCAGGGTAGTCAATCTGTGGAATTCTTTACCGCAGAGGGCTGTAGAGGCTGCGTTGTTAAGTATATTCAAGGCTGACATAGACAGATTTTTAGTCGGTAGAGGAATCAAGGGTTATGGGGAAACGGCAGGAAAGTGGAGCTGAGGATTATCAGATCAGCCACAATCTCATTGAATGGCAGAGCAGACTTGATGGGCCGAATGGCCTACTTCTGCTCCTACGCCTTTGTTACAAGCTCCAATAATTTGTTTAATGCCCTGTCCAACAATCTAAGTACTGTTAGGGGGCCTATAAACTACTCCCACTAGTGTTTTCTGACTCTTGCTATTCCTAATTTGTACCCATACTGCTTCTACTTCATGATCTTGAGGCCAGATCCTTTCTCATTTATGTCCTTATGTCATCTTTTACTGCTCGAGGATTTTGATCCAGTGATAGTGAAGGAACGGTGATATATTTCCAAGTCAGGATGGTGAGTGACTTGAAGGGGAACTTCCAGGTGGTGGTTTCTCATCGATCTGCTGCCCTTGTCCTTCTCGATGGTAATGGTCATGGGTTTGGAAGGTGCTGTCTAAGGAGCCCTATGAATTGCTGAACTGCATCTTGTAGATGGTAAACACTACTGCTACAGTGCATTGGTGGTGGAGGGAGTGAATGTTTGTAGATGTGGTGCTAATCAAGAGGGCTGCTTTGTCCTGGACGGTGTCAAGCTTCTTGAGTGTTGTGGGAGCTGCACTCATCCAGGCAAATGGGGAGTATTCCATCACACTGCTGACTTGTGCCTTGTAGATGATGGACAGGCTTTGGAGAGTCAGGAGGTGAGTTACTTGTCGCAGGATTCCTAGCCTCTGTCCTGTTCTTGTAGCCACGGTGTTTACATGGCTAGTCCAGTTCACTTTCTGATCAATGGTAACTCAAAATATTAACTTTGTTTCTCTCTCCACAGATGCTGTAAGACCTGCTGAGTTTTTCCAGCATTTTCTGTTTTTATCTCAGCTAACCCCAGGGTGTTGATAATGCGGGATACAGTATAGTAATGCCATTGAACCTCAAGGGGCGATGGTTAGATTCTCTCTTGCTGGAGATGGTCATTGCCTGGCACTTGTGTGGCGCAAATGTTACTTGCCACTTGTCAGCCTAAGCCTGGATATTGTCCGGGTCTTGCTACATTTCGACATGGACTGCTTCAGTATCTGAGGAGTCGCGAATGGTACTGAACATTATGCAATCATAAGCAAACATCCCCACTTCTGATCTTATGATGGAAGAAAGGTCATTGATGAAGCAACTGTAGATGGTTGGGCTGAGGACACTACCCTGAGCAACTCCTGCAGTGATGTCTTGGAGCTCAGATGACTGACCTCCAACAAATACAACCATCTTCCTTTCTGCTAGGTATGACTCCAACAAGTGCAGAGTTTTCCCCGATTCCCATTGACGCCAGTTTTGCTAGGGCTCCTTGAGGGCACACTCAGTCAAACTGATGTCAAGGGCAGTCACTCTCATCTGACCTCGGGAGTTCAGCTTTTTTGTTCATGTTTGAACCAAAGCTGTAATGAGGTCAGGAGCTAAGTGGCCCTGGCAGAACCCAAACTGAGCGTCAGTGAGCAGGTTATTGCTAAGCAAGTGCTGCTTGATAGCACTGTTGATGACCCCTTCCATTACTTTACTGATGATTGAGAGTAGACTGATGGGGCAGTAATTGGCCGGGTTGGATTTGTCCTGCTTTTTGTGTACAGGACATACCTGGGCAATTTTCCATATAGCCAGGTAGATGCCAGTGTTGTAGCTGTACTGGAACAACTTGGCTAGGGGTCCGGCAAATGCTGGAGCACAAGTCTTCAGTACTATTGCCAGAATATTGTCAGGACTCATAGCCTTTGCAGTATCCAGTGCCTTCAGCTGCTTCTTGATATCACGTGGAGTGAACTGAATGGCTGAAGACTGGCGTCTGCGAATCTGGGGGCCTCCGAAGGAGGCTGAGATGAATCATCCACTTGACACTTCTGGCTGAAGATTGTAGCAAATGCTTCAGCCTTCTCTTTTGTACTGATGTGCTGGGCTCCCCTTTCATTGAGGATGAGGATATTTGTGGAGCCTCCTCCTCCAACGTGCTGTTTAATTGTCCACCACCATTCACGACTGCATTTGGCAGGACTGCAGAACTTAGATCTGATCCGTTGGTTGTGGGGTCGCTTAGCCCTGTTTATCACTTGCTGCTTATGCTATCTGGCACATAAGTAGTCCTGTGTTACAGCTTCAACAGGTTGAGATCTCATTTTTAGGTAAGCCTGGTGCTGCTCCTGGCATGCTGTCCTGCACTCTTCATTGAACCAGAGTTGATCCGCTGACTTGATGGTAATGGTAGAGTGAGGCATATACTGGACCATGAGGTTACAGATTGTGTTCAAGTACAATTCTGCTGCTGCTGATGGCCCACAGCACCTCATGAATGCCCAGTATTGAGTTGCTAGATCTGTTCGAAATCTATCCCATTTAGCACAGTGGTAGTGCCACACAACACGATGGAGGTATCCTCAATGTGAAGGTGGGACTTCGTCTCCACAACGACTGTGCGGTGGTCACTCCTACTGATACGGTCATGGACAGATGCATCTGCGGCAGGCAGGTTGCTGAGGAGGAGGTCAAGTATGTTTCTCCTTTTTCTTGTTTCCCTCACTACCTGCTGCAGACCCAGTCTAGCAGCTATGCCCTTTAGGACTTGGCCAGCTCGGTCAGCAGTGGTGCTACCGAGTCACTCTCGGTGATGGACGTTGAAGTCCCCCACACAGAGTACATTCTGCGCCCTTGTCACCCTCAGTGCTTCCTCCAAGTGGTTTTCAACATGGAGGAGCACTGATTCATCAGCTGAGGGACGGCAGTACGTGGTGATCAGCAGGAGGTTTCCTTGCCCATGTTTGACCTGATGCCGTGAGACTTCTTGATCATAAGCAATGTGACAGAAGGGGTTATCAACAGTGCTACGAAGTGACACTTAGAAATAACCTGCTTGTTTACGCTCAGTTCGGATCCCGCCAGGGCCACCCAGCTCCTGACCTCATTACAGCCTTGGTCCAAACATGGACAAATCTGCTGAATTCCAGTTGAGGTGAGAGTGACTGCCCTTGACATCAAGGCAGCATTTGACCGAGTGTGGCATTAAGGAGCCCTATCAAAACCAGAGTCAATGGGAATCAGGGAAAAAGCTCTCCACTGGTTGGAGTCATACCTAGCACAAAGGAATACAGTTTTGTTCGTTGGAGGTTAATCATCTCACTCCCAGGGCATCACTGCAGGAGTTCCTCAGGGTAGTGTCCTAGGCCTAACCATCTTCAGCTGATTCATCAATAACCTTCTTCCCCAACATAAGGACACAAGTGGGGATGTTAGCTGATGACTACACAATGTTCAGCACCAATTGTGACTCCTCAGATACTGAAGCAGTCAGTGTCCAAATGCAAAATTTGGACAACATTCAGGTTTGGGCTTTTAAGTGACAAGTTATATTTTTGCCACACCAATTCCAGGCAATGACCATCTCCAACAAGAATGAATCCAACCATATCCCCCAGGCAATGACCGTCTCCAACAAGAGCGAATCCAACCATCTCCCCTTGACATTCAATGGCATTACCATCACTGAATCCCCTACTATAAACATCTTGGGTGGCAGTTACCATTGATCAGAAACTGAATTGGGCCATCCGTATAAATACTTTGGCTACAAGAGCTGGTCAGAGGCTGGGAATTCTGTGGCGAGTAACTCATCTCCTGACTCCCCAAAGCCTGTCCACCATCTACAAGGCACACAGTCGGGAGTGTGATGGACTACTCTCCATTTGCCTGGATGAGTGCAGCTCCAACAACACTTAAGGAGCTGGATACCCTTCAGGACAAAGCAGCCACTTGATTGGCACCCCATCGACCACATTCAGCATTTACTCCCTTCACCCCGACCCACAATAGCAGCAGTGTACACAATCGGCTCCTTCAACAAGAACCTTCCAAACCTGCATCCTCTACCACCTAGAAGGACAAGGGTGGCAGATGCATGAGACCACCACCACCTGCAAGTTCCCCTCCAAGCCACACACCATCCTGACTTGGAAATATATCGCCATTCCTTCACTGTCGCTGGGACAAAATCTTGGAACTCCCTTCCTAACAGCACTGTGTGTGTGTAACTACACCACATGGACTGTAGGAGTTCAAGAAGGTGGCTCATGACCACCTGCTCAAGGGCAATGATGAACGGGCAACAAATATTGGCCTAGCAGTGATGCCCACATCCCGTGAAAGAATTTTAAAAATCATTCATGCCTTCAATTCCTGTGCACCTTTCCCATCTGCCTGTGGGTCAACTTTGGATCCCAGTTTCAGATTAAGTTGATCCTGGTTTCATTCCAGCTTTTGGACTTTTTGTGTGATCTGCCTTAGAATTCTGAGGAAATTATCAACCAAGCACCAAGTGCTGAAGTCCAGTTTCCCAGTTATTGCTCACACACAAATTATTAAAGGGAAAAGAAGTACTGTTCATTTCAGTTGTTTAGTATGTGGTCCTCCTTTACATATCGTGCAATTTTCTTCGTTCAGTTGAAGTTAGAGAAATTCCAGGAATGATCCTAACAACACTGCCTTTCACTTCCAAGGGCTGTATCTTGTTCTTGGTCATAGGGAAAAAAAAACTTCTCCAATAGGCATCAAATATTTTATCTGAACATGTTTGGATTATCTCAAGCCAGCTTAGAATGGTTTTAAATCATAGCATAAAACATGTAGTAACTTGCACCATAAACTGATTGACATAGGTAAAATATAAGGTTTAATTCATACCTCAATCGTCCTATAATAAGGGTCTAGTAAAATCTTGGCCAGCGCAACTATCTGTGGAGTGCGATCCCAGCCGTCGGAGCAGTGTACAAGGACTGGCCTCCCTTCCCTGTCCACCACATTTGCAACCAGCGTAGCTGCCTTCAACATCACAGATAAGTGTTGTAACCACTTGGTGTTCTCCAGGGCTGAAAGCCAACTGTCAACAAAATACAAGGCAACACACCCAGTGATTAAGTGCAAATAAAAATGGGTCAACATAAAACGCAGACAGACAGGCGCACACACACACGCACAGACAGGCAGGCGCACGCGCACATACACAGACAGGCAGGCGCACGCACACACACGCACACACACACACACACACACACACACACAGGCAGGCGCACACACACACAGACAGGCAGGCGCACACATAGACAGACAGGCAGGTACACAAACAGACAGACAGGCAGGCACACACAGACACAGTATCCAATGCACACAACACAGGAAATTGGTGTGCCCACCACAAGCAATAAACAGTGAACTGACATGTGTAATGCAAGCAACACAAATGTGAACTGGTGTCGCATCTACTACTGCACACACACAACTAGTGAGTGCTGTACACAACATGCACGCACATTCACACACGCACATACGACACAAACTTCTGTACAAAACGGATACATCCATTTGCAACTCCTTACAAACCAGTCTCATTAAATTGCCTTCAACTACCTCGGCCCCACACTCTGGAATTTCTTCCCCCTACTCTTTCTCATCCTTTAAAACTTTTCTTCAACCTTTCATCTCTTTTTCTTTGGTTTAGTATTCAATATTTCCTTCTCTCCCTGTGGGACATTTTTGCTCTATTAAAAGGTGCTATATAATTGCTAATTTTTGTTGTGTACAAACACAATTCAGCCAGTATATGATTTGTACAATTGCACACACATTGGTTAAAGACTGTATGTTCTGCAGGTGATAAACACAGCAACTAATGAGACAGGTGGAAATTTAACTCTACCTTTGAAACAGCTTACAACATTAGAAGGATGGCACTCACTTTCCAGGGTCTGGCATCTGACTGCAGACTGCTCGGAGTGAATGGAAGCTGTTCCTGATTGAGTGGATATTTGCCATTCCCATAAACATCACTTCACAGTTTGGATAATACTCTGCAATAAACAAAGAATCAGCAAATCAGGGTGGAGAAGGCAGCAGTATCTGAGGTGCTGTCTAGGATTCAGTGAACTTTTACTGCTGCCTGCAATGGATATTACAGCATCGATCATATCTAGGTCTACAGAAAAGATGTCCATCTAGGCCCTGATACTTCAACAGATAATTGAGTCATATAGACAATGGAACCATTCGACCTATCAAGTTCATTCTTTCTCAAAAGCCTACAGTCCCGACTATTGCAGCATCCAACTGCTGTTTGAATGTTTCCTCTACTCTACAGCGGTGCCCATTCTATGTGTTGTGTGAGAAAAAATTGTACCTGATATCAATTCTGGACATGCCTTTAACTAATTTGTAATGTTAAATACTCACCAGGAAGTTAGCATCTGGTTCGAGTTTGTCACAACTTCAGACAAGCAAAATAATCATTAATCTCTTTCACAATATCACAGATGAGAGAGCCATATGGTCCATCATAATTCACGCAACCAGATTGACCCTATAGACTCTCCACTGCAGCATTCAATTGATTATTGAATGATCCCAACTACTTTGCTACCAATACTCTATCCAGGAGATCATTCTTTGTGCGAAGAAAACTTTTTGATATTAGCCTTAATTCTTTTTGAACTGTTTTAACCTTATGATCTGCTGCCCTACTCTTATCATTTTAAGTTATTTTAGTGGACAAGGGGTGCTGCAATATTACTCATGGGTATCAATGCACCAAATTTTACAATTGTGCCAAACAAACAAAAATAATGCATTTTAAAATATTACAATTTTTCAAATTTCATACCTTTCCACTTTCCTCAAACCGTATTAAAATCACAAATCTAATATATATAAAAGTTATATACGCTAACCTGTATCTTCCAAAAAATCCAGATTCTCATTTATGGCACACTAGGAATTAAAAATTATACATTCAAGCTGATACTTTGTCTTACAAGACATGCTTAAACTCATCAATAATTAACTAAATTATATAATTAAATGTATATTTAAAGAAGTCATATACTTAGTACATTCTAACAAATGCAAGACACAGGATATAGGTTTCAGATATTCTTTTTAGGTCCTATTTTTCAAACAACGATCCCAGGAACCTGTTCTATGTACAGCAGGATCTTATGGGGCCCTCTAACTTCTGTCTGTCTGGCCTCTGTATTGTTGGCTAACCAGCATGTATTTTCTACTGCCATATATTATCAAAACAGGTTTTCTGAATGTCAGCTACCCTCTTGAGTAGCTTACATGGTATTTAGAAGAGGAGTACTGAGGGCATGTAAATATTTTTGGGGATTGTTTCAGTTTAAAACCACATTGGTAGCTGAATAGTTGAAAGTCATGGAAGCTGCATGTGCATGATGCTTATTTATGGTGCTCCTACGAAGGGGACTCTCAACCTCAACTATTGTCAGCTGTAGCTCGAGGACTTGGACGTGTCATCTACTAATCTGCTATCAAGACTCTGAAAGGTACTCAGAAGGACCCATTGTTGCTTGCACCATTGCGTCTCCCTGAAGATGGATGAACAGGTTGGTCAGAATACTTCTCTCTGTAATGAGACAGATGTACAATAAACTCTTCCCCAATGCTGTTCGGAGAGTTACAACCTGACACTGCTTGCTCTGGCCTATTACCCTTACTGTATACAGGGAATCCTCACTTAAAGTTGTGGTTGCATTCCTGGAAATCAGGACTAAGTGAATCATAGGTTCCCACAGGAATCGATGTTAAAGCCGGTTCCTTCGGACATTTCTTGCTCGGAAAAAAACAATGTACAAGTTCAAATACTGTACCATACATGTACTGCACTGTGCACTCCTAGCTGAATTAACTTGCAAAACAAAATACATCACTTGAAATACAACACACAAAACAATATTTTAAAAAGTACACTCACCTACAGTACTTTTAGATTGACCAGAGTCCACCTACCGGAAGACGTTAGTCAGTGCAGGTCACAGATGAAGTCCCAAGAGTATCTGCACTAACCAACTTCTGCCACTAGATGGAGCACAGGACTTCAGCGCAAGTTCAGAATGGGAGCCAGCCAGAGAGGAACAACTGACGAACAGACACCGGGGACTACAGTAAAAGGCAAGGGCGGGAGGGAAGGGATGAATGAGGGCGGGAGCAGAAGCAATGAAGGAAAAGTGTGAGCAGGCATGCCACAGAAGAGGATGTCTGTGGCAAGCGACATTAAGGTGAAACAATGTTAAGTGAATCGATGTTAATTAAGCGGGGACTTACTGTACATAGGCAAACAAAAACTTTCCTTCCATAATCTATTGTATCAGTATCGACTGACAGGCCAGGGGATGAGAAAACTCAGTCTTGAGATGCAATTCTACCTATCAGGTTCAGGAGCACATGCTGTGCCAGTGCGTAATGCATACCTTCACACTCACAACCTCCGCCTTTCGCTCGGTTCGCTACAGCTGCAGTGTATGATCTTGCATCCAAAATAAGCAACTTCTGTGGTGTCCCTCCACCCTCTGCCACAGATCCTGAGGTTATGGATGAGTCTAGAACAAGAGATTGTTACATATTAGCTCCTAACTTTGTGGTGAGCAGCTTGATCCTTAACAGATAGTGATATCACAGAATCTCAGTGCAGAAGAGGCCCTTCGGCCCATCGAGTCAACACCGACATGTGAGAAACATCTAACCTACCTACCTAATCCCATTTACCAGCACTTGGCTCATAGCCTTGAATGTTATGACGTGCCAAGTGCTCATCCAGGTACTTTTTAAAGGATGTGAGGCAACCCGCCTCCACCACCCTCCCAGGCAGCGCATTCCAGACGGTCACCACCCTCTGAGTAAAAAAGTTTTCCCTCACTTCCCCCCTAAACCTCCTGTCCCTCACCTTGAACTCGTGACTGGCCCTTCAACTAAGGGGAACATCTGCTCCCTATCCACCCTGTCCATGCCCCTCATAATCTTGTACACCTCGATCAGGTCGCCCCTCAGTCTTCTCTGCTCCAAGGAAAACAACCCAAGTCTATCCAACCTCTCTTCATAACTTAAATGTTTCATCCCAGGCAACATCCTGGTGAATCTCCTCTGCACCCCCTCCAGTGCAATCACATCCTTCCTATAATGTGGTGACCAGAACTGCACATAGTACTCCAGCTGTGGCCTCACCAAGGTTCTATACAACTTCAACGTGACCTCCCTACTTTTGTAATCTATGCCTCGATTGATAAAGGCAAGTGTCCCATATGCCTTCTTCACCACCCCACTAACATGCCCCTCCGCCTTCAGAGATCTATGGACACACACGCCAAGGTCCCTTTGTTCCTCAGAACTTCCTAGTGTCATGCCGTTCATTGAATACTTCCTTGTCAAATTACTCCTCACACTTTTTAGGGTTAAATTCCATCTGCCACTTATCTGTCCATTTGACCATCCCATCTATATCTTCCTGTAGCCCAAGACACTCAATCTCACTGTTAACCACCCAGCCAATCTTTGTGTCATCCGCAAACTTACTAATCCTACCCCCCACATAGTCATCTATGTAGTTTATATAAATGACGAATAATAGGGGACCCAGCACAGATTCCTGTGGTACGCCACTGGACACTGGCTTCCAGTCGCTAAAGCATCCTTCTGTCATCACCCTCTGTCTCCTACAACTAAGCCAATTTTGAATCCACCTCATCAAATTACCCTGTATCCCATGTGCATTTGCCTTCTTTATAAGTCTCCCATGTGGGACTTTGTCAAAGGCTTTGCTGAAATCCATATAAACTACATCAACTGCACTACCCTCATCTACACACCTGGTCACCTCCTCAAAAAATTCGATCAAATTTGTTAGACATGACCTCCCTCTGACAAAGCCATGCTGACTATTCTTGATCAAACCTTGCCTCTCCAAGTAGAGATAGAGTCTCTCCTTCAGAATTTTCTCCAATAGTTTCCCTACCACTGACGTGAGACTCACTGGCCTGTAGTTCCCTGGCTTCTCTCTACAGCCCTTCTTAAATAGCGGAACCACATTAGCTGTTCTCCAGTCCTCTGGCACCTCCCCCGTGGCTAGAGAGGAATTAAAAATTTGGGTCAGAGCCCCTGCGATCTCCTCCGTTGCCTCCCTCAGCAGTCTGGGATACAAATCATCCAGACCTGGAGATTTGTCCACCTTTAAGCCTGCCAACACCTCCAATACCTTGTCACTCCCTATATCAATTTGCTCAAGAACCTCGCAGTCTCTCTCCCCGAGTTCGATACCTTCATCCTCATTCTCTTGGGTGAAGACGGATGTGAAGTAAACGTTCAACCCTCTACTGATGTCCTCTGGCTCCACCCATAGATTGCCCCCTTGGTCCCTAATGGGCCCTATTCTTTTCCTGGTTATCCTCTTCCCATTGATATACTTATAGAATATCTTGGGATTTTCCCTACTTTTACCAGCCACAGCTTTCTCATAATAACAAGAATAAGAATAAGTTTGGCTTTGATATCTCTACAGATCGTCTAGGCTCACCTATGCTGAGTTACCACTTGGTGAGATGCTGGAAGGCATTCATGATTTATTCTAGCATGAATTAGTACCCTGAAAAGAGGAAATAAAAAGCACTCTGGATAATAAATAGATCTTGAGTTTCTCAATTAGGTATAACGGATATTTCTGCTCTGCAAGCTCACCAAAGTCTGTGTCCGGCAGATAAGTTCCCTCACTTTTGCTCTTTCCACTCAATTTGGTTCCTCGGTCTAGGATGCAGGCTTTAGCAATGGATGTCACCAGATATTCATCATCTGCATTCCTCCAGCCCCACCAGCTGATTTCTGGCTGGCTGCACCGTGATATCACAGCACCATTCCGCAGATGTCTAGAGAAAACATAACACTGCTAGTGAGTGCAGACTATTATGACACAGCCGATGGTAAAGGCTAAGTTGTTCAAATTCCAGGGGAAACTTGAAACAACTGTCATAACCCATTTTTGCAATTTGTATGTTTCAAGATGCAGGCTTTGAATTCAGTAGTAATAAGACCACCAAGTCTCAAAAGGTTTTTTATGAAACTAAATTAAACATTTATTAATACAAGATTGTAAACTCATGCATACGTCTACAAATTACTGCTATAATAACTACAAAAATCCCCTAATTAATCTGACTCTAAGTTACTCTCCCATTAAGGTAACAATAAAACTCAGATTTAACAGATCACTGGCAAAGCATACCCTGGACAGTCACATTCAGTTTCTTGAGTTTCTTTCAGCTCTGGGTCCTTGCAATCAGACTTGGGGTTTACAGGCTGGAAGCTTCTCATACTAGTTGGATCTTAAAATGCCTCTATCTTACACACAATCTCCTTTCTCCTTTATACATATTTTTCTCTTTGAATGTAAATTTTCTATTACTTCACTAGGCTTTTAACTTTACCTCTTCTAACAATAACACCCTTTCGTCCCACCAATTTTATTAGCTGGAAAAAATAAACACATTGCTTGGCGTCTTCTAGCTAGGTGTAAATTTCACCCGCAGACTTGAGATTATAAGGACATATAGAGAACTGATATTTCTGCTCATACATCCTAGAGAAGACCCTTGCCTCAGGAGTGCATACTGAATAGCTGTGTGCACATGCAGTCCACAATTTTCGGCTCATTGATTTGTATGGAAAATCAAGGGCTGAAAACAGAAAATTTACACCCAAGTGTTTATACTTCAGAATTACCCGTCTACACACAAACATTTCTTCCACAGGCTTTTGTTTCTTTGCTCTCTTTTTAAAAAATTCTCTCTTGGCTCCCCCCACCACAACCCCCAACCCCGCCGCCACTCATTGAATCACCTGCTGTGGCGTTGTTACACAGGTGTCAGTCAGCCTCTAGTATTGTGCTTAAGTGGCCATTCTTACTAAATGAGCATAGATCTGCAATCAAATTTACAAAAAGCGAGAATGTTCAAAGAATACTAGTTGCAGCAGCAGTGATGTACAATAAAAACACCCAAAGCAAGTGTTTTGCTGCTGCGCACATCACAAAAAATAAATGGTGTATATTAATCCTTCTGAGTACTTAGTATCCTTCAGAACTAGCACATCTGTCAACAGCCAAAATTATTTTTCTTTACAAAATTCACATGTAGATCGAATACTCAATCACAGGACATCACAGCCAAGCACCACCTACATAAACAGTCACTGGATAACACTCAGCAGGAGAAACCTTGGTTAGTTTTCTCCTCTCTACCTCAATGAGACTGAGATCAAATGAGGTGTAATACTGTGCCAACAGAGATCAGGATTTATACGCAGTACTAAATTAAACAATGTTTAATTGCCTCAGTTATTTGGAAAGTCTGCTTGCATACATGTACCTGCACAGCCCCTACTTCAGCATTCTCCCTCTTCTTCTTTCAGCTTTTTCCATTACACAGGGTTGTCACAATTCAGGTCAATCACCTTTCATATCAACCATAATTTTGTCAGGTGGTTTTACAGCTGATGCTTTTCCTGCCACTAACCCTTCCCATTTAACCAGGCTGTGCACCATCACTGATACATGCATGCATGCCTGCACCAGTGGCTGGGATTTCCTGTAACCACCAACTTCTGAAGTGGGTATCAAACCTGGGGCTTTCTGGTTCAGAAGTAGGGGCACGACCAACTACATCACTCAGGCTCTCGCCCCACTTCAGCATTCTACTTGAATAAAACTTTCTGTACTCCAAAAATAACTCTTTATGGGAAGCTCTTCTTGATAATTTGGCATTGCAATAAATTACTACTGAAATACAGTTTATCAATTTTCTGTATGATCATATTTCTTGTATATAAGCTAGTAGAAACATGATTCTGGTCAGTATTCTCGATGATATAATAAAGTGGATAACTCCCCACAGTGTTTGATATTGCATTGGAAGGTAGGCTTTAGTAGTAATTTACTGCAATGCTGAATTATCAAGGAATAGTAAAGGTCATGGTACTACATAGTTTTGATGTCCATTTCTAATGTTGACAAGTGCTGTAGTTCAAACTACATGGATATTTAAACCAAAGCTGTGTGCATTTCATATGCAGTTAGAGGGTCTCTAACGAATCTGGGGCAGGCTATTGAAAAAGGTATGATTAAATCAGCTTATAACATCTGCTTTCCTCGTAACTTATTTCACAACTCCATTACCATTTAGGTTAAAGGAATACTTAAGTTAAATTAGGAAGTTCTAAGTAAAAGGTTCAGTACCTTGATATTTGAGCCTTCATAGGAAGGCTAGAGTGCAGCAATGACAATAGCACAAGCTACTTTACAGAAGATTAGCTTGATATGTAGAAAAAGTATATAAACTAATCTCAGGGATACTTTAGGACATAAGGCACTGCATAAATCCCAATGCTTTCTATTTTAAACCACAAGTGTTTCAGCAATGGTTTGAAAAGGGCATGCTCACACCACATCACAGTGCTCACACCATACCACAATGTCATGAAAGCACAAATGATCATTAATAATGTTTGATGACAGAATCACAGAATTGTTACAACGCAGGAGGCAGCCTTTAGGCCCATCATGTCTGCACTAGCTCTCCGAACAAGCAATTCCCTTAGTGCTATTCTCTTGCCTTCTCCCCGTAACCCTAAACATACTTCCTTTTCAGATACAAAAACAAAAATAGCTGGAAAAACTCAGCAGGTCTGACAGCATCTGCGGAGAGGGATACAGTTAACGTTTCGAGTCTGTATGACTCTTCATCAGAACTAAGGAAAAATAGAAATGAGATAAAATATAATCTGGTTGAGAGGGGTGGGACAGGTAGCGCTGGATAGAGAGCCAGTGATAGGTGGAGGCAAAGAAGAGATTGCCAAAGATGTCATAGACAAAAGGACAAAGAGGTGTTGACAGTGGTGATATTAGCTAAGGAATGTTCTAATGGTGACATTAAGGGTAGAAAGCAGGTCAAGCAAGTGACAAATGGCCCTAGTGGGGGTGGGGTGGGGGGAAGGGATCGAAAAGGGCTAAAAGATGAAGATAAAACAATGAATGGAAATACATTTAAAAATAATAGAAATAGGCAGGAAAAGAAAAATACATATTTTAAAAAATATATCTTAAAAATATATAAATTATTGGAAAAAGGGGGGTCGGAAAGGGGTGGGGATGGAGGAGAGAGTTCATGATCTGAAGTTGTTGAACTCAATGTTAAGTCCAGAAGGCTGCAAAGTGCCTAAGCGGAAGATGAGGTGCTGTTTCTCCAGTTTGCGTTGAGCTTCACTGGAACATTGCAAGCAGGCCAAGGACGGACATGTGGGCATGAGAGCAAGGTGGCGTGTTAAAATGGCAAGCGACAGGGAGGTCCAGGTCATGCTTGCGGACAGACCGAAGGTGTTCTGCAAAGCGGTCACCCAGTCTGCGTTTGGTCTCTCCAATGTTGAGGAGACCGCATTGGGAGCAGCGAATGCAGTAGACTAAATTGAGGGAAGTGCAAGTGAAGTGCTGCTTCACTTGAAAGGAGTATTTGGGCCCTTGGACGGTGAGGAGGGGAGAAGTAAAGGGGCAGGTGTTGCACCTTCTGCGGTTGCATGGGAAGGTGCCATGGGAGGGGGTTGAGGTGTTGGGGGTGATGGAGGAGTGGACCAGGGTGTCTGGGAGGGAACGGTCCCTACGGAATGCCGCCAGGGGGGGTGAAGGGAAGATGTGTTTGGTGGTGGCATCATGCTGGAGTTGGCGGAAATGGCGGAGGATGATCCTTTGAATGCGGAGGTTGGTGGGGTGATAAATGAGGACAAGGGGGACCCTATATGGTTCTGGGAGGGAGAGGAAGGTGTGAGGGCGGATGCACGGGAGATGGGCCGAACACGGTTGAGGGCCCTGTCAACCACCATGGGTGGAAAATCTCAGTTAAGAAAGAAGACATGTCAGAGGAACTGTTTTGGAAATTGGCATTATCGGAACAGATGCCTCGGAGGCGAAGGAACTGAGAGAATGGGATTGAGTCCTTACAGGAAGCAGGATATGAGGAGCTGTAGTCAAGGTAGCTGTGGGAGTCGGTAGGCTTGTAATGAATATTGGTGGACAGTCTATCACCAGAAATTGAGACAGAGAGGTCAAGGAAGGGAAAGGAAGTGTCAGTGATGGACCATGTGAAAATGATGGAGGGGTGGAAATTGGAAGCAAAATTAATAGATTTTTCCAGGTCCAGATGAGAGCATGAAACAGCACCAAAGCAGTCATCAATGTACCGGAGAAAGAGTTGTGGGAGGGGGCCTGAGTAGGACTGGAACAAGGAATGTTCCACATACCCCATAAAGAGACAGGTATAACTGGGGCCCAAGCGGGTACCCATAGCCACACCTTTTATTTGGAGGAAGTGAGACGAGTTTAAGGAGAAATTGTTCAGTGAGAGAACAAGTTCAGCCAGACGGAGGAGTGGTGGTGGTGGATGGGGATTTTTCGGGCCCCTGTTCGAGGAAGAAGCGGAAAGCCCTCAGACCATCCTGGTGGGGGGATTGGACGTCCATGGTGAAGAGGAGGCGGTTGAGGCCAGGGAACTGGAAATTGCTGATATGATGTAGGGCGTCAGAGGAATCGCGGATGTAGGTGGGAAGAGACTGGACAAGGGGAGAGAGAATGAAGTCAAGGCAGCAAGAAATGAGTTCCGTAGGGCAGGAACAGGCTGACACGATCGGTCTGCTGGGACAGTCCTGTTTGTGGATTTTGGGTAGGAGGTAGAAGCGGGCCGTGCGAGGTTGGGAGACCATGAGGTTGGAAGCTGTGGAGGGAAGAACTCCAGAGGAGATAAGGTCAGTGACAGTCCTGGAAACAATGGCTTATTGTTCATTGGTGGGGTCATGGTCCAGGGGTAGTTAGGAGTAAGTGTCTGCGAGTTGACGCTCAGCCTCTGCGAGATAGAGGTCAGTGCGCCAGACAACAACAGCACCACCCTTGTCAGCAGGTTTGATGACAAAGTCAGGGTTGGACCTGAGAGAATGGAGTGTGGCAAGTTCAGAAAGAGACAGGTTAGAATGGGTGAGAGGAGCAGAGAAATTGAGATGACTGATGTCACGCCGACAGTTCTCAATGAAAACATCAAGAGCAGGTAAGAATCCAGAGGGAGGGGTCCGGGTGGAGGGAGAATATTTGAGGCGGGTAAAAGGATCCATTGAACAGGGAGAGGACTCCTGCCCAAAGAAGTGAGCACGGAGACGAAGGCGGCAGAAGAAGAGTTCAGCATCGTGCCAAGCCCAAAATTCATTGAGGTGAGGGCGTAAGGGTATGAAACTGAGTCCTTTGCTGAGCACTGAACGTTCAGCATCAGAGAGGGTAAGGTCAGGGAGTTCAGATAACAGTTTTATTCTCTTTTGAACGCTTTTATTGAACTTGCCTCCACCACACTCTCAGGCAGTACATTCCAGACCTTAAACATTTGCTGCGTGAAGATTTTTTTCTACTATTTTTATATAGTGCTTTATTATGCCTCCTGTTAAGAACAGGAATAGCCATTTAGCCCCTTAAGCTGTTCTGCCTTCAATGAGATCATGGCAAATCTGCAACCTAACTCCATATACACAACTTTGCCCCATATCCCTTAATACCTTTAGTTAACAGAAATCTATCAATCTCAGGTTTAAACTGAAGAACTGATCTAGCATCAATTGCTGACTGAAAAAGTGCGTTCCAAACTTACGCCTCCCTTTAAGTGTAGAAGTGTTTCCTAATTTCACTCCTGAAAAGCCTGATTCTAATTTTTAGACCGCGTTCCTTAGTCCTAGACTCACCAACCGGTGGAAATAGTTTTTCTCTATCTGCCCTATATGTTCCTCTTAATATCTTGAAAATTTTGATCAATTCACCCTTAAGTTTTTAAATTCCAGGGAATATAACCTTAGTTTGTGTAGTCTCTCCTCGTAATTTAACTTTTGCAATCTAGGTATCATTCTGGTAAACCTACGTTGTACTCCTTCCAAGATCTAACGTGCAATGGCCAGAACTACTCTCAGTTCTGCAGGAATGGTCTAACCAGGCCTTTGTATAGCTGAAGCATGACCTCTACCTCCATGTATTCTAGTCCTCTGGATATAAAGGCCATCGTCCCATTAGCCTTTTTGATTGCTTTCGAAACATGTCCATACCCATCCCTGTACCTGGCCTCCCAAGTCTCTTTGGACCCCCAATGTTTTGAGCTTTTCATCATTTAGAAAATACTCCGCTCTATCCTTCTTAGGTCAAAGTGGATGATCTCATATTTTCCTACAGTTAAATCTATGTGCCACAGTTTTGCGCAGTCACTTAAGCAATCTGTATCTTTTAACAATTTTTTTGCATCCATTGCCCATCATCAGCAAATTTGGATATGTGGCTTTATATCCCATCTTCCAAGTCATTAATAAATACAGTGAATAGTTGAGGCCTAAACAGATTCTGGCAGGATACTACTCACATCCTACCAATTAGAGTACCTTGCCCATTACCCCAACTCTCCATCGCCTGCCACTCAGCCATTTGCCTCACCGAGCCAATAATAAGCCTTCAATTCCATGGGCTTCTGCTTTAGCTAACAGTCTCTTATGGAGGGACTTTATTAACTGCCTTCTGGAAGACCATGTAAGTAACATTCTTAGACATTCTTAACAGGTCAGGCAGCATCTATGGAGCAAGATACCGTTAACATTTCTGGCTGATTACTTATCAATAGATCTAGGAAAAATTAGAAATGTAATAGGTTTTAAACAAGGGAACGTGGGGAGGGTGGGAAAAAGAACAAAAGGGAAAGTCTGTAAAAGAGTAGATGACAAGGAGAGGCAATGGTGCAAGAAAAAAATGGTTTCTAGAGGAGGTGTGAATGGGCAGAATAATGAATACTGCTGCTAAAAGCAAAAACTGAAGTAACACCAAAAAACTTCAAAGAGAAAGGAAACAAAAGGAGGGTAGAGATTACAGTGTGAAATTGTTGAATCCAATGTTCGAGTCTGGAAGGCTGTAAATTGCCTAATCAAAAGTTATGGTGGCATTCCTCAAAGTCACATTGAGCTTCATTAGAACACTGCAGAAGGCCAAGGACAGAGAGGTCAGCATGAAAACAAGGCGGAGAATTAAAACGATAGGCAACCAGAAACTCGGGGTCATGCTTGTAGACCAAATGGAGGTATTCTGCAAAGCGGTCACCCAATCTGCATTTGGTCTCCCCAGTGTACAGCAGGCTACATTGTCAGCAGCAAATACACCACACTAAATTGAAAGTAGTACACATAAATATAGATGCTGTTTTTCTGCTTCACCTCTCTTTGATCGGCAGAAAGTTTAAGATATTTGGTCACCCTATGCTTAATTATAAATTCTGGTAATTCCCTGACAGGTGTTAGACTAACTGTTTTACAATTCGCTGCTTCCCCTCTCATACCTTTCTTAAATAGCAGAGTAATAGGCACAACTTTCCAATTTAAAAGTTGCTGAAGTGAGGGGACTTTATAGTTAAGGCATTGGCAATGTTCCTTTAAAACCTTGGGATGGAAACCATCTGGTATTGGGGATATAACTCATTAATGCCTTTCTTGTCTTCATTACTTTTTTTTGCTTACATTAATTTGGGCAAGTCCCTGACCCTGATTCAATATTAGATTCCTTGGGATTTCCAGCATGCTGACCATCCTCTGCTGTGATTACTGGCGCAAAGTAGTTATTAAATACCCCAGCCACTTGCTTATTTTCATTGATAATATTACCACAATCAGTTTAAGGGCACACAATGCTCCTGATCACCTAATGTAATTGTAAAAATTTGTGTTGATTCTGATATCCCTTGCAAGCTTATTTTCATACTCCGTTTTTGTAGCTGTTACTACTGATTTTGTCACCCTTCGCTGTTCTCTGTATCTTTCCCATTTGCCAGGATGTGTTATTTATAGCATTTTTGTGTGCTGGTTTACAGCATGGAAAGAGGCCCTTTGGCCCACGGTGTCCACGCCAGTCATCCAGCCCCTATCTACTCTAATCCCACTTTCCAGCACTTGGCCTGTAGCCTTGTATGCTATGGTGTTTCAAATGTTCATCCAAATACGTCTTAAATGTTGTGAGTGTTCCTGCCTCTACCATCCTTTCGTACAGAGAGTTCCGGATAGCCTCCACCACTGGGTGAAACATTTTTTCCTCAAATCCCCTCTAAACCTCCTGCCCTTTACCTTAAATCTAAGCCCCCTGGTTAATGACACCTCCACTAAGGGGAAAAGTTTCCTCCTATCTACCCTATCTATGTCCCTCATAATTTTGTACATCTCAATCAGGTCCCCCCTCAGCCTTCCCAGCTCCAAGGAAAACAACCCCAGCCTATCCAATCTCTCCAAATAGTTGAAACGCTCCAGCCCAGGCAACATCCTGGTCAATCTCCTCTGCACCCTCTCTAGTGCAATCACTTCCTGCCTATAGTGTGGCAGACAAAACTGCACACAGTACTCCAGATGTGGAGTATATTTTTTAGCTTTATGTTGTCTCTTGCCTCTTTCGTTGTCCATGCTGTTTACTTTTGGCAAGTAGAAATCTTGCGACTCTTAGATGTTTTATCTGATTCTGTTTCGCATTAAGTGCTTTTTTAAAAACCTCCACTGATCTTTTGTCGTTTTGCCCATTAACAGATTTGCCAAGTTTACTGTGGACAGTCTGCATCTCATCACATTGAAGACAGCTTTCTCTAAATCTAGAATCTTGATAGGTATTTCACATTTCTTTCCTTCAAACATCACATTGAACATGATCATGTTATTATGGTATTTGATAAATGTTCACACACCATACGGGGTTATTAACTAAATCTTGCTCATTACTAAATCTAATATGGCCCACCTCCTTATTGGTTTAGGACGCATTGTTGCAGAAAACTATATCAGACATACCAGAAGTCCACTATCATCTGACATGTGCTAGTTTGTTTATTCTAATCTATATGAAAGTTAAAGTCCCTAATTAAAAGCACCCTACCTTTGCTGAAAGTTTGCCTAATCTCTGCATTTATAGCATCTACCACTTCATAACTGCAGCCAGAACTATACTCAACTCCCACTAATGTCTTAACTCCTGCTCTACTTCTCAATTCTACCCATAAAATATCCACTGCCTGCTTATCTCTCATTATGAAGTAGTTTCATCCTTAATCAATAAGACTGCTCCTCCTCTACCTTCTCCCCAACTTTCCTGTAGCGACCTGGTATGTATAGTTCCCAGTCTTGACCAGCCAGGTCTCCGTAATGGCTATCATGTAATAGCCTTCAAGTTGAATTTGTGCCTGCAATTCATTCAATTTGTTCCTCATGCACACTTCATGCACATAAGTACATTTTTCGGGTCACAGATCATAACCTGTTTTTCTACTCTCTTCCATCTCATTTGTTTTTGAACTATTATCTAGAATACCTATTCCACCTGAGCTCTCTCACCCAGTACTGGTGCCAATCTCCCATGAAATAGAATCCTTCTTTCCAACACCACTCTTTCAGCCATATGTTCAATAAATCTACTTGTCCCTACACTAATTTGCATGTTTCCAGTAATAATCCAGCAAATATAACCCTGGAGGTTCTATCCTTTCATTTAGTTCCTAGATCGTTGTGTTTGCAAAATAGGACTCCTTGTCTACTCTTCCCCATGTTGTCAGTACCAATCTGGATCACAATGACTAGAAGCCCACCAACCCCCACCTCTCCAAGTGAAGCAGATTCAAGATGTCCTTCATCCTGGCACCAGGTGGGCAAATTATCATGGAGACTCTAGATCCTCCTTACAAAGGATGCTATGTCCCCCTAATTATTGAACCCTGTACAACTATTATGTTACACTTCTTCCTTCTCCTCCACCCTTTGGACAGCCTCCTGCTCCAACATGCTGTGGTCCGCATTCTGGCAGTCCTTCCAACAGTCCTTATCCTCACAGGTCGCATTACACCTGTTGAACAGGATCAGCTTTGCACACTAATGATCACTCTAACCTCGTTCTGAACCTGTATTTCGCTAGGAAACATATCACCATCACATACATAAACTTGATGACTCTTATGAATTATGATTATATAAGTGAACATAGCAGCACAGTGGCAGTAAGATCAAGAAGCTGTTATTCATTTTTTTTTTAAGAACAGTTGCTGAGGGAAGAAATGTTGGCTGGGACACTTGAGAACTCACTGCTCTTCAGATACAATTAAATACCAGGCTTGTTATCTAGAGCCTAAATATATTCCAACTCCTTCTGAACAAACTATGCTAAGCTTTACTAATGACCTGTAATATCCACAAGTTAAAAAAATGTCAGTTTTTACATTTAATTATGCATTATAACAGTCAATAAATGGAGTTCATTAATAACATGGTGTATTGCACACCATGGTAAGAAAATTATCTCTGATAAATCCATCTTATTTGGTCGTTTTGGAACATAAAAGCCTCCAGGTGGAGCTCTGTACTGAGAATGAAGAAATCGTAACAATTAAAATTTAAGAGCTTCACCTGTAAACAACCACAGGAATCCTTTTCCAAGATCTGAAGGTCCCTACGCTCTCCAACTGTTTATCTGTGATCCACACTGGAACGAGCAGCTTTTGGGGGTAACTAGCACACAACCTGGAAAGACAAATGCAACAAGGAATTAAAAAGGTGAGTTTAGTCCGACACCACCTTATACTTGTGATACAGACAATATGGGGTCAATACGAAGGCACAAAACAACTTTACAATACAGATGTTAGCAACAGCTGGTTAAAACCCATCCAACTTAATCCAAGACCTTAAAACTTAATCAAAGACAGCACTGTGTCTATATATTACACACGCCACAATTTCAGAGCCAAAACATACATTATATTACACAAAATTACAGTTTTAGCACTGCATTTATACATTACACGACACACACACACTGCAACCCCAGTTCCCCGTGTGTGGGACATATCTCACACACTTTAGTTCACAAACATTCATTGGAATCCCAGTGTCCATGTAAGAATTATATTACACATAATGTGGTTCCAGCGCTACTGTGCAAATATTATATCAGCCATATGGGCCAGGTCCTGGGCACCACGTGCATACATTATATTATAGAAGCAATGGCTCCCAGTATACATAATCTATACATATGAGGTTTCAGGGCCCCTAGTGTATGCATTATATCATGCAAATATAATAATTCCATGGTTCATGTATACATTATATTGTACATACCATTATATTTCACACAGCAGTAATTCCAGGTTCCTTGCATGTGTATATACACAGTGGTAAGCTGCCACATGCAAGCACATTATATTGTACACACCCAATGATTCTAGTCCCTTGTGCCTATATCATATTATTCATATGAGGTCATGCGTGTGTGTATAATGAAAAAACACTGTGGTCTGGATTGGTGTACGTATTATATAGTATACATTATTTTGGCTCAGAGTTCCTTCATGTGCATATTGGGATGAATTTTCTGTAAAAATGTGTGTGAGGGATGCATGCTATTATTCTGTAAAGAACCAGCAGCTTGTGACAACCAAGAGATTCCCCATGAATTGCAAGTTGCCATAAGCTTTGTGAAAACAACTTCTTGTCTTTAACTTCCCCATGAGTATCAAGAAGTTACTGTATTTACACATTTAATATGCAGTTAACTCACACCAGAGTTAAGTCAAGCAATTAATTGCCTAAGCACTCTTAATGACATAATTGCTAGTTACTGCCAATTATCCCTTCAGGCTCAGAAGGAGCACAACTTAAACTCTGCAGGTAGTGAATTGTTGTAGGAGATTTTAAAAACATCAAAATTAATTATTTTTCTTTTCCTTTGTCTCTTTTTTAAATCTCTTCATGATCCAATCTTTCTCTATTTCTGATTTCACACATTCTAATTCGTCCTCCTTCCTTGGTTTATTTCTCAATCCTTAAATCTCAGTGGTCAAGGAGATACACTGTCCCATTGTTCATTAAGGTCCCAGATGCCCTGTTATCCTCACTGCACTGTTACTAACTTATACTTACAGTAACTTACACGGCAGAACATTCCTGAGCTTAAGGGTGCAGGAAAAAGTCTTAATGAATCAGGCACACTGCATTATGACCTACTCTAACAAATTCCAGCACAGACTGTGGCTCAGAAGTCCAATATGTACATATACCTCACACAGACAGTTGTTCCAGTGTCGCTTGTGTACATTTCATGTTGGTAGTTTCAGTGGGCATGTGATGCCTTCACCAGCCATCCTTCTGAACTGCTGGACTTTGTGTGACAGGGACCTTAAAATGGAGGAGTGATTTCCAAAAATAGGAACAGCCTTTCATTATTCCATATCTAATTCTCAAAAGCATTTAATAAGAGCATACACATAGAAGTAGGCCTTTCAGCCACTCAAGGTTGTTCCACCATTCAATTAGATTATGGATGATTTGTATCTCAACTCCATTTACACATTTTGGTTCCATAATCACTCAATACCATTATCTAACAAAAATCCATCACCCTTATTGCTAGAAACTGAAATGTCTAGCCAATACTCAGTACCTTGTATGGTAAGGCACAGGGAACTAAGGGAGGGGGGTGCAGCCAATGATTAACAGAGCGGGATAGAGGGTTGTGGTGTGGGGAATTTTAAGGTGCAGGGTTGTAAAGCGTGGAATAGCAAACTTGAGGGAATGAGATGTAAATTGTACTTGTACAGGATGCAGTAGGGAACAGTGGAAAGTTGACCATAGGAACAGGGATATTCTTCCAAGCCTATTCTTCCATTCAATCAAATCATCTACCTGCAATGGTTCTGTAACTCATAATAACCTTGCCAAACCATAAAAATCTATTAATTTCAGTTTTGAAATCTTTTTGGGGAAGAGTAATCCAGAATTTCACTGTCCTTTTGTGTGAAGGCATGTTTCCTGACATCACCAAATAGTCTTGCTCTAATTTTTAGCTAACACCCCTTGTTCTGAACTCCCCCACTCGAGGAAATAGTTCCTTTACCCTATCAAATCCTTTAATCATCTTAAACACCTCACTTACATCACCCCCAACTCTTCCAAGGAACATCTCAACATAATTTTATCCTTTAGTCCTGGTATATCTGAAGACAGAATTATGGTAATCAATGTGTCTACAATTGAGGCATAAACCATATAAGAATGCATTAAAAGGACGTTCATTACTGATGTTGAAATATATTTCAAGGCCATTTAGTTACAAACAATTAACTTGTAATTAAAGTCAGTAAATGTATTCAAAAGTGACATGGGTTTTTATTTCTGATTGCAATAGAGTTTCCACTGACTGAAAGCCCACGCACCACTTAAATGAAATCTAAATGTGTTTGGCCCCTGATCTTCACGCACACGAATAAACGAACTGATCTAATTCCAGCTGGCAATCAGCTTACTCAATGGGGTGACCGTTCAAAATATACAAGCACTTTCTAAAACCAAATCAATACTGAAATAGAATTTATGCCATTGACTCTTCTAGCAAATATCATGTTGCAAGTTGTGAATTTAATGTGCATTGTGGTTGCCAAGTTATGCAAATTGAAGACATTTTTCAACTTCTTGGTGGGTTAAAGTGCCAATACTATAAGTACTGAAAAACAACTCAACTCCAAAGTATCGTTGAGAGGCAACATCAGTTTAAAAACTTACAACAGACATAACAAATAAAATGATAAAACAGTTTTTTTAAATTTACATTACCTTCACCAGACATTGCTCTCTTTCACATAAATGTCTGGGACATTTTTTTTGAAATGAATTCATTCAAAAGCTACTAAATTCTCTTGTTTTTACACATCATGGAGTCAATATTATGGACAATAGGCTGTATCCTTCAAACTGGCAGAAGAATTTAAATCTTTAATAAGATCAATATCTAACAATACCTTCTGGTGAGCTAACACAATAGATGGAGATGAAACTGATCAATGTAAAATAGAGGCTTTAGAATTCCAGCCTTTTATATCATTGATCTCATCAGACAACAGACTTTCATACGATCTACAGTTTTCTAAATATTTACATTCAATTTCCCCATTCCCTAACATCTCCTCTGTTCCTTTTTTGTTCTGATACAGAATCACAAACCATCACTTATGAATCTGCAAGTTCGATCATAACACATTAAGTACTGACCTTAATGGTCTCATCCTTCAAACATTTAGGTTTAATGGGATATTCCAGCATTAAACATCATTGAAAAGAACACTGGTGTGCAAGGCTCCCAAGTAAACAAAACAATTGCACTGCAAGTTGAAGAACCAATTTGAAATCCAGCCTTTCAACACATTATAGATTGACACATAATTACACTAATGACTCCAGATTTCAGTAGAGGGTGGGTTTAATTTTTGAACTCATTGCATTCAACCATCTCTGGATTTAGTGGGTTTTAAACACAGCCTCACTGTATGCAGCAGGGCAGAAATACACGCACCAAAGGTATTTCTGTCATGAACAATGTTCCTTTTAAGGACTGACGTAAAGGCAGTAACAATGAAACATGCACCTGGGAAATGCAAAGTACTGAAGATTTGGAAAGATCCTTCACAAAGCCCTTGTTCCTTCATTATCTTGCTTCACCTTGAGGTTTTAGAAAATGTAGTATATGTACATCTCCCATCTACTGCTGCACCAAGAGTCTTAATTTCTCAATACCATGAGAACATGTACAACAGGTGGACAAAGAGAAAGGGATGAAAGTATATGGAACAAGGTGGGTAAATATGACTGACTATTTGCAAACACCAACATGACTGGGTGGGCCAAACAGCCTGTTTCCATGTTGTAATTTCTATGCATGAGTAGCTTAAAACAAGTTGTTCGGTCCATCTGCAGCTCGGTAGGAATTTTCTTGCACATCAGATGATAAAACTATAGTGAGTAACTAGATACCTAAAACAAGAACAAGATACTTAAAGTTTACCCAGCTGTTGCTAAGGGCTCAAAGATGTGGCGGAAGATGTAACAGAGTGCAACAGAGTCAGAGCTCCCTCAGAATAGCTCAATTTCAAACGAAGAATTAAGAGCTCCAGGTAAAGGATAGTCTGTGTAGCACTCTGCAAACAGGAAGATGTGATGTGCGAGGTTCTACTGCAAATATGTCACATAAACCTCTTACAAGACTACAAAATGTAGGATGCAACAGCTAGCTCGAATTAAAACAGAAATGTCAGCAACTTATGTGTTTTTTGAACAGCACCCAGCCACACCTGCACGATGCCTTGACATGATGGCTATGGCGCCATCCAGTCTTTCACTTATGCCAAATTAAGGAGAAAGAAATGGATTTTATTGTATGCTTCCAAAGAGAAAAGAGCAGAGTGACTATGCACAGCTAAATAAGCACAAAGGCATTATAAAGATACAATATAACCAAGCTAATTCAGGATCATCGCGCAAAGATACTACACGGCCAGAGCAAGAAGGGGCCATAATATACATACATATTGCACAACTGAAGGCTGTGCATAAATACCGCAGATCCAGAGATTTTAGAGTAGGAAAAAAAAAATCACTGTATAGATATTGCTAGAGGAGAGCAGACCAGAGCAAAGTCATTTTTCTACCGACACTGTGCAGCTAAAAGATGGGGCTAATGCATCTAGAGAAAGGAGAAGTCACTGTAAACAGATATTGAAGCAATACAATATTTATTCATTAAGATAAAGCCACTGTAGAACATACAAGAGGTAACTATCACTAGGGCTTGCACCTTTCTAACATGACTGCTTCTAAAGGTGTATGCCATATCCATTTCTACAGCTGTACAGTATTTATGTTGTAACATACTTCCACAGCTGTACAGCATTTATGCACTACAAATTCTCCTTTACCTCTGTGCCGAGTGATCTCTACTACATCTGCAGTCTACATTTTATTTTTACTGATGTCTTTTAAATATTACATTTTACTTTCATGCTAGTTAATGTAAAACTTAATTACTTGGATCTGTCCATGAATATCTGTCAAATTGCACTGTGTAAAACGTTTCCATATTCACACACTTCAACAATTATCAATCTGAAGTAACCACTACAAGGTTAGCCACTTGATCCAAGTTTCAGAATATAATAACCAATGAGGTAACATTGCTTTTCTTATGAAGGTTTTTTCCTCTATCTGCTTTAACACAAGTTCAGTGACCTATGGCAATTGCATTGACTTGTCTGGTATTTCAGAAATATGTACATGTAATATCATTAGTGTACAAGAGCACCATGAAATGTGCATGCTGTTGCAGAATCTTCTCTTGCTGGCAAGAGAGATACTCTTGAAATGATCTGACTTTGCAAAACAGAGTTGTTTACAGGTGGCTTGTTTGCAGAGCTAAGAAGTACTACCTCATTCATGCATCGAGTACTCCTTCTAATTCCCCCTTTACTTTATTTAGTGACATCCAAGTTGCAATAAGCAGTTAATGCTAAAATGCGTGTTCATGTAATGTATAATCAGCAATGTGGTTGAGAGATCATGCTGTCATTCAGAGATTTAATGAATGCCAAGTGATCCAAGACCACAGAATTAGAATTGTTACAGTGCAGAAAGAGGCCATTTGGCCCATTCTGTTTGCACCAGCTCTCCAAATGAGCAATTCACTTAGCAAATTTTCAATGCTGCTACTTAAAAATCATCATTCATCCAAAAGTATGGAAAAAATATATTTACAATTTCAGGACATTCCAAAGTGCTTTACAGCAATTGTAATACTTTTGAAGTGTAGTCTCTGTTGTGATGTAGGATATATGGCAACCAATTTATGCATAGCGAGGTCCACAAATAACAACGTGATAATGGTGAGATAATCTATATTATTGATGTTCATTGAGCGATGAATATTGGCTAGGAACCAGCAATAACTCCCATGCTCTTCTCTGAAGCAGTCCCAGGGAATCATTTTACATCTTCCTAAGCAGAAGACAGGGCTTCAGTTTAAAGCCTTATCCAAAAGATGGCATCTCCAACAGAACAGCACTCTCTTAGTACTGCACTGGACTGTCAGCCAAGATATTGTGCTCAAGTCTCTTGATTGGGACTTGGAGCTCACATCCTCTGAATTAGAAGCCATAGCTGATACCTTAAAAAAAGCAAGTAGGATGGGAGGGTCTTGGACAATCTCAAGGATATCAACTCACTAATGAACTATTTTGAAAACAAACATTTTGGATCAATCTTTCCAAATAAGAGTTGATGTACTTGGTTAAGCCTCACTTGGAATATTGTATCCCATTTTGGTCTCTTCACATGACGAATGATATTGAGGTTTTGGAAAGGGTGCAGAAGAGGGCCTCTAAAGTAATTCCCAGCACAAAAACTGGAGCTATACACTTTAGAAAAGCATAGACTTTTAAGATGGATTTTGTGAAATATTTGCATTCATGTAACCAGAGGGTCATAAGATCATAAGAAATAAGAATAGCAGCTCATTCAGCCCATCAAGCCTGCTCCACCATTCAATAAGATCATGGCTGATCCGATTGCGGCCTTAACTCCACTTTCCTATCTGCCCCTCATGACCCTTGACTCTCTTGTAAATCAAATATCTGAATATACTCAAGGCTGAGTTAGACAATGACCCAGCTCCCACTGCTCTCTGTGGAAGAGAATTCCAAAGACTAATGACTCTCAGAAGAAATTCCTTCTCATCCCTGTCTTGAATGGCAGACTCCTTATTTTTAAACTTTACCTCATAGTTCTAGATTTCCCCACGAGGGGAAATATCCTCTCAACATCTACCCTGCCAAGCTCCCTCAGAATTTTTTTGGAACATAGGAGCAAGAATAGGCCATTCAGCTCTTTGAGTCTGCTTCCCCATTCAACAAGATCAAAGCTGATCTTGTTGTGATCTCAGCTCCATTTTCATGTCTGCCGCCCCCCCACCCCGCCCCCCAACTCCCCCAAAAAGCTCTTTACTCCTTTGCCTAACGGAAATCTATCCAACTCTGCCTTGCATAAATTCAAAGACCCAGCCTCCACTACTTTCTGCGGAAGAACATTCCACACACCAATGACCTTTTGGGGGGGGCGGGGGGGGTTATAACTTTATGTGATTCATATGCCAGGACATCTAGATCCCACTAGGTTACGTTTATGTTTCAATAAGATCACCACTCATTCTTCTACACTCAAATGTGTATAGGTCGAACCCGCTCAACATTTCCTCATAAAACAACACCTTCATTCCAGGAATAAGCCTCGTGAACCTTCTGCAAAGTGCTTCCAATACAAGTGTATCCTTCCTTAAGTAAGGATACCAAACTGTACACAGTACTCTATCAGTGGCCTGTACAGTTGTAGCAAGACTTCCCCTACTTCTGTATCCCATCCCCCTTTAAGTAAAGGCCAACATTCCATTTTCCTTCCTAGTTACTTGCTGTACCTGTATGCAACTTTTTGTGATTTATGTATAAGGACACTCAGATCCCTCTCTACCGCAACAACTGGGGTAGTTATACATGTGTTCAGGCCACGTGTGGACTCCTGCAATGATTTGTATCATGAGTGCTTCTCTTCATGATTTAGTCAAGGATTTGGCACCAGGGGTTCATTCCTTAAATTTGCTAATGACGCAGGTCTGCAGAGGAGTTAGGACATTGGATAAAATAAAATCTGCAGTGACAATTCCTCTGGGGAGTGCAGCCAGAGCCCAGCTGCACAAGGTGGGAGGAGAAAGAGAGGAAAAGCAAAAGTGGTAGAAGACTCAATAGTAAGGGGTACAGACAGGCGTTTCTGCGGCTGCAAACATGACTCCAGGATGGTGTGTTGCCTCCAGGATGGTGTGTTGCCTCCTTGGGGCCAGGGTCAAGGATGTCACTGAACGGCTGCAGGGCATTCTGAAGGGGGAGGGCGAACAGTCAGAGATCGTGGTTCACATTGATATCAATGGCATAAGTAGAAAGATGGATGAGGTCCTGCAACAAGAATTTAGGGATCTAGGTAGCGGGGATAGCGGGGGGTTGGAGATTTAAACTAATTTGACAGGGGCTGGGATATGGAGAGGAGGTATAGCAGTGGGTGATGCACAGACAAGTATAGAAGAAAAACCAAATCAGTCTGGAGGGCAGAGCGTATATAGTCAAGTTAAGGCACAAGGGAGCATGGCAAGACTGAATGGCATTTATTTTCATGCAAGGAGTCTTGCGAATAAGGCAGATGAGTTGAGGGTGTTGATTAACACATGGGGATGTGATGTCATGTCTATCACGGAGACATTGTTGAGGGAGGGGCAGAACTGGCAGCTCAATATTCCGGGGTATAAAATCTTCAGGGGAGGCAGGTAGGTGGGTGGGTGGGGGGTGTAAAAGAGGAAGTGGGGTCACAATATTGATCAAAGAGTCAATTACTGCAATAAGGAGGGATGATATCTTAGAAGGTTCCTCAAATGAGGCCATATGGGTAGAATTTAAAAACAAAAAAGGGGAAATCACATTGCCGGGAGTGTACTATAGACCCCCAAACAGTCAGGGAGAGATAGAAGGGCAGATATGCAGGCAAATCTCAGGGAAGTGTAAAAATAATAGGGTAATAATAGTAGGGGATTTCAATTTCCCCAATATTAACTGGGATAGACAAAGTGTGAAAGGCTTAGAGGGGGCAGAATTCTTAAAATGTATCCAGGAGAGCTTTTGAAGCCAGCATGTAGAAAGTCCTACAAGAGAGGGGGCAATGCTGGGCCTAATTTTTGGGAACGAAGGAGGGCAAGTGGTAAAAGTCTCAGTGAAGGAGCATTTTGGTGATAGTGACCATAACTCAGTAAGATTTAAGGTACTTATGGAAAAGAACAAAGATGGACTGGAAATAAAGGTTCTGAATTGGGGGGAAGGTTGATTTTAATATGATAAGACAGGATCTGGCCAAAGTGGACTGGGAGCAGCTACTTGTAGGAAAATCTACATTAGAGCAGTGGGAGTCATTCAAAAAGGAAATAGTGAGGGTGCAGGGCCAACATGTTCCCACAAAGGTGAAAGGTGGGACCAACAAGTTCAGAGAACCCTGGATGTGGAGGAATGTACAGGATTGGATAAGGAAAAAAAAAAGGAAGCTTAAGGTAGATACTGAGTGCTCAAAACAGCGGATGCTTTAGAGGAGTATAGAAAGTGCAGGGGGTTACTTAAAAAAGAAATTAGGAGAGCGAAGAGGGGGCATGAAAAAACACTGGCAGGTAAAATAAAGAAAAATCCAAAGGCGTTTTATAATTATATTAGGGGCAAGGGGATAACCAGGGAAAGAGTAGGCCCATTAGGGACCAAAGTGGCAATTTTTGTGAGGAGCCAGAAGATGTAGATGAGGTTTTAAATGCATCTGCATTCACTATAGGGAAGGACAATGCAGGTATAGAAATCAGGGAGGGGAACTGTCATATACTTCATCCAATTAGCATCGAGAGGGAGGCGATATTAGCGGGCTTAAAATTGGATAAATCCCCTGATGAGATGTATTCCAGGCTGCTATGGTAGGCAAGGGAGGGGATTGCAGGGACCCTGACATTAATTTTCAAATCCTCTCTGGCCACAGGAGAGGTGCCAGAGAACTGGAGGACAGCTAATGTGGTACCATTATTCAAGAAGGGTGGTGGGGATAAACCAGGCAACTGTAGGCCAGTGAGTAGGGAAACTTTTGGAAAAAATTCTGAGGGACAGAATTAATCTCCATTTGGAGAGGCAAGGATTAATCAAGGATAGTCAGCATGGCTTTGTCAGGGGGAGATCGTGTCTAACAAATTTGACTGAATTTTTCAAGGAGGTGACTTGGTGTGTAGATAAGGGTAGTGCAGTTGATATAGTCCAAATGGACTTCAGTAAGGCTTTTGACAAGGTCTCGCATGGGAGACTGGTCAAGAAGGTAAGAGCTCACGGGATCCAGGGCAATTTGGCAAATTAGATCCAAAATTGGCTTAGTGGTAAGAGGCGGAGGGTGATGGTCGAAGGTTATTTTTGTGACTGGAAGCCTGTGTCCAGTGGCATACCGTACCGCAGGGTTCGGCGCTGGGCTCTTGCTGTTTGTAGTGTACATTAATGATCTAGACATGAATGTAGGAGGTATGATCACTAAGTTCACAGCTCACATGAAAACTGGTGGTATGGTAAATAGTGGGGAGGAAAGCCTTAGACTACAGGACGACATAGGCGGGCTGGTCAGATGGGCAGAACAGTGGCAAATGGAATTTAATCCTGAAAAATGTGAGGTGGTGCATTTTGCGAGGACTAACAAGGCAAGGGAGTACACGATGAATGGTAGGACATTAGGAAGTACAGAGGATCAGCGGGACCTTTATTAGTCGAAGCACTGAATACAAGAGCAGGGGGGTTATGATGGAGCTGTATAAAACGTCAGTTAGGTCACATCTGGAATATTGTGTGCAATTCGGGTTACCACACTGTAGGAAGAATGTGATTGCACTAGAGAGGGTGCAGAGGAGATTCACCAGGAGGTTGCCTGGGCTGGAGCATTTCAGCTATGAAGAGATACTAGATAAGCTGGGGTTGTTTTCCTTAGAGCAGAAAAGGCTGAGGAGGAACCTGATTGAGGTCTACAAAATTATGAGGGGCATAGATAGGGTAGATAGGAAGAAATTTTCCCCCTTAGTGGAGGGGTCAATAACCAGGGGACATAGATTTAAGGTAAGGGGCAGGAGGTTTAGAGGGATTTGAAGAAATTTTTTTTTCACCCAGAGGGTGAGGGGTGTCTGGGACTCACTGTCTGAAAGGGCCTCTTTCCGTGCTGCAAAATTCTATGACTCTAATCTAGATAGACGGAGTCCTGTTTGGCAGATGTCTGTCAATGTGCATAAATACAATGTGTTACATCGAGGTCATGGCAACTCAAAACTCAAGGCACACGTATGCAATTCAGGATTTTCATTTAAGGCTGTAGAGCAGGAAAGAGATCTGGGGATTTAATTCTCGAAACACGGAATGTCTATGAAGGATATAGAGAGACATCTATAACCAAAATAGTTAAATACATAACTAGAAATACAACACTTTCCCTATACAAGATCTAAAATCATAGATGGAATCTTAGGATATACCACATAGAGTCACAGTAAGAGAAGTGACGGGGGGAAGTTTATCATGACATATAGCATTGAAGCCATGCCAGAGCAGTATCAGAGCCAGAGCACAAAGGAAAGGTACTGGAGGTGGTTGTAGCAGCTGACAATGTCAAAAGCAACAGAGGGAATGAGGAAGGGGAGAACAAAAAAAAAAATCACAGCCATATCTGAATGGCATAATTTGTGACTTTGAGGAAAGGAGACTTGGCGTTTGGAGGGTTGTTGACGAAAAACTTTTAGGAACTAAGTTGCTGGACAATGGTGCGCTTCAGGACTGTGGAGAGAGAAATTTGAGACACAGGTAAAAGGGATTTTTTTTTGAGGATTGATGATGATAATGCTGGTTTTGAAGGAAGGAAAGACAATGGTGGCGAATATAGGGTTGATGACATCAGTAGGGTCATGGCTCTCACAACTAATGAGGGTGGCCCCTCATTCAAGGTGATAGTTTCCATTGGCATAATACTGGCCAGGACACTGGGGTAACTTCTCTGCGTCTTCTCCGAATTAGTGGAATGGGATCCTTTACATCAACTTGAGAGAGTAGTAGGGATTTGGGTGATGAAAGTGGAGGTAAGATAGATTGAGTGGAAGATGGTGAACAAGAGAAGGCTGGTGTTTTAAAGTGTACTCTTGAGGAGGTTGTGGGCCATCTGCTTTCAGAACAAAGGCAATAAATGAGACTAAAGGGGTATGGGATGGACAAGACATATTTTAGACGGTGACAGACTTGAGTTCTCAAGGATATGCGTAACAACAAAATCAAGGGGGTGGGGTCAAGGTTTGAGGGGTGGGAGTCAAACAGATTGTCTCATTATTGGAGATTTTTAACTATTCTCCAGGAAAGGGATTTTAGGATTAGTTTACATGATGACCTGCGATCAAGTTAAATTAAGTTCACATGAGGCTGTCAGAAACCAGTACTATGATCTTATATGTCAGATTAGTTTAATTAATAGGGATCATTCACCAGATTTTACAGCTACACCCGTGATGCCAAAATGGCTTTGTGTCACTGAGCAAAGCAGGGGGTCTCAGCTAACCAGGCAATGTAGATGCCATGGTTCTCACAACTATTGAGGTTGGCCCCCCCATTCATGATGATAGTTTTCATTGGCAACTCAGCATAAATACTGGCCAGGACACCAGTGGGGCAATGTCTCTGTCTTCTTCGAATTAGTGGGATGGGATCCTTTTCATCAACCTGAGAGAGCAGACAGGGCCTCGGTTTAATTGCGTGACAGAAAGACTACGTCTATGACAGTGTAGCATTCCCTCAGTACTGCGTTGCAGTGTCAGCCTAGATGTTTGTGCTTAAGTTTCTGGAGTGGGGCTTAAAGCCACAACATTTTAACTTGGAGAACAGGGAGCTTGAGAAAACAAGGTGAGCAAGTCAGTCAGGAAAGGGACTTTCATTTAAGTAGTTGAGATCAGGGTCACAGAGAACAAGTTGTTATTCTAAACAGAGATAGAAAGGGTAGGTAGGAGAAGATTTTGATGACGTAATAACCTTGAAGACTGAGAAGGCAACAGGCTAAGAACCTCAAAGGGTGGGAAGTGAATGAAATGGAAAAACAGGTGATAAAGTGAGAAGGGATTGGAGATTAGTCATAGTGTCAGAGTGACAAACTGATCAATGGATGTGGTGGATTATAAAGCCAGGCAAGGAAAGGATTCAAAGTCACTAAGCCAGGTGACTGTCAGGTCCCGAATGTTGTGGCATTCCTTCAGTGCAAGGTCACGGATAGTCTATTTTTTTGTAATTTGCATAGAGGTTTTGCAGGGTGATGTGGTGGGGGAGGCTGGCTGTCCACTGCAGGGGGTACCATTAAGGGAAACTCACTAGGGGCCTGAACAGGAAAGAAAAATGGATGGGGAGGAGATTAGATAAATTTACTTCACAGAACAAGACAGCTGAAGAAACAACAACTGAGGGAATAAAGCAAATTGGGTGACTTCTCAATAGCATGTAATATGAGTCAGTTTGAGGTCTATGGAGGGAAAAGCATTTAATGGGAAGTTGAGGGTGATGGGATTCAGGATTGGGGAATTGGGTGAGCAAAGAATGATTTACTTGGCAGTGACGGAGGATGAAAGATGTTGACACAAGTGGAAGATGTGAAAAATAGTGAAGGGAGAAAAGAAAATTGGGTAGAGCTCAATTTCTAGCAGTATTCAATATGTGTATAAGTGGACCAGAGCAATAGAATTTAAGGGAGGTTAAGACTGTTGTGATTGATGTAATCTGCTACATAATTCGCTACGTAATCCTACCCCACAATCCTGCAGTGCAGTGTATCTGTCCTGTGATCTTGCAAGCTCGAGTGGCCCAGCCACTATCCTGGCCTCTCAAGTATTTAGCTCTGTCATTTGCTAATCAGCGTGCATGTCACATAGCAGTCCAAATAATCATTTTCACATCTTGTTGTTTAGACATTAGAAATCACTCACTTATAATTGCTGTTAACTTCACTGACTCTCCAAACATTTTGCAGATCAAAATGCATTCTTTCTACTTCCATTTCAAACCGGTGGCAGACATGATCTCCTGAAGAAACAGAAGAGGAGCTAACAATTAGGTTTAATTATAATAGAATATAGCAAACAAATATTTAAGACTTTAGTTACTTTGGCATTTTTTGGTTTTCTTTGGTTCCATTAATTGTTGTTGTTCATAGTTTCCTTCATTAGCCAGGATAGTAGTACAAGAGAAACCATGCAACCCACCTCATTTGGCAAAGGTAATCTACTCAATATGATACCAGGGATACAAGAGTGATTCTTAAATGGCATATAAAGAACTGCCAAAATTAAACATCATTCACCAGTATGTCATAGACCGCCCCCACCACTCCACTCATCTGGCATTTCCTCCCTGACCCACCATTCATCACCCTACTCACCTGGGCGACAGAGGTGGACATGCTGATCTTCCTCATCTGCACAGATTCCCAGGCACCAGGCATGATAGGCAAAGGCAAACAAATCCTCCAGTCTGGTCGGGTGGGCAATCACTTTGTTTAATCTCTTCAACCATTCCTGACATTGCTTAAATGTAGAAAAATGACACCTGTGGAACAGCAAGAATTTAGAAAATAAAGCACAACCAACAGTAAATTACCTATATACTGAACACTGCAAATGACCAGATCTTTGTGAATATTCCTAGTCATCCCTTTCCATTAAAACCCCAATATTTATTATTAATTTGGAAAAACACTCAAGACATGATCATCTTAATTAGACATCACCATTCAGTTGTAAATCAAAATAATAGAGTATAAGAACCAATACAGCGGTGTCCTCTTTTCAGAATCATTGCCTGTAGTGATAAGGATATAGTGCTGAAATTGAACTTGCAAACCCATTTACATCAGCTCTTATTTTCCATTAGTTATATATATCAGTAAAAGTTGTTAGTTTTGAACGCTACAGGTTAGCTTCACCAGGTGTGTTATGCTACAGTATGTCATACGGTGCTGCACAAAACAGTACAGGTGGGTCAAACATAACACAATGGATAGAGTAAACAGAGCAATGCAAAAATATGATGAATCATTGCTAGGGTCCCCAAGGGCTGTATGTGCGCCTCTGATTAACAATTGGAAATTCAGCCCTACATGACTGTCTGATATTGAGCAACAGTTTATGAATATAAAACTGCATGGCTTCAGTTGCGTAGGGATTGGCTGTATCATGGTACGTTACAACAGGCTAGGTAGATTAGCTAGTTGGTCTTTAAATGTTTGATATGTCGGGCTGTTCATTTGAAAGTCAGATGAGACATTTGCACTACGATCTCTTAGTGATGTGTGATTTAATCTACGACAACTAGCACAAACTTGTTGGATTAACCAGAAAGATTAGTGTATCCAGACATCCACAAAATGGGACCCATCACCACCCAAATACCTATTTATCTGCTTCAGGCAAAGTGCAGCTTTTTACTTAGTTATTGTTTACAGGAAATCAAAATCTTGTGAACCAATGAAATAACCCACAAAGTATTTGAGAGAATACATTACCTCTGAGGCCCCATATCCAGGAGACCTACCACTCTCAAATTCAACAATTTTACCTTCTACTTAGTATTATCCACAAAATAGTGATTTCTGACTATAGCTACAGACACTGCAGTGGTCAGTTAAATGCAGGTTGACTCTTTATGCACAATCTTTATCCATATACTACTAAGATTAGTGTAGCTACAGAATGTCCTGAGAGACAGAAATATCCTAGCCAGGTGTCACACCGCTTCTCAAAGAAATGCTGGAAACAATCCATATATATAGTCAGCAAGAGACAGAAGAACAGAAAGGCAACATGCAGTCAGAGGGGCCATTCTGAGGCTGGTCATCCAATAAAGTTCATCTGAACTAGACTCCATTGCTAAAGTTGAACATAGGTTATGGGTATGAGACATTCAGGAAGGACAGGAAGCTGGGAAAAGGTGTTGGGGTAGCTCTGTTAATTGAAGAGGGCATTAGTACTGTAATGAGTGATGACCTTAGTTCTAAAGATCAAGACGTAGAATCAGTTTGGGTGGAACTATGAAACAGCAAGGGGCAGAAAACATCGGCGGGAGTTGTTTATAGGCCACCAAAGGAAGGGTAATATAAATCACAGTATAAATCAGGAAATTAGAGGTACGTGTAACAAGGGTAATACAGTAATCATGGGAGATTTCCATCTACATATAGACTGGATAAACCTAATGGGTACTAATGTTGTGGAGGACAAATTCGTGGAACGTATGCAAGATAGTTTTCTAGAGCAGTATGTTCCAACTAGGGAATTGGTTATTTTAGATCTAGTATTGTACAATGAAAAAGGGCTAATTAAAAATCTTGTTGTAAAAGAGCCTTTAGGAAAGAGTGGCCATAATATGATAGAATTTTACATCAAGTTTGAAAGTGATGTAGTTCAATCAGAAACTAGGGTCTTAAATCTAAGTAGAGAAGCTATGAAAGTAAGAGGGGAAAATCGGCATAGTAGATTGGGAAACTACATTAAAAGATATGACAGTAGACAGGCAATGGCTAACATTTAAAGAACTGTTATGATCCCAGCTGACGACAAGCCTGATCCCAGGGTGGAACCCAGCTTGATTGATCCTAACTTTTATTTTTTGTTTTGATATGTGGAAAGTGGCTACTGAACAGTCACAGAAGTCAGCTAATAAACAAAAAAAAAATTTATTCAACAAGAAAAGATGAACTATATTACAATACTCCTTCACCCACAACTATACCTTTACAGATATATACAGATCTGTAAGGGTAACACAAGTTACAAAAGCTAACTTATACCCTAATGTTCACAGTAAGTACACAGTCCATGTAAACCACTAAGTGACCTGTGGTCAGACACAGCACACTCTGAAACCAAGTGACAGATGCCACCTCAACCAGATGGTATGGATCTCCACAACTCCCTCCAGACGCTTGTTACATCGTGAGCCAACCAGTCACACTGAACTCCGTCTTTCACACATAGGTTTCCAATCTCCACTCTCCAAGTACTCGCTTTGGAATTTTCTCCCAAACTGATGATTTCTCAGTTCAGTAAGACTGGTTGGCTCATGCGGGGGTCCACCTCCAGGGCTTTGAACTCTCATTGAGACATTCCTCTCCCCTGGGTCACCATGTGCATTCAAGCTTTCTTCCACGCACTCACTCTCACTGACTCAGCCATCAACAGTATACCTCTATTGCACACGCCCATAGCAAAGCGTTACAGAGCTTCAGTTGTTTCTTTGGACCTTCTGGCTTTTCGCTTTAATTCTGCTTCCTGCAGCTTTTCTTCCTTTAAGCTTGGAGCCTTCCTCTGCTTCTCACTCAGCTGGACCTTTTCCAGGTTCCTGCCCTTCCTTTGACTATAAGGTCTTCTTGGGACTTTCTCTTTAGTTCTTGTCTCACTCCTTGGCCTTGGGACCTTTCATCTTTAGCTTGGGACTTGCTATCCATCCCTTTTCATGTCCTGCCTGTTCTTGCACCTTCTTCCAACTGCACTCAAACTGTTGTTTTTTCTGTGTGTCTGTGTGTTGTGTGTGGATGGGTCTCCCTCTCTGGACCCGTTGCTAGACAACAGCACCGTTTTTTCTACTCTTGTGTTTGCTCTAACTTCTCTCCAAGAGTTGTAAAACTCATTAGAAATGCAGGCACCTTTTAAAGTGAAACTAAAACTCAACTTGACTTTTTCTTAACACACAAATACAAATCAAACTTAAACTTTAAAGCTAAAAATCATTCCTAATACCCACAAATACAAATATAACTTACTTAAACTGTCTCTATTTCCTAACAGAACTAATACATAGTTTACAACAAAAATACATTCCTTTAATGCTCAAAAACACAAGTGTTCTAACCGTGGCTAACAAAAGAAGTCAAAGATTGTATTAGATCAAAGGAAGAGGGGCATAAAGCTATCAAAAGAAAAATGGTAAGCCTAAGAATTGGGAGCATTTTAGAATTCTGCAAAGGAGGGCTAAGAAAGGGAAAATAGAATGAGACTAAACTAGCGAGAAACATAAAAATGTAAAAGCACCTCTAGGTATGCAAAAAGGAAAATATTAGAAAAACAAATGTGGGTTCATTACAAGCAGAGTCAGGACAATTTATAACGGGGAATCAGAAAATGGCAGAGAAACTAAACAAATACTTCATGTCTGTCTTCACGGAGGAAAATACTAAAAACCACCTAGAAATAATGGAGAATCAAGATGTTATTAGATAAAGTAATGGGATTTAAAGTAGATAAGTACCCTGGGCCTGGTGATCTACATCCAGAGTAGTGAAAGAGGTGGCTGTAGAAATAGTAGATGCATTGGTGGTCATCTTTCAAAATTCTATAGACTCTGGAATGGTTCCTGCAGATTGGAAAGTGGCAAACGTAACCCCACTATTTAAGAAAGGAGGGAAAGAGAAAAACAGGGAACTACAGACCTGTTAGCCTGACATCAGTTGTAGAGAAAATGCTACAATATATAATAAAGGATGTGATAACAGGATACTTAGAAAATAATGGTAGGATTGGGCAGGAGTCAACATCGATTTGAGGGAAATCCTGTTTAACAAATCTGTTGGAGATTTTTGAGGATGCAACTAGAAAAATAGATATGGGGGAACCGGTCGATGTGGTATACTTAGATTTTCAGAAAGCTTTTGACAATATCCCACACGAGGTTCATAAACAAAATTAGAGCATATGCGATTGGGGGCAATATACTGGAATGGATTGAGAATTGGTTAATGGACAGAAAACAGAGTAGGAATAAATGGGTCATTTTCACGTTGGCAGGCTGTGACTAGTGGGGTACTACAAGGATCAGTGTTTGGGCTCTAGCTATTCACAATCTCAATCAATGATTAGGATGTGGGGATTAAATGTAATATTTCCCAGTTTACAGATGATACAAAACTAGGTGGAAGTGAGAGTTGTGAGAAGGATGCAAAGACGCTTCAAGGGGATTTAGAGCAGCTAAGAGAGTGGACAAAAAAATTGGCAGATGGAATATAATGTGGAGAAATGCGAAGTATTTCTTAAATGGTGAGAGGCTGGGAACTGGTGAACTTCAAAGGGACTTGGGTGTCCTTGTTCATGAGTCACTGAAAGTTAACATGTAGGTACAGCAAGCAATTAAGGTGGCAAATGGTGTGTGGGCCTTTATTACAAGAGGATTTGATTATAGGAGTAAAGATGTCTTACTGCAATTATATAGCGCCTTCGTGAGACCGCACCAGGAGTATTGTGTACAGTTTTGGTCTCCTTACCCAAGGAAAGATATACATGCCAGAGATGGAGTGCAATGAAGGTTCACCAAATTAATTCCTGGGATGGAGGGATTGTTCTATGAGGAAAGATTAAATAAACTGGACCTTTATTCTATGGAGTTTAGAAGAATGAAAAGTAATCTCATTTAATCATACCAAATTCTTACAGGATTCGACAGGGTATTTGCAGGAAGGATGTTTCCCCTGGCTGGGATATCTAGAATCAGGGTACACAGTCTGAGAATAAGGGGAAGGCCATTTAGGACTGAGCTGAGGAGCGATTTCTTCACTCAGAGGATGCTAAATCTTTGGAATTCTCTGCCCCAGGGGGCTGTGGAGATTCAGTCATTGAGCATGTTCAAGACTGAGATTGATAGATTTCTACACATTAAAAACATCAAGGGATAGGGGATAGTGCACGAAAATGGTGTTGAAGTAGATCATCAGCCATGCTCTCACTGAATGGTGGAGCAGGCTTGAAGGGCTGAATGGCTTACTCCAGCTACTTTTTATGTTTTTAAATTTTCCCAAAGAACTTTGCTACATTAGTAAACACTGCAAATGTAAGATGTGCAGACATATCCACTAAATAGTCACTTAAATTATCTGATAACATTTTTTAAGCACTAAATCCCAACTTTACTGTATTGCTTTTGTTTCTTGATTGAAATTATTGGATTAGGATCAGTTTTTTTATAGTAAAAAAACTGATTGAGAAGTACAGCCTACTGATGACCCAATTAAGATGTGTGTTAAGTGATGTTCAAGCAAGGATGTTCAACCAAAGATGTTCAAACAAGATTTGAGGAAACTCTTGGAATCAAAGCTCTTCTCCCTTTCGGTGTGAGGAAGCAACAAAGTCAAAACAAAAATGCAGATGTCCCTGGATTCAAGGACCACGATTGTGCAAAGAATTCTTCAAGTCTAATTATACCTCCTTCTGTCCGTCTACTTAAAATGCATGAAAAACAAATGGAAAGAGACACTCAATGTTTTGAAAAGAGTCCATGTCACCTCACCCAAAATGATAGTGGCCTCTGCAACGTCACTATGAGGTAGCACAGTCATTATGCTGCACCTGGATGTTGCATTATCCTGTCAGCTGAACGGATGCATTTGATTCTATGTGCGTGTATTTACAAGTGAAGGAAGATGTAGCACAGAAACATGTCACTGCTCATCAATGAAACTGAAAGTGATGGGATAAGGCTGAACTATGCAACACACTTGATCCCTTTCTCAAAATCATCTTATATTCTCCATTAAAAAAGAGACACATATCAGGGGTACAGAGGGCAACTAACCAAGAAATCTTTGATCTGCACACCATTGTGAAATTGAAAATGGGCACCATGTGATTAACGCTAATCAGGTTCATTGTGATATAGCTGGTGTGATTTTAGAAGTGTTTATTTAAATGATGAGAGTCTCTGTTGCAGGAAGACATCTTGCCTGCATCTGCATTTTATTTCTTGCTGCCAGAAAGGGAGAGTTCATCAGGTCTCTTTAACCAGTTCACCTACACAATACTGAGAGCTTTCACTGACTGGGAAAAGCTTCATTCTGGCAACTGGCCAAGGATTAGATGCCTTTCAATTCAAAATATGGTCAAATTACTGCCAGGTGTTGGGAATTATGACAAGGGTACAATAGAAAGTAAGGTATATTGAAAAACTACATTCAGGGAAATGTTCAATTTTTTTCACCTCTGCAACATTTTCATACACAATTATTTCCCCCAAAGTTATCAAAACTCAAGAGAATAAAATCAGGGGTAAACTGGTAAGGTGTTGAATGCAATGATTAATTGTTGTACATCATCATTTGCAGGTAAGTATAGGTTACGCAAAATCAAGATTTTTCTGTGGACCAACTCAGATCCTGGAAACAGAAATTCAAAAGGCAAAAATTGGATCCACTGACGCTAGGCCTTCTACTTCAGAATGTAAAACACATCTCTTCCCAAGTACCCTAAAGAAAATCAGATTCCTACAACACTGAAGCAAGCCAGCTTCAGAACACTATTTCTTTCACTTAACCCATATATATCCCATTGTCTGTTACCTGTATTAATGTCAAGTAGAAAAAGCTTTAAAAACATAAACATTTATCAACACAACGAAACTTTCTGCTTTCAAGAAATGCTTACTACCTGCACACAAGTTCAAATCAATCGATGGGAGCTTTTCGAGACAAGCTGGGCACAGTGTTTATTGCAGTATATGCTCCTAGTGCTTCTGCATGCACCTTATTACCTCTCTCCTCAAAAACACCCAAATTACACCTCATTACTCCTCTTCTCCACATTCCCATTTTTATCAGGTGCATCATGTTCATACCTCAATAGCATCCCACACACAATTCCATCTGTCTGGAATCCAGCAGTGTTTATTGGGACTGGGTTTTGTTTTCAGAGTGAGAGCTCAGGGGGAGGATTTTTCCCTTGTTGGGCGGGCTTGGCAGGGGCGGTCGGGAAGCCGACCACCGCCCGCGATCAGGGCAGGACCGCGATTTCACACCGGCAGGACAATTGAGGCCCGGCCAGCGTGAAACTTGAGCGGCAGCGCTCAGCACTGCCTATGTTTTGATGGGATGGAGTGGGGGGAAAGAGAGAGGAGGGTGAGTGCAAACTTCATGCACTGCCTCAGGGAGATGAACATTTTTCAAAATAAAAGATAAAGATTATAAAAATGTTATAAAACATTTCTCCTGAGCAGGGACATGTTATAAATTAAATTTAAAAATTATTTTATTTTTATTTGCTGTTGAAAACCTCATCCCACCCGTGGATGAGGTTTTCTAAAAAATGCAAAGGCCACCTGACCTTTTCACGTGTCCACCAACCATAAGGTTGGATGGGCAGCGAAAAATTTGTTTCAATTACCTTTTAAGTGGCCTTAATAGACCTTTTAAATGTTAGCAGGCGCGCTGCCAACTCCTGCACGCGCCCGCCGACCGAAATATCATGCGAGTGCGCGATGACATCGGGACGGTTGCCCAACGTCACCATGCATTTTACGCTCGGTCGGGTCCGGCACACGCTCGCCCAAGCTAAACTTTCTCCCCCAGGACTATAATGTCGTGGGCTTGAATTGTACATACACGGTTAGAGATGTAACCTGGAATAGATTATGCACCTTTGAGTTCAGAATTCTGAACGTACAAAGCCTTGTGAAGGTCTGACAGGCTGGTCAGGCTAGCTTCACGTTCATTTTTAAAGCTCTGGCACTGCTATCTAAGTTCCATATCAATGAATGTGACACAACATACCTGACCACCTTGGAATCTTTGCATACGATGTGAAGCTGGAACATGTCCCGACTCTCAACAGCTTCAATAAGCCGTACAGGCACCTGTAACAACAAGACGAATGTACTTCAGTCACCAGAGAAACAAGCTCTGCTAAGTAACATCACTTCAAATAGCAGCCTTAAACCATAAAGATACAGAAATACTACAGTAATGAATATTACTGCATTTGCACAACAGTACATCAAATAAGCTGGACTCATTTGGTTTAGTTTGGCAGTATAGTCCTTATAGTAAGCCCACACGGAACACGTTCCAAATGATCTGTCAAGTGAATACTGAACTTTCTATAAACTGCTGACAATGCTAACTCTTTTATATAACTGTAAAGTTTGAACCAAATTAAGCTACAATTCAGCTCCAGTTTCCCAGCATCATTGTTGTGTTTCTAAATCCAACAAATTTTCCAAGAGTCCACCTTTTCAGGTATGAATACAAATTCCCAATTATTTCTCTCCACCGATTGTCAATAGACAATTATAGCCACCAACAAACTGCTTGCTGACTGGAGTCCTTCGGTTTCTTACAGAGTTGCCATTAGTATGGTAATTTCCTTGGCTTCTCCAACAAGGTGAGAAGGCTTTTTGCATTGGGATAAGTAAGAAGATTGACAACATTTAAAGGTGATAAAACCTCCAAATTCTGCAGAACGCTTCAAACAGACTGCAATAATAGGGACACGATAGAAAGAAGCCAAGGCTCACGTCAGTCAGATTTTATTTGTGCTCCACGGGGAAATCATCACAAGACATTCGACATGAGCCCTAGTCAACTGAACACTGCAACTTCATGCAATTAAAATTAGAAAATGCATAGCAAATCTAACAAAGGGCTTTTACAAAAATGCTAAACCTGTCTTTTTCAGATGGTGACAGTACTTCCAAAGTTTCTGTTTTTATTTTGAGATTTCCACATTTCAAGTTTTTCCTGTCGTCTCTGTAGGAATTTGTTTCTTTCTTTTACAACATAGTTAACAATGGCACTTCTGAAGCCAACAAAATCATGACCACTCATGATTGACACCCAAGCATGAAACTGACTGTGTTCTAATTATTATCTTAAGAAACGCCATTAAGCCAAGCACCAATATTGAAAGTGAATTAATGCGCAGCATGTGGATTCATGCAGGTTAGGCTGACACTCTTAATGCTGTGGTGCTCTACATTTTCCTGGGTTTTCTGCAAATGTTTGGTAATAAAACATGATTGCTGCTCTGATTCCTAATGGTCGTCTTTATCCAAAGCTCTGCTCAACAGCTCCAGGCACACATCAGGATCAGACCATTCCTAATGGCTACCCATTGCATGTGTTACATCTACTGAGTATTAGCAAACTGCCTAATTAGTACCAACCTTCAAGTATGCAAACATAAGAATGTGAGGGAGTGAAGCTGAGAGGAAAGTGCTGGAAGCACTGAGTTCCTGTTAATACATTTACTAATCAAGCATCTTTTTGACGCATCTATCTGTTGTTATTATGGGGGTGAGGATAAAGATGTTCACACTTGAAGTTTCTTTAAGTTGCGTTGGACATACTTTATTCCTGTCTATGTACTATGCTATTACATAGTATTGTAATGGAACCTTAAAGCCTATGTCTTTGACCAAGACTGTATGCACACAAGCTGTGTTGGATACACCGTTGTATGCGTAACCAGCAGTGAAGTACACACACACACAGTACTTACTGAGATGTCACCGTCCACACCCTGCAGAAAGGTCTAAAACAGAACAAAAGGAAAGAGAAGGGGAAAATGAAATCAAAATAATAAATGTGAGAAAGGCAGGAACCTTATACACTGAAAATACTTGCTATGTTCTAAAGTCAAGATACACCAGGCAATACACAACCAAACTAGAGCAAGCTAAAGATACTGCATGCCAACCAGTATGCACTACTTGGTGCCAGGTCTACTTTACACCACCCTCAACCATATTATAGAACCCAAAGACTGCATGCCAGCATGTGCCTAATGCAGCAGAATGGGGAAGATAATAGTAATGCTGCTCCCTTTTATTTCAGTAAATAATTAATTCTCTTCTTTATGGCTACAAAATACATCTAAAGTATTGATATAGCTATTATGACTTAAACATCATTCATGCTCTTTAAGAAAGAACTTGCATTTATAGGAACAGAGGAGGAGTAGGCCATTCAGTCTATCGAGACTGCTCCACCATTCAATACGATCATGGCTGATCATCCTCTTCAATGCTTTTTTCCCCCACATCCCTTATGTCATTGGTATTCAGAAATCTGTCAATCTCTGTTTTAAACATACTGAATGACCGAGCTTCCACAGCCCTCTGGGGTAGAGAATTCCAAAGATTCACAGCCCACTGAGTAAAAGAAAATTCTCCTCTTGTTCCTAAGTGGCTTCCCTCTTATTTTCAAATTGTGCCCCCTGGTTCTAGACTCCCCAACCAGGGGAAACATCTTACCTGCATTTACACTGCCTACCCCTTCGAGTATTTATTAGCACCTTTCATGATCTCAGGTGTGCCAAAGCACTTTACAGCTGATTATGTATTTTTGAATCGTGGCCACTGTTGGAATGTAGGAAACAGGGTAGTCAATTTGCACATAGCAAGCTCACAAAAACGGCTCTGAAATAAGTGACCAGAACAGTCTTAAGTGTTGTTTGAGTGATAAGCTTTGACCAGGATACAAGAACTCAACTGCTTTTCTTTCCCGAGTGCTATAGGATCTTCTACGTTATGACAGTTTAACATCTATGCCGAAAAAGTAGCACTTTAGATAGTGCAGCATTCCCTCACCACTGCATTGTATAAAGTTTTGCTATTATCTCTGCTCAAGATCACTCCAAGATCATCTCGCTAATGAAACCTATCTCCTGCTCTTTGAACACTATTCCCAATACACTACTGACCACTCGTTTTGCTTCTTAGCCCACAGTCAGCAGTGTGATGGAATAGTCTCCACCTACCTGGATGAGTGCAGCTCCAACAACTCTCAAGAAGCTCGACAGTATGCAGGGCAAAGCAGCCCACTTGACTGGCGCCAACATTCACTTCCTTGACCATCAACACACAGGGCAGCAGTGTGTGTAGGATCTTAAAAAAAATTTCCATCATTCATGGGATGTGGGCTTCACTGGATAGGCCAGCATTTATTGCTCATCCCTAATTGCCCATGAGAAGGTGATGGTGAGCTGCCATCTTGAACCGCTGCAGTACATGTTGTGTAGGTACACCCACAGTGCTGTTAGAGGGAGTTCCAGAGTTTTGACCCAGCGACAGCGAAGGAACGGCGATATATTTCCAAGTCAGGATGGTGTGTGGCTTGGAGGAGAGTTTCCAGGTGGTGGTGTTCCCATTTGTTTGCTGCACTTACCCTTCTTGATGGTGGTGTTGGATTGGAAGGTGCTGTCTAAGGAGCCTTAGTGAGCTCCTGCAGTGCATCTTGTAGATGGTACATACTGCTGTCACTGTGCATCGGTGGTGGGGGAGTGAATGTTTGTGGATGGGGTGGCAGTCAAGTAGGCTGCTTTGTCCTGGATGGTGTCAAGCTTCTTGAGTGTTGTTGCAGCTGCATTCATCCAGGCAAGTGAAGAGTATTCCATCACACTCCTGATTGTGCCTTGTAGGTGGTGGACAGGCTTTCAGGAGTCAGGAGGTGAGTTACTCGTCGCAGGATTCCTAACCTCTGACCTGCTCTTGTGGGGCCACAATATTTATATGGATGGTCCAGTTCAGTTTATGGTCAATGGTAGCCCCCCAAGATGTTGATAGTTGGGGATTCAGCGATGGTAATACCAATGAACGTCAAGGGTCGATGGTTAGATTCTATCTTGTTGGAGATGGTCATTGCCTAGCACTTGTGTGGCACGAACCTTCCTTGCCACTTGTCAGCCCCCTGATATTGTCCAGATCTTCCTGCATTTATACATGGACTGCTGCAGTCTCTGAAGAGTCACGAATGGTGAACATTGTACAATCATTAGCTAACATCCCGACTTCTAACTTACGATGGAAGGCAAGTCATTGATGAAGCAGCTGAAGATGGTTGGACCTAGGACACTATCGTGAGGAACTCCCGCAATGCTGTCCTGGAACTGAGATCATTGACCTCCAACAACCACAACCATCTTCCTTTGTGCTAGGTATGACTCCCTGATTCCCACTGACCCCAGTTTTGCTTGGGGTCATTGATGCCACACTTGGTCAAATGCCTGCCTTGATGTCAAGGACAGTCACTCTCATCTCACCTCAGGAGTTCAGCTCTTTTGTTCATATTTCAACCAAGCTTGTAATGAGGTTAGGAGCTGAGTGATCCGGGCAGAACCCAAGCTGAGTGTCAGTGAACAGTATACAAAATGCACTGCAGCAACTTTCCAAGCCTCCGTCCAAGCCCATGATTTCTACCACCTAGAGGAGCAAGGGCAGCAGATGCATGGGAACACCACCACTTGCAAGTTCCCTTCCAGGCCACAGACCATCCTAACTTGGAACTATATGGCCATTCCTTCAGTCGCTGGATCAAAATCCTGCAACGCCCTTCCAAACAGCAATGTGAGCTGATGGAGAGCGGTTCAAGAAGGCAGCTCACCATTTTCTCAAGGGCAATTAAGGTTGGGCAACAAATTCTAGCCTTGTCAGTGACACCCACATCCCATGAAAGAATTAAAAACAGTTCCCACTCCTTTGGTACTGTCTACTCTTTCAAACCTGCTACCATTCCTCGAAAAGCCCATTCTTAACCCTTTGCAAACTACCAATTCATCTCCACTCTCCCATTCCTCTCCAAAGTCCTTGAATGTGTTGTTGTCACTCAAATTCATGTCCATCTTTCGGCAATTCCATGTATCAACCTCTCCTATCAGATTTCTGCCCTGTCTCAGCACTGAAACTACCCTGAACAAAGCCACAAATCAAAACCACTATATGAGCATGACCATGGTGCACCATCACTCCTCATTCTTCTCGACCAGTCTGCAGCTTTTTACACACTGACCATTCCATCCTCCTCTGAACACCTCTCCTCCATTATCTAGCTAAATGGGTCTGCACTTGTCTTGTTTCATTCTTACTGATCCAGTCATATCCAAAGAAGGCTTCTCTTCCAGCTCCCCCAACGTTATCTCTGGAAACCCCAAGAAACCCTGCCTATGGTTCGCTGCTATTTCTCATGTACATGCCTTCCTTCAGCAGCCTCTCCTGAAAATACATTCCACATTCAGGTTGATGGCACACAACTGTACCTTACCACCATCTCTCTTGATCCCTCCACCACATCAGCTCATATTGCTGATCCGGCATCCATTATTAAATGAGCAGAAATTTCTTCCAAGTATTGAGAAGACTGAAGCCATCACCTTTGGCACCCACCACAAAATCTGCCCCATAGTCATCGATTCCATCCCTCTCCCTGATCACTGTCTTGTGACCAAAGCAGGCCATTCGCAACCACTGTGTCCTATTTGATTCTCAGCTTAGCTTCCAACTCCCATTATCTTCTTGACCAAGACCATCTTCTTTCAACATTGTTAATCTCTTCCTCTATCTCAGCCCATCTGTTGATAAAACCTCATACAATGTTTTTGTAACCTTAACTATTCCAATACTCTTCTGGATAGCCTCCTATCTTCTGCCTTCCATAAATTGAGCTTATCCAATGTTCAAGTGTCTGCATTCTAGCTTGCACGAGTCATCTTCACCCATCACCTCTTTGCTCACTGACTTACATTGGTTCCTAGTCCACCACTGTCTCAATTTTAAAATGATCACCCTTGCTTTTAAATCTTTCCACAGCTTCTCCCCTCCCTATTTATGTCACCTCCTCCATCCCTCCAAGAACTCTGCATTTTTGTTTCATGAAGCCCCGATTTCCTTTGCCCATCATTTGCGGTCATACCTTCAGCTACCAAGCTCTAAACATCTGAATTCCTGCCCTAAACCTCTCTCTCCTCCTTAAAAAAATTACCTCTTTGACTAAGCTTTGGGTCATCTTTCTCCATATGTGGTCCAGTAAAAAATGTTTGCCAATAATGCTCCCATGAAGTATCTTGGGTTATTTACTACATTATAGGCACAATATAAATCCAAGTTGCTGTTCAGCGCACAATCTATGCTGAGAACAAGTCTCAAGTGGGACTTGAATGCACAGTCTCTGACTCAGAGGTGAGGGTGATCTCACTAAGCCAAGGCATACAACCCAAGTTATCACATCATCCTGTTAACATGAATAACTGGACTCCCTACATGGGAAGCCATGCTCACATTGGGTGCAATTACATAGCCAGATATGTAGCCAAGTCAATACAAACATACAGCAAGATGCTAATCTACGCCATTAGCAAAGTTATCCATATCATTTAAATAAAAAATGAATTATAAACTGTTGCTTGGTAGTACAGAACTTGAGTATTTGAGTGATGAAAAAAGAGACGAGCTGTTGAATTTTTTTGTCTTGCACTCATTCTGATGAGTGCAAGATGAAAAGTTTCAATAGCATGTCTTTTTTCAGCAATACTCAAATTATAAATTGGCAACTATAGTCTCTTCAGTTTACAGTGATGAGGTATCAATATCTACATGATTAGAAACACAATTCCTGCAAGATAAACAGGTGACTGTGTTTCCTCATCCCAGGTTTCCTCATCTTCTATCGAATGTTCTTGAATATCCTGTTCTTCTATTTGCTGGGCCAAAATGGGCAAATAGAACAGATTCAAAGGCAAATGCAAAACCTATTTTAATGCCACTAAAATATTTATATTCAAGATACTTCCTGCCCATTTCCAGATATGTGATTGCTGTGTTGTAACCGTGGTATCTTGGTTACTATGGTCAGAGCTATGATGTTCAAGCATGATGCCATTCTGAAATGGCATCCCCAGTCCATCCCAGGCCAGCAATCCCTGGGGGAATCTAGGCCATCAAGTTCACCTTGGGCCTACTTGAGGCTAAAGAAAGAGCATATTTTGTTGGCTAGTTCAAAACAGTCAATGTAGTCGTTATGGGCAACATCACATAAACAGTTTCACTTCATATCGCTGATTGCCATTGCCACCTATTAGTTACTGGGTCTAGTGGATAGGTAACCAACACTTGGTTTTGTTTTCTAAAAACATTTCTTAGCTTGACAACTTGGTCCTCATCGAATATCTATATATATTTTTTCAGCATAACTTCATAATGAGGACAAAGTGCAGGAAGGGATCAGAGTGGCAGACTCTCAGAGGGTACAGTGGTGCTGTCACCTTGGGAGTAGCAGTGATAATTTTGGTGCTTAGCAAAAGTACAGAGTAGACTCCACGTCACACCTTTTAGGGTGAGGAGGAGAAAAGAAACAGTCAATGAAAATGTATGGGATGTAGAAAGAGACAAGAATAATCACACAGAAATATTGGAGAATAAATAGAAGCTTAGGGTAAAAGATCAACAGAACAAGGATGGAAAACAAGTGGGAACACAAATTACAGTGTGGGAAGCGAGCAAGTCGACAGATACAGAACCATAGATCAGCTCAATAGTTGTATTACTAAACTGTAATTTGATCTAAAGAAATGATAGATTTAGTACAATTTCCATGACTGAGTTAGTCCATTTTATTTATTCATCTAAGGAATGCCTCTCTTCAACCCTTCTTTCTCTTTATCACTTTACCTTTCAGTAAATAGTTGCATTTATAAATGCTCAACAGTGAAGAGCTGATCCCTTTTTTGCCAAGTGAATGAACAGAATGTTGGCGGCTGTAAACAGAAGACTAACAGCTCAATTTGATAGCGAATGTAGTAATTCCATTTGGGTCACTTACTTAAAATTCTAACACCTGTCAAGATAAGTTAAATTATAGCAGCTTCAGGATGGTATCCAATAAAGTACTGCTTACATTGATTAAAGAATCTTTGTATTTAATGTGCAGTCTGTAATTAGAGATAGCGATTACAGCATCATCTGCACGGCCCAGGTATTCCACACCTTCACCTTGAAGTACTGGAAAAGGCACCTGCAAAGGACAATAACAGAAAATCAAAACTGCACAAGTCATTCACTGTACAACATACTTTTACTTAATACTGATATGAAGCTAGACCACTGCAAGATCACAGTTACATTGTTTTGTGGAACCAGCAAAAACTCTACCTTCTACTACACTCCTCAGAACTGCCTTGCTATTGTTCAGATTTACTCCTCGCTACCCATCCTAACTGAGGCTGCTTATTTACTCATTAATCAGATATTGGCCTTTCCTGCAGGCAAAACTTCCTAACCTTGTGATAGTTTTTCAAGAATTCTCACTTATAGCAGCAGGAGGGCAGAATCAGCATCATATATTATTAACAACATCTAAGAGCATCCTTGCCCTCTGATAAACCGAGTGCTCAAAAAGCTGCAACTTCACTGATTTGGATGAAGAAACTAGTGTGATCAGTTCTTTTAATAATTAAAGTTTCTATTACAAGCAAAATATTTAGTACAAGAACATTTGTTGATTCGTCACTCTCTGATTCAATTAGAACTAATTATCTTAATTATGTTTTTCTACAGACAATAGAAATGATAAGCGGGTTTCAAAGCACACGAGTACTATTTGAAATAGAGAAAAATGCAGGGGCAATGGGGAGAGACTGAGGAAGTGGGATTAGTTTGAGATGTAAAGCACTGTGGGACATTTTACTATGTTAAAGATGCTATATAAATACAAGCTGTTGCAGTATGGAACCAACACAGACCCGATAGACTGAAAGAATTTCTGCTCAGCTGTAACTCTCTACAGGTGTACTGACTGGACAACTTTTACAAGTGCAAACAGTAAACAGTTTTATTCTATTTAGTTTACTGAGAAAATAAAAACGTTCCTCATATTTGCTATTCTTAGAAGCTAGAGCACAGGAGGAAGGCATTTGACTCATTGCGTTTGTGCCAATAGGCCAAAAGACCTCTTTCTGGACTGCACGTGTTTTTTTACAGCAACAAACCAGTAAGTTGTTGGGAAGTACTCTGCTATTCAGGCCTTAAATGGAACAAATATGACCAAGTTCAGAGTGAGGACGCCAATCATTTTTGCAGCACAATTTTAATGAGAAAAACGGACCTTATGAGAACATCTGATTTCTCTAATGAGTTTCAAATATACTTTCCAAAGAAGTTCACCAACATGAGGGCTACAGGTCAGTAACTGAACGTCAGCAGTGGGAGAATGGTTAAGATTTTCTTTCTTGTAGAGGTTCTCAGATTTTGAGATGAGGGCATGTAATAGCTGAAGCACAAGTTCATGGGTTATAGACGCAATAGGAAATTCCATGATCAATTGAAATCATGTCCAACATGGCACAATTAATACTTGACAGCACTATGGACAGAAAAAAGAACTCTGGTTGCACAGCACTTCTTGCATCCACAGGATGTTCCAAAAGTGCTTTCCAGCCAATTGAGTACTTCTAAAGTGTGTTCACTGTTGTTTTGGTGGCAAGAATGGCCTAAACCCTGCAAAACAAGGTTCCACAAATGTAAGGTATCATTGGATTTTTTTCAGGGCAATAGCATTACAATTGAGGGGTTGGAGGTGGAGCAGGCCGAGGGGGGAGGAGGCGGCGCAAGCAGAAGAGGTGGAGCAGGTGGAAAGTCTGAAAGCAAACTCAACAGCACTATCCTATCACTGCTGAGGTGGTCAGGTCATTTAAGTTTCAAATGTTCAACTTAGATGAAGCCCAAGCAACTTGTCTGATCTAGTGCTCTCTATGTTCAGTCAACTGAATGCAGATTTCTTTACAAACTGTTTAAGCCAGCCAGCCTTTCATATTCAACAGTTGTCACTGTACATGTGACAGGGTATTTGGACACCCACCCAAAATAATTTGTGAATTGGTGAAACCTGGACAATTAACAAACTCTACACAGAGAATCTTATTTTCAGTGCATGCAGGTATTGTCTATCCAGAATGGGTTTTCATTTATAAACATGCAAATTACATACAAATACATGAATTAGGGGCAGGATTAAGCTATTCAGCCCCTCAAGCCTGCTTCTCCAATTGATAAGATCATGGCTGATCTGATTGTAGCCTCAATTCTACTTTCCTGTCTACCCCATACCCTTTTACTCCCTTGTCAACAGAGAATCTATCTATCTAACTCAGCACTAAATATATTCAATGGCCCAGCCTACTGCTCTCTGGGAAAAGAATTCCACCAGCTAACGACCCTCGGGGGAAAAAGTTCTTCTCATCTCAGTCTTAAATGGGAGACTCTATTTTTAAACTGTGACCCCTAGTTCTAGTCTGCCCAACAGGGGGAAAAATCCTCTCAGCATCCATCCTGTCAAGTTCCCTCAGGGTCTTATATGTTTCAATAAGATCACCTCACATTCTCCCAAACTCCAATGGATAAAGGCCCAACCTTTCCTCATAAGATAACCCCTTCATCCCAGGCGTGAGTCGAGTGAACCTTCTCTGAACTGCTTCGAATGCAATTATATCCTTTCTTAGGTAAGGAGACCAAAACCGTACACAGTACTCCAGATGTCTTCCCGCCAATGACCTGTACAATTGCAGCAAAATTTTGTATTCCATACCCCTTGCAGTGAACAACAACATTCCATTTGCCTTCCTATCACTTGCTTCGCCTGATACCAGCTTTCTGTGATTCATGTACTGGGACTCCCAGATCCCGTTGGACCGGAGAGTTTTGCAATCTCTTTCCATTTAAATAGTATTCTGCATTTTATTCTTCCTGAAGTGGACAACCTCACATTTTCCTACATTATACTCCGTCTGCCAAATTTTTGCCCACTCACTTTAACATATATATCCCTTTGCAGAATCTTTATACCCTCTTCACAACTTACTCTCCTATCTACTTTGTGTCACCAGCACACTTGGCTTACATTCAGTCCCTTCATCCAAGTCAGTGATATAAATTGTAAATAGTTGGGGCCCCAGCACTGATCCCCATGGCATCTCACTAGTCGCACTTTGCCAACCTGAAAATGAGCCATCCTAACCAATCCTCTATCCATGCTAATATGTTCCCCTCAACCATGACTCTTATTTTGTGTAGTAACCTTTGACGTGACACCTCATCAAATGCCTTTTATCCAAGCACCCCACATCTACGTGTTCCCCATTATTAATGTTGCTTGTTACTTCCACAAAGAACTCTAAGAAAGTAGCCAAACATAATTTCACTTTCATAAAATTTCACAAAACAAATTATCACATTCTTTGTGGGGGGGGGGGAATGACCACGATACAGGCCAGATGAACCAAAGATGGATTTTTATGATAGAGGGGGACCTTCTGGCCACTCCGAGTAAATGAACTTGACTGTACAGATGATCTTGTATTACTGTTGAGACAGAAGCAGATTTCAAGTCAAACATGAATGCCTGATATGGGGGAGTTAAGTAACAATCCAGTGACGAGCAATAATAGGTCTTAGAATATGTAAGGAACTCTTTCATTCCCTTAACTTTTTCCAATTCCTGCTTTCACATTTGCACATTCTAGAACTCAACTCCACAAACTGTCGCATCAGAAATCTTAAGGCAAACTCAACTCAACCGGTATCTTCAGCTATCATGCCTACAGTTTTAATACATAGTATTGTTATGTCAGGTAATTTTTTCCCATTCAGCTTTAAAACACACCTCATAAAATGCATTAATTTATATAAAAGGTGAATATGAGCCAAATGTTTCCTGTGATGGGGTTAATTTTTTGATGAGTTCTTTTTTATTCTGTGAGCAGCTGGGGTAGAACTCCTTAATTCCAGCAGCCCATCTAGGAAGAGAACAAAGCTACACAACCCCTTTCCTTTAAGAAACTCTATCTTATATGCAAGTCTATCCTTTTAACAGGACAAAATGTCACTGGTTGTTTTATTCATTCACAGGATGTGGGCTTCACTGGCTGGGCCAGCATTTATTGGCCATCCCTAGTTGCCCTTGAGAAGGTTGTAGTGAGCTGCCTTCTTGAACTCCTGCAGTCTATGTGGTGTAGGTACACCCACAGTGCTGTTAGGGAGGGAGTTCCAGGACTTTGACCCAGCGACAGTGAAGGAATGACGATATATTTCCAAGTCAGGATGGTGAGTTACTTGGAGGGGAACCTCCAGGTGATGGTGTTCCAACTTTGTGCGCCAAGGCACAAGCCAGTCAGCTCTGAATCAGCATCACTGTTGGAAATCAAACAAATCAATTGTATTAAGACAAAAGCAAAATACAGCAGAAATAAAAAGCAAAAAATGCTGGAAAAACTCAGCAGGTCAGGCAGCATCTGTGGAGAGAAACAGAGTTAATGTTTCAGGTCAAGTGACAGTTCTGATTAAAGATCACTCAATCTGAAACATTAACTCTGTTTCTCTCCACAGATGTGCCTGACCTGCTAAGTTTTTCCAACATTTTTGCTTTTTAAATCAATCGCATTCATCGCTATCAGAAGAATGATGTGCAGACTTGCACCATCCAGAATCTAAACCACCAGATCAAAGATTCCGGTCAACAAAAATATAAATTTCAAGTCCAAAACACACACGATACCCTAATGACCAATATGTGCCATTCAGTAATGGAAAACCTCAACCACACCTCGTGGACCTTCAAAAGCAATTGAAAGGCTACACAAATGAAGATTACAATAGTTTGAGTTTTTCAATCAACCTGGTGATTCTCCATTTCCATAAGCAGTTAATTAAAACAATTTACACTCCTTCCCGCACTGTACGAAAATTCACAGAAGTCTTCTACTCATTTCCAAGAATGTTGGATCTCTACCTCCCTCAATTTTCTCTCTGCTTACGTCCACAGGCTTTTAAATGTCAAGTTAAGCACTGCGCAAATATTAGTACTTAAATTTACCTTATTTTTTGATACAGCTCTGCACCAGGGGCTATTCTCAATTTAAAACAATCACAGCTATGGAAATATGTTTGAGGACATCTATTCTCCTCCAAATAGTAGTCTATTACCAAGTAGTGCACAGAACATTCAATGGAAAACAAAACTTTTAGTTACTGGATAAATGCATTGACCTACTTTAATACATTACCTCATTTATTATAATTCCTTATCAACTGCCAATGGACTGCAATTTTGTTGCAGTTTGATCAGTTACCTTTATTAAGGAACACTGCAACACTAATATTCATCAGTAAGAACTATCAAAGGAGACATGAATCTAACATCCCTCTGCACTACTTCTCTACTAAACTCAATATAATCTTTATTAATTCATGTTGAATTATGGAAAAGCGGCAGCCGCTTACCTTGTTACCATATTGCATCAATCTGTATTTCTAAAGAAAATGCTTCTGGACCTGCATAAACCTATACCTTCCAAGTCTGACAAATGTTCCAGGTCAGTCTAGCACCCCTCAGTGTAGCTTATTGTCTCAACAACATGTAGCATTTCAGGCAGCTGCTATGTGCAGATTTTACACTATTCTGTTAAAATCCCTTCTACATTAGCACTGCTTGTCCTTTTGCTCCCAGTTAAATTCCCTTTTACTACCCTGCCACAAGGTAACGGTCGTACAAACTGGGTCTGTTCTGTTCAAGTATTTGATTGCACAATGTATCTGAATTTAGAGATTTCTGAAGCTTTTTAATGAGGAATACTGAATGGCAAAGTAGAAAAATAATTTGTCTGTAATTTAAATATAAAAACGCTTCTTCACTTTGTTGCTTAACTATCATTGTTCTTTAAAAATGTGCCGGCTCTCTGGGCATGACCAAGTTCCAATGAAATGGGTTACAAGACTACAGTGAATGCAAGTTGGAAATGCATACCTAAACATTTCATTCGTCGGATTGACTGATGAGCTGCTAGCAGATGTGTGCTACATCTCTCCATATGAAGATGCTGTTTTAATCTGATTTTTAATTAAACCATGGGAATTCCAACTACTTTATTTACTGCAAGGAAACCATCAAGGTCAGCAGTACTTTCTCAGTCTACCCAGTACAGCACATAATTTTACACGCTTAACATGTTTGCAATTTTAACATTACAGGTACTTAACCAGTTGAAGGTCACACAGTTATTCTACCAGGTTAAATCAAATTACCAGAGTTGCTTATATTTCTTTACAGAGCCTGATCTAAGATTTAGTGTGTTGCTCCCAAAGCACTGCAGAAGAACTGCCCTCAGTCAATGCTGTTTAATCTATGTGCTGAATTAGCTATCGCACATTGTGACTCAAAATCATTTCTTTTTTCCAGTAACAATCTAGTAGCCGCCAATACTTGACCCTAGGCATTATATAGCTCAAAATGCACTTTCCTGACACAACACACACTTTGTCGTAAACTTATTGTACTGCTAAGTGTTTCCCTATAATTCCAATGAGCAGATCACAAAAAACTTCACAATAAAAAAACTTGCATTTATAATGCAATTTTCACAATCTCAGGACATCCCAAAGTGCTTTACAGTCACTTAAGCATTTTAGGTGCAATCACTGCTGTTATGTTGAACGTGATACATTATAGAAATCCAGAACAGCAGTACTATAATTCTATTCTCATATTATAGTGCTGCTGCCAACTTAAGTTTGGTCCTTTGGTGCTGAATTTGATCATGCACATTCCAGGTAGATTTGACAAGAAAAGCAAATTTTGCTTATGAATTTCTGATTCTGGCTACAAACTTTCTTCAATAATTGAGTAAGAGCTGTGTGAACAACTGATGGCAAAAGTGGGTTTTTGGTCTGTATAATAAGCAAGCTGAACCAAAATAGTTAGCCTAATAGTGGAGGAGGAAATTTACCTTTGTCAGTGATACTCCCAAGAAGGAGTAACTAGCTCCACCAACAAGTGGTGCTGGATTAATGTTTCAGGATTTCTTATCATGTGCTTACAGGAGGTGGTACCAGTATCATTTTGAAGGAAGCAGTCAAATGCTTTACACAAGTATATCTTCTTTGAAAGACAAAACTCAGCTATTCCTTTTCCAGAGGCAGAGACAGCAGGTAAATGCCACCAAAGGTGAGAGAACAGTCTGATGGCCGATTGCAATAAGAGTGGGTTAGTTAAGGATATCGTTGCCTGGTCAGTCCCTTGGCTAAGCCAAGGAAGAGACCTGCCAGCCCCTCCAGCTCAAACAAATGGGTGTCAGGGAAGTGACAAATAATAATGGCAGAATGCACGGTCGTTTCACTCCTGCCCTCCCAGGCAGACCTCCTCTAGTCACTGGAAAAGACACTGCTAAATCATAGTGATTCTGAATGAAGTACACACTTGGAATTGTTTGAATCTGGAGCCAGCTACAGTTGGAACCACTTTGCAATATGTATGCGAGGTTTTTTTTTTTTACAGCTATGGAAGCTACAGTTCTGAAGAAAAAGAATGATTCCAGGAAGTGATTATTCAACATAAATACAGTCTCAACTATCTGACCTTTTGCCATAGTGGGTGTAGCATACAACGTATAATTACAAGAAAGAACATGAAGACACTCAAGTTCAGACAGAAAACAATTATGCATAGAATCTAGTGTGAAAACTGTCATCCGTGGGAAAACTCAGTAAACCTATCAATACACACTTGGTAATTAGCAGTCCTGACACAACCAGTTCAGCACTGTACATCAGATATTACAATTTGATATCTGCAGCCTTCTCATGCTCAACAAATTTAAACTTACCCACCCCAATCTTCATGATTCCAAATCTGTCTCAGATTCACTTCCAGATATCGTTCCACAGGAACCAATCATCCTCTAGCATCGAACCCAATCGGCTATTCCTTATGGGGAGCAGATTATTTATTCCACTTCACATCGCCCTTCAACATCTTCAAAACCATGTGTATTTATCACATCTGTTCTGGGCATCTTACAAAGACTTATTACTGTGGCTTATCGTTGTTCACACACATCTATAATTTATTAATTAATAAATCATGTCCTATAGGAATTGCTCTCTCAGAGAGCCAGCATGGACACAATGGTCCAATTTACCTCTTTCCGTGCTGTAAACTTCAATTGTTCTACATTGTTGTTTCTTGCTCTGAGGGATTTTCACTAAGACTACATTCCTTCCTGAAATAGCAAGACAATTCTGCTTTACACACCTTTATGTACAGAGCTAACAGTGTAACAAACTGCTAAATGTACCAACACTTTGCATGGTAAACTCAGGGGACAGACACACAATGTTTGTTGAACAGTTCTGATTGCATATGGCTGGAGTAGTGGTTCCATAAAAGATTCACACTGTGCTTCAAGATCCAAACAGTACACTAATGAAATACATTCCTATGTATAAATTATACAAAGAAAGACTACTGAAGCTGAGTTTGTTTACATCCGACTAAACTGGGCTGGGCGGGGGGGCGGAGAATCTTTATTGATGCATTCAAGTTCCTTAGGGCTCTAACAAGTTCTACCCCAACCGTAACACCAGAGAGAATAGTTGATGGAGGGTTGATGGGGCTTGGATGAAAGGGTGACCAAATGAAGGTCCATCTAGGAGTGCAGGAGTGAAGTTTATGTGCATTCTGCCATTATTCTTTATTACATTCCTGGCATCCATTTGTATGGCCTGGAAGGGGGTGGCAGATTCCATTTCCTTGGTGTTGGATTGCTCAGGCCAAAAGACTGATCAGAGAGCAATGTCCACAACTACCCTGCTCTTATCACAGTCAGCCACTGTCATGAAGCTATTAATGTATATAATCTTACTGGAATTTTATTTTTTAAATAGAGGTTTAGTCTATGGGTGCGTCTTAATTGGATTAAAGCCAGTAGTCTGGGTGCTTTGATGTGTACTAGTTTTGAGATGTAAGAGAGGTAGAGAGCATTTGCATTTTTTTGAATAGAGCATTCAAGAAGGGGGTTGAAATCTGGCACCTAGCTAGCAGAGACCAAGCAATATGTTTATATTACTAATAAAATTGGTACTATGAAAGGGGTTTTATTGTTAGAAGAGGTAGAGGTAAAGGGGGTGGTGATACAATGAGAATTTACATTCAATGAACTGTGCTAGGTATAACAGACAGCAGTTTTGTGTGTGCAGGGCAGAGGCTATGTAAGATCAAAGCAGCTGTCAGCCTACAACTGCCTCCACAAGAATCAAAGTGAAAGGAATCTCATTTTGAATTTGTACGGTGAAAATGTTTTGCCTGGTGTCTGCTGAAAGTCTATGGGTTGCTGTTGCCTTAACGGAGATTAGTTTGGGAATTTGTTAAAAGTTACGATAGTAGTAATTTGTAGCCATGTGTATATGTTTAACTTGTGTAAATGAATAAATGTCTCATGTATTTTGATATAAAACCTCTCGAGAACAAGTGGTCTGATTCCTGAATTTAGAGCTGCATCTCAAACACACAAAAATTAAAATATAGGTTACGACAGTTAGGAATTTTAAATAACTCAGCTTTACCAACTGCTAGGTCACAACAGCCACCAAGCTGTTCTTCCAACTTTGTGGCATTTACCTGCTGTCTCCGCCTCCAAATAGAAATAGTTGAGTTTTGTCATTTAAAAGAGATATAATTGTAGTGCTACATAAGTAAATGTCTTTAATTAAGTTCAGCCCCATGTTACACAAAGAGAATCCAGCTGTACCATAGAGGGAGAGCAAACACATAGTTCAATGCTTCACTACACAATAGCACTCATATCAGTGAAATTATAACACAGAGGGCAGTCATTCATGTGTGCTATTTCTTTAATGACTCTAAACTTTGCCTTTGCCTTGTGCCACATGTAATTTTTTTTTCTAATTGCAAAGTGAAGTGGTAATGCAAAAATACTTCAATAGCATATCATGTTTAGTGTAAAACTCTCACAATAGGTACACCCGAACTATGTTAAACACCCAGTAGTACCAGATAAGCAATACCAAAGTGAAGCACTTTAATTATAAATTGGTCATTTGTGACACAGTGAAATAAATCAGGGGTCACTGCCAGTTATATTGCCCCGATTTTTTCTTGTATGTTGGGACATATAAGGTATGCTCAAGTATGTTCTGCTTTGATTCAAAAATTGAAAGTATAAAAAATGAAAAATAACTAGTTTAGACAGCCATTTTATGGTGAGTGCTCTCATTTTTGACTCTCAAGACATCGCCAATGAACACTTCTGAATTAGTCCAGGAGGCTGTTTGGCCAGTGCTGTTTGAGCTGCTTAGTGAAAAGAAAGAAAGGCTTGCATTTATATAACATCTTTCATGATCTCAGGAAATTCCAAAGCATTTTACAGCAAATGAAGTGTTTTTGAAATGTTGTCACTGCTATAATGTAGGAAAGCGCTCACTCTCCATTCCAGCCCTGCTTGCTGTGAATGTGGCTTACTTATATTTGTTCTTTCCTTTGTTTCCAATGATGCTTAGTTAAAAAAAAATTGTAATAGAACTGAGGGCACTGCATCAGCACAGGAAGGAGGCATGGCTGCCAATAATGCATTCTTACAGCCCTACTGATGTGGCAGTGAGGGTTTTTAGTTTTAGTTATGAATTATTGGAAGATGAATGCAAGGTTTTCTGCTGCAGCTGGTTAAAGTAGTAAAATCCTGTTCATTACAGTCAAAATCTAATTGATTGGGATATGATTGTGAGGAACTCCACAATATCCTGCACTTCAACAGGGTGTCGACCAAGCTGTGAAGCTTTGGTCATCCTATGGTTAGGACAATTACATTCATACCATTCCTGTAACATTTGGTTGTGAGTTTGACAGAAGTTTCAGCAAGAAATCTAACAAATTGACTGAAAAATAATTTTTTGCAGCTGAAAGATCCTGGATTTAGCTTCCTAAAGTGCAAAGTTAATTTAATCTTATCAACACACATTAATCATAGTTACATATTTTAAATAGTAGATTGGAGTTTACTGGAGGTGGGCAGGTGCTCTGACATTTACAGTGAGAGGTGGACAGAGGCCACTAAAGCGAAGAATGAGGAAAGTTAAATTTTATTCCACCGCTCTCATTGAGCACTCACAGCTGCTCCTCTCCGTTAGACAAGACAGTTTTGTATTCTAATGTTGTAGATTAGTGGTGACCCCTCCATCAACAATTCACAATCTGAAGAAATGAGACTCCACATTTATAAGTGTTCACTTTCTGGGCAAGAGATGTTGTTTGGCAGTTACTAACAATTCTTACATCATGCTGGTATGGATTGGGAATTACTTAATGGGCAGAAAACAGAGTAGGAATAAATGGGTCATTCTCAGGTTGGCAGGCTGTGACTCGTGGAGTACTGCAAGGGCCCCAGCTACTCACAAATTATATTAATGATTTGGATGTGGGGACCAAATGTAATATATCCAAATTTGCTGACGACACAGACGAGGTGGGAATGTGAATTGCGAGGAGGATGCCAAGAGGCTTCAAGGGATTTAGACAGGTCAAGTGAGTGGGCAATTACATGGCAGATGGAATATAATGTGCAAAAATGTGAAGTTATCCACTTTGGTAGGAAAAACAGAAATGCAGAGTATTTCTTAAATGGTGAGAGGTTGGGAAGTGTTGATGTCCAAAGGGACCTTTGTGTCCTTGCTCATGAGTCACTGAAAGCTGACATACAGGCGCAGTAAACAATTAAGGCGGCAAATGGTGGGTTGGCCTTTATTGCAAGACAATTTGAGTATATGAGTAAAGATGTCTTGCTGCAATTGTATAAAGCCTTGATGAGACCATGCCTGGAGTATTGAGTACAGTTTCGGTCTCCTTATCTAAGGAAGTATATACTTGCCTTAGAGGGAGTGAAACGAAGGTTCATTAGACTGATCCCTAGGACGGTGGGATTGCCCTGTGAGGAGAGGTTGAGGAGACTGGGCCTATATCCTCCAGCGTTTAGAAGTGCGAGAGGTGGTCTCATTGAAGCATATGAAGTTCTTACAGGGCTTGACAGAGCATTTGCATGGAGGATGTTTCTCCTGGCTCAGGGTTGGTGGCGGCGGAGGTGGGGGGAGGGGTCTAGAACCAGGAGACAGAATCTCAGAATAAGAACTCTTTCTTTAAAGGGGAAAAAAATTGAAAAAAGTTGAAAGTGGGATACAAAGATTGTGTCTGTCCAGCAGTGGAAAATTATCGGAAAGCTTTTTTTTTTACAAAAAAATAAACTATTCCAAAATAGAAAGGAATGAAGTGGGTGGAAGAAATTGGCAGGAAAAGGGAAGATAGTTACTGCTCAAAGATGCCGAAGTCAAAGTGAATACCAGGATGCCAGGACGATTCAGAACAGAGTATGAGGCTGGAGATAAAGGAGGGAGTAGGAGCTGGAGGGGAGGAGTTGAGGTGTTGAGGCCCATGGAAGCTGGGATCACATTTTCAGATGTTTGGAAGTTGCTGGTTGTATGCAGCATCCTGTTGGACTAGAAACTTGCAGCTTGTGGTGGAGCCCACTAGGGAACAGGCAATTCTAGATTTAGTGATGTGTAATGAGGCAGATTTGATAAGGGAGCTTAAGGTGAAGGAACCCTTAGGAGGAAGTGACCATAATATGATAGAATTTACCATGCAATTTGAGAGGAAAAAGCTGGAATCAGATGTAACGGTATTACAGTTGAATAAAGGCAACTACAGAGGCATGAGGGAGGAGCTGGCCAGAATTGACTGGGAGATGAGCCTAGCAGGAAAGACAGTGGAACAGCAATGGCAGGAGTTTCTGGGAGTAATTTGGGAGACACAGCAAAAATTCATCCCTGGGAAGAAGAAGCATAGTAAAGGGAGGACGAGGCAACCATGACTGACAAGGGAAGTTAGGGACAGCGTAAAAGCTAAAGAGAAAGCATACAATGCGGCGAAGAGCAATGGGAAACCAAGGGATTGGGAAGCCTTCAAAGACCAACAGAGGACAACTAAAAAAGAAATAAGGAGGGAGAAGATTAAATATGAGGGTAAACTAGCCAGTAATATAAAAGAAGATTGCAAGAGTTTTTTTTAGATACATAAAGGGTAAGAGAGAGGGAAAAGTGGACGTTGGGCCACTGGAAAATGGTGCTGGACAAGTAGTAGTGGGGAACAAAGAAATGGCGGAGGAACTGAATAGGTACTTTGCGTCAGTCTTCACAGTGGAAGACACGAGTGACATCCCCAAAGTTCAAGAGAGTCGGGGGCCAGAGGTGAGTATGGTGGCCATTGCCAAGGAGAAGCTGCTAGGAAAACTGAAAGGTCTGAAGATGGATAAATCACCTGGACCAGATGGATTACACCCCAGAGTTCTGAAGGAGATAGCTGAAGAGATAGTGGAGGCGTTAGTGGTGATCTTTCAGGAATCACTAGAGTCAGGGAGGGTCCCAGAGGACTGGAAAATCGCTAATGTAACCCCCCCGTTTAAGAAGGGAGTGAGGCAAAAGACGGGAAATTACAGGCCGATTAGCCTGACCTCGGTCGTTGGTAAGATTTTAGAGTCCATTATTAAGGATGAGATTTCAGAATACTTGCAAGTGCATGGTAAAATAGGGCAAAATCAGCATGGTTTCATCAAGGGGAGGTCATGCCTGACAAATCTGTTAGAATTCTTTGAGGAGGTAACGAGTAGGTTAGACTAAGGAAAGTCAATGGATGTTATCTACTTGGACTTCCAGAAGGCCTTGGACATGGTATCGCACAGAAGGCTGCTCAGTAAGATAAGAGCCCATGGTGTTAGAGGCAAGGTACTAGCATGGATAGAAGATTGGCTGTCTGGCAGGAGGCAGAGAGTGGGGATAAGGGGGTCCTTCTCAGGATGGCGGCCGGTGACTAGTGGAGTTCCGCAGGGGTCAGTGTTGGGATCACAACTTTTCACTTTATACATTAATGATCTAGATGAAGGAACTGAGGGCATCCTGGCTAAGTTTGCAGATGATACAAAGATAGGTGGAGGGACAGGTAGTATTGAGGAGGCGGGGAGGCTGCAGAAGGATTTGGACAGGTTAGGAGAATGGGCAAAGAAGTGGCAGATGGAATATAATGTGGGGAAGTGTGAGGTCATGCACTTTGGTAGGAAGAATAGAGGCATAGACTATTTTCTAAATGGGGAGAGAATTCAGAAATCTGGAGCGCAAAGGGACTTGGGAGTCCTAGTCCAGGATTCTCTTAAGGTTAACTTGCAGGTTGAGTCGGTAGTTAGGAAGGCAAATGCAATGCTGGCATTTATTTCGAGAGGACTAGAATATAAAAGCAGGGTTGTGCTGCTGAGGCTTTATAACGCTCTGGTCAGACCACATTTAGAACATTGTGAGCAATTTTGGACTCCATATCTCAGGAAGGATGTGCTGGCCCTGGAGTGGGTCCAGAGGAGGTTCACGAGAATGATCCCAGGAATGAAAGGCTTAACATATGAGGAACGTTTGAGGACTCTGGGTCTATACTCGATGGAGTTTAGAAGGATGAGGGGGGATCTGATTGAAACTTACAGAATACTGAAAGGCCTGGATAGAGTGGACGTGGGGAAGATGTTTCCATTAGTAGGAGAGACTAGGACCCGAGGGCACAGCCTCAGAGTAAGGGGAAAACCTTTTAGGACAGAAATGAGGAGAAACTTCTTTAGCCAGAGAGTGGTGAATCTATGGAATTCATTGCCACAGAAGGCTGTGGAGGCCAGGTCATTGAGTGTATTTAAGACCAAGATAGATAGGTTCTTGATTGGTAAGGGGATCAAAGGTTACGGGGAGAAGGCGGGAGAATGGGGTTGAGAAACTTATCAGCCATGATTGAATGGCGGAGCAGACTCGATGGGCCGAATGGCCTAATTTCTGCTCCTATGTCTTATGGTAAGCCACTTAGGACATACGAACATATGAAATAGGAGAAGTAGGCCATTCAGCCCCTCGAGCCTGCTCCGCCATTCAGTAAGATCATGGCTGATCTGTTTGTATTTCGAGTTCTACATTCCTATCTACCCCCGATAATCTTTGATTCCCTTGCCTAACAAGAATTTAACTACATCTGCCTTAAAAATATTTAGTGGCTCCGTTTCCACTGCCTTCTGAGGCAGAGTTCCAAAGTCGCACAACCCTTAGAAAAAATTTCTCCTCAACCCTGTCCTAAAGGGCGACCCCTAATTTTAAAACAGCCCTAGTTCTGGACTCACCTACAAGAGGAAACATCCTTTCCACGTCCACCTTGTCAAGACCATTCAGGATGTTACATACTTCAATCAAGTCACTCCTCACTCTTCTAAACTCCAGTGGAAACAAGCCCAGCCTGTCCAACCTATCCTCAAACCCGTTCATTCCAGGTATCAATCTAGAAAACCTCCTCTGCACTGCCTCCAACATATTTACATCCTTCCTTAAATAAAGAGACCCAAACTGCGCACACTATTCGAGATGCAGTCTCACCAATGCCCTGTATAAAGCACAACATCCTTACTTTTTTGTTCAATTCCTCTTGTAATAAAGGATAGCATTCCATTAGCCTTCTTGATTACATGCTGCACCTGCATACTAACTTTCATGACTCATGCACGAGAACACCCAGATACCTCTGTACCTCTGAATTTTGCAGTCGTTCTCCTTTTAAGTAATATTCTGCTTTTTTATTCTTCTCACCAAAGTGAACAACCTCACATTTTCCCACACTATACTCCATTTGCCAGATTTTTGCCCACTCACTCAACTTATCCATATCTGTCTGCAAACTCACGTTGTCTTCACAACATACTTTCCTACCTATCTTTGTGGCATCTACAAATTTAGCTACCATGCCTTCACTTCACTCATTTAAGCCATTGATATAAATTGTAAAAAGTTGAGGCCCCAGCACAGACCCCTGCGGGACCCCACTAGTCACATCCTACCAATTAGACAAAGGCCTATTTAGGCACACACTGCTTTCCGCCAGCCAGCCAATCCTCTATCCAGGCTAATATGTTACCCCCTATACCATGAGCTTTTATCTTCCTCAATAACCTTTGATGTGGCACCTTATCAAATGCCATCTGGAGATCCAAGTACAGAACGTCTACAAACATCCCTTTATCCACAGTACATGTTACTCCTCAAAGAACTCTCATAAATTGGTTAAACATGATTTTCCTCTCACAAAGCCATGCTGACTCTTTCCGATTATCTCAAGTTTTTCTAAGTGCCCAGCTATAATCTCTTTAATGATCAATTCTAACACCTTCCCCACAACAGACATCAAGCTAACTGGCCTATAGGTTCCTGTTTGCTGCCTCCTTCCCTTCTTGAATAGAGGAGTTATATTCGCACTTTCCAGTATGGTGGAACCTTTCCAGAATCTAGGAAATTTTGGAAAATTAGCACCAACTCATCTACTATCTCAATTGCCACCTCTTTTAAGACCCTAGGATGAAGTCCATCTGGACCCAGAGACTTGTCAGCCCACAGCTCCATCAGCTTGCTTAGTACTGCCCCTCCACCTCCTGATTTATAGCCATTACTGGAATATTTTTTATATCCTCTATAGTGAAAACCGGAGCAAAACATTTGTTCATGTCATCTGCCATTTCCTTATTATCTACTATTAACTCCCCATTCTCACTCTCTAGAGGACCAACACTCATCTTACCTCTCTTCCTGTTTAAATAAGTGTAGAAACTCTTGCTACCAGATTTTACATTTCTAGCTAGCTTCCTCATATACTCCAATTTCTTTCTCCTGATTTCAGTCATTCTTTGCCGTTCTTTATATTCTGACCTGCCACTCATCTTTGCGCAGTTATATGCTTTTTCCTTAAATTCGGTGCTTTCCTTAACTTCTTTAGTTAACCACTGATGGTGGGTCCTCCCCTTAGAATTTTTGTCTATAGTTGTATACTTATTCTGAGTATTCTGAAAAATCCCCTTAAATGTCTGCTTTTCTATTGGTCTCTTCCCTAGCCTAGTATCCCAGTTCACTTCATCTCAGCTTTCATGTCCACATAATTGCCCTTATTTAAGTTTAAAATACTAGGCTTTGACCCACTCTTCTCCCTTCCATACTGGATGCAAAATTCAATCATATTGTGGTCACTGCTACCTAGGGGTGCTTTTACCCTGAGGTCACTAATTAATCCTGTCACATTACACAATATCAAGTTTAATAAAACCTGCTCTCTGGTTGGTTCCAGAATGTGCTGATCTAAGAAACTATCTCAAAAGCATTCTATGAACTCCTCATCCATGCTACTACTGCCAATCTGATATTTTTCCAGTTTATATGTAGATTAAAGTCACCCATTATTATTGCCATCCCTTTATCACAAGCACCCAATATTTCTCCTTGTATATTTTGTCCTATATTGTAATTACTGTTAGGGGGCTTGTAGACCACTTCCACTAATGACTTCTTTCTCCTCATCTCCACCCAAACCGATTCTACATCCCGATTTCCTGAAACAAGGTCCTCTCTAACTATTGCATAAATGCCATCCTTGATTAACGGTGCAACCCCTCCACCTTTACTTAGCTTCCTGTTCTTTCTTGAAGGTGATATACCCCTCACTATCCAGGACCCAATACTTGTCATCCTGCAGCCACATCTCTGTAATGGCTATCAGATCATATTTATTTACTTCAATGTGCACTATCAATTTGTTTACTTTGTTAAGAACACTACTTGCAGATACAGAGCCTTCAGTTTTGTATTTTTGTTGTCTTTGTGACATCCAGTCTTAATTTTTGGTGTATTCTTGGTTTTTTTTTCTCTGTCCCTTCCTGCCATTCTCTGACCCTCATTTCCCATATTACTATTCTCTTACCTTGTCTCTATTCTTTGATATACCACATTTTTCATAATTGACTGAGGACTGAGATGAGGAGGAATTTCTTCACTCAGAGAGTGATAAATCTTTGGAATTTTCTACCCCAGAGGACTATGGAGGCTGTCATTGAGTATATTCAAGACAGAGATCGATAGATTTCAAGATATTAAATATATCAAGGGATATGGAGACAATGTGGGAAAATGGCATGGAGGTCAAATATCAGCCATGATCTAGTTGAATGGCAGAGCAGACAAGAGGGGCCAAATGGCTACTCCCGCTCCTATGTTCCTACTAAGAGGGTATCTACATGTTAATTTAGAGATGTAACTTTGTGTGGTAAGTTGAATGGGCGTTTAATGTATAAAGGCGGAGTTGTGCAAATTGGCCAGCAACATGTGGTGATTCACCATTCATGTGAGTTCTCTTCCTCACCACATGTTGCTAGTCAATTTGCACTTTAACGAGTGTGTTGCTCAGTCACCATAATTTTTCAGCAAAATCTGGGCCTACATGTATCATCCTGTTGCCCTGGCTGAAATGCGCTAGTTCAGGATAAAAAGATATTGAATGGCTTAGTGCTATATTAGTCAGCCTTTTTAACTCACCACATAAGGGGAATCCAGCTATATCACAAAGGGAGAGCAAACACATAGTTCAGGGTTCTGCTGAATAGCAGCACCCATATCATTGAAATTATAACACAGAAGGAAGCCATTTGGCCTTTCACGTTTGTGCTGTTTCTTCAACTGGATCTATCTACTTTAAATCCTGCCTTTTCCCTGCACTGTTGTAATATGTAAAATTGATTATTTTCTGATTACAAAATGAGACACTAATGCAAAATGCTTCAAAAACATGCCATGTATAATCAGCTCTAGGAGAAGAGTAAACAGAGTTAAACTGCTACAGTTGCATTATAACTGGTTCTTTCAGACAATTTAGAGGAGAAATGAAGGAAATTTAGAAAAAAAGCTAGGGAATAGAATCCATTACACTTCAAATACAAATGCCACTGATCCCATCCCACTCAAAAGTGCCAAAGCACAAAGTCTTTGCAAAAATGACAGGCAGTTTTTGTTCAGCATGTTCACTAGGATTGTACGACATCTAATTTTAATGCTCACAAAGGTGCACTTGAACAATGTAAAACATCCAGTAGTACTAGATAAATGACATCTAAGTGAAGTGCTCTAATTATAAATTTGTCACTTTGATATAGTAGAATAAGGTAGGAATGACCAAGTAGTAGTAATGACCCGATTCTTCTTGCAGTGGGACAGATATGCTCAAGACTTATGGTGTGTAACATTAAAGGGGCATGCAATGCATATCATGATGCCATGCTGTGCCTATACATAGTGTATCACCATCAGGTGAAGGTAAAGGAAAGCATTAGCATGTTAAGTGTAACTTTGGATTGAATGGAAAATTGGGAAGGGAAGCTAGGCAGGCTGTGCCATACCCTGTAGCAGGACACACTCCTGGGAACATTGGCATTATCATCAGTGAGCAATATCATTGCAGACAGTACCTGTAGGTCCTCCTCCTCTTTTACCAGCTCCTTCCGTGGGAATAGGTCCTTGGCCTGGATGTACTCCAAACTGGGTGGCCCCTCCTCACCCTGTCGACAAAAACAGACATGGGTCAGCAAGGTGGATATTGAGTTCAGAACATGCATGGCATGCTTAGTATTGAGGAAACTACAATAGGTAAAATATGTGAACCCATGGAGGTTAAGGATGCTCAGTGAATGCATTTTGATCAAGGACCCATAACTAAACCTCTCTCCCCTAGAGATTACAGCACTTCATAAAAATAAGAGTTTGGCTTTAAAATATTGCAAATGAACAGTCCAGTTCATCCTCACACTCAAAGTCATTGCCACAGTAGCAGAATCACACAAACTAAACAAGAGGGAATGCAAACTCTAATCAGAACTCAGGATGTATATATTGAACTTAGTACCTGTTTCTTCCTGCCAATCAAAAGTACAACTTACTATCACAGGAATCACAGTCTTACGATCCAGCTAGGGACCAGTGACTTTTTGTTTAAAGTAGATAAAGCTTGAAATTCCAGTTACCCACTATGAGAATAAAGCCACACGATTCCACGGTTTTAAACAAACAAAATGAACTTTACAATACAAAGTCAGAAAAGTAAAACAATTTATAATATCTACTTTATACGCTAACATCCAGAATTAACATGAGGTAAATCTGAATTAATAGGCAAACTGTGGTCGAACACACTAAATGGTAGATGCCACCAAGACAAATCGCATGGATTTCTCAGCAACCCACCACTGAGCCACACAATCTTGTCAAAACTCTGTCTCCCTGATGAGGGATTTCAACTCTTCACTTTCAAAGATCTAGCCTCTGAATGTTTTTTTAATTCATGGGGTGTGGGTGTTGCTGGCTAGGCCAGCATTTATTGCCCATCCCTAATTGCCCTTGTTCAAAGGGCATTTTAAGAGTCAGCCACATTGCTGTGGGTCCGGAGTCACATATAGGCCAGACTAGGTAAGGTCAGCAGATTTCCTTCCCGAAAGGACATTAGTGAGCCAGATGGGTTTTTACAACAATCGGCAACGATTTCGTGGTCATCACCATCTGCCATGGTGGGATTCAAACCCGGTCCTTAAGAGTATTCCCCTGGGTCTCTGGAATATTAGTCCAGTGACAATACTACTATGCCACCATCTTCCCTGTTCAAAAGCCGCTCTGACTTGGGCTCCTCAACAACTGCTCACCGCCCGATAGTTCAATCTCTTCTCCCAAGACTGCTTTACACAGAATTCACAAAGCTGCGTTCCCAACTCTAATTACTGACAACCTTCCAACTCTTGCACAGACCGCTAGCTTCACTAAGCTGGCAATGCCCCTGGGTTTCTCCGAACTCCAGTCTCCCAGTTGCACTGAGCTATAAATGGTTCCCAGGGCTCCTTCTGAGCCCTAACCCTCTCCAGCACCGAACCAGAACTTCACCACCTTCTCAGTTCCCCAGGACTTCTCCTGAGGCCTAACTGACTAATTCTTCCAGGGCATCTCTGAGCTGCAGGCCACACGAGGTCCAAACTGCAACCAACAGCTGCTCCGACAGCCCCCAGGGCTTCTTCGATCCCTAGCTGCCTGGAGCCTGAGCAGCACCCTTTCAGTACGGACCCTTCCCCTGCTGTCAAGCGCTCAGGTAAATTGAAACCAGGGAACCTTAAGCTCCACCAATCCCTATGGCGACCTAGCCTGCTCTGGTCTATCCTCAAACTGACCTCCAAGCCAATTAACCCTTCTTTACAATTTCTCCAGCTAAGTAAGTCCACCTGTTTTTTTATGGCTTCATCTCTTCTGTTCTGACTCTATTAAACAAACAAGCGTAATCTTCTGAACTTGCCGTTTCTTTTTAGGTGTTCTGGCCATCTCTAAAGCCCAGCATTTCAGTTACCTTACCTTCACAATAATCATCTTCCCAGAACTAAACATTATGTTTAAAATATTAACTTGAACCATGAACTAGATGTCCGCAACAACAGTTTAGCAATCGTTTCAATGTTGCTGCTATCCTGCAATATGAGCCTTAGCCCTTCAAACAAAGGTTGTCTGCCTCACAGACAAGAGGGCCCTTTAATGGCAATGAGGAAAAAGCATTCCTAGCTGATTGCTCTATTGTGTTGCCTACATGTGCTGAGGCAAATTGCAGCAACCCTAGTGACGCTCCAACCCAGATCAGCCACAGACTGGACATCAAACCTCGGACTACTAGTCTGTGCAGCTCGAGACAGACTACCTTGGAAATTCCATTATTCATTAACCATTTTGGGGAGGGGTGATGGCGGTGGGGGTGCTCACTGTAGTTTTTAATCAAGGTTTGAAAAAAGGCAAACTGGACTTGAACTTGATTGAGAATTTTTTTGGAAAAATATACTTTATTCATAAAATATCTGAAAGAACATTACAAAACATTTCTAAATGGCCATCACAAAAAGTGCAATCAGACCCACATTTCCCACCTAGATCATGAGGTACTTCAATGAAATCAACGAACATTACAGACATCTCAATATGGTCATTACAAACAGACAGTCAGACAGTGCAATGATATTCAAGGTATCGACATAGGCCATGTTGCACTCTGAGGTGCTTCAATACAATTATGATACATTTAGTTTTCACTGTATATATTCCGTATGAGTCATACTGCCCGAGGGATCTGTACAATTCCCTGCCTCTCAGTGCACTATGGCAGAAAGGTCTTAGACAGTGACCTTTCCCCATTGCACCTTTGCAGCAGCTGTCCCAAGCTTTAGTGCGTCCCTCAGCATGTAGTCCTGGACCTTGGAGTGTGCCAGTCTGCAACACTCGGTCAGGGACAATTCTTTGCACTGGAAGAGCAATAAGTTTCAGGTAGACCAAAGGGCGTCTTTCACCGAGTTGATGATCCTCCAGCTGCAGTTGATGTTTGTCTCGGTGTGTGGCCCTGGGAACAGTCCATAGAGCACTGAGTCCTGTGTCACCGAACTGCTCGGGGTGAACCTCGACAAGCACCACTGCATTTCTCTCCGGACCTTCTTTGCAAAGGCACATTTCATAAGGAGGTGAACAACGGTCTCTTCATCACCACAGCCACCTCGAGGGCAACGTGCGGAGGGGGTGAAACTCCTGACATGTAGGAAGGATCTGATGGGGAGGGCCTTTCTCACCACCAGCCAAGCTACATCTTGGTGCTTGTTGGGAGTGTTCTGGTGATGAGACGTTCTGCCAAATGACTTTGACACTCTACTCGGGGAACCATCTGACAGGATCCACCATCTCCTTTTCCTTCAGGGCCTCTAGGACGTTACAGGCAGACTACTGCCTGATGGACTTGTGGTCAAAGGTGTTTCTCTGCATAAATTTTTCCACGAGGGACAGGCATGGTCCAACTACTTGGAGCGTTCCACGGCAGCGTGGCCAGACCCATCCTTCGCAACACCAGGGACAGGTAGAACCTCAGCACGTAGTGACACTGAACTTGATTGAGAAATATCAACAAGGACGAGACAATGGATTAGGGATAGACTAGCGAGAGAATATAACCCTAATATGTACTGGTTCATTCACATCCCTTTCTGGTGAAGTAAATGTAATACCTCTGTGATGCAAAGTGTCAGACTGAACAACCCACTACACCACACACTTCATTTGACAGTATTTGACAGTACTTCATTTCATAAAAGTAATGGTCAACACATCCCTAGTTTCGTGCACCATGGACAAACTTCCAAAAATGAGAGGGACATTAGCATTCCTACCTAATTACCATATTATAAACCAGTGCTCGAGGATTTGGTTCCAGAAACCTCAGTTCGGATAATACAGATCAATCTCAATCTGACCTGATTTCCTTTGGAAGCACTGATGTAATCTTCCCAGAGGAATGAGCACAGTGGCTACATTAACATGCTGTTTATTTGAGGAGAAAGGCGTAACAAATTATGCCACTCCAGCACCCATGTGAAATACTGAATATTCAAGCATACCATAAGAATACATTGCCACCATCTAAAAAATGCAGCATTCAGTAGAACGTTGTTCAGTTTATTAACAGATCTAAACACGGTTAAATTTGGAAAGTACTTTTCAACTTTATTGCCAGCATTTAATCAGCATGGGGAAAAGCTAAGTTCCCGAAGCCAAGGCTGAAACTGAGGGCGCCTGAGACTAGTGCCATGGAACGTTTGTCACAATTTATTCGGTGCAATTTTAAGAAAGACTGCACACTGAAAAATGGGATCCCCTAACTAAAAGAATACCCTCTTTCTCCAACAAGTTAACAGCTGATTTCACATGAACAGGAAAGCTTTGCAAGTAGACAATACTAGAGGCTGTTTCAGGGCTAGACAACTGAACTCTGAACACTGGGGCATCAGAGGCCAATTTCTCTGGATATTTGCATTATTGTTTGATGCAGTTTGTTGAACCAGCAATCGTGTGTAGATCAGGAACTCAATCTTATCACAGTGGGAGGAACCTTTGACATTAATGGTTGTATGAGGTCAACATTGACATGAAGATGGTTAGTAGGTGAAATTTTAACCTGCGTAACACATGAAAATTGTTAATTCCAAAATTTTGGGGAATGAAACCTGTGTCTCTGATCAATGTATGACCACATTACCCTGCAAACTCAATCACCAGAAAGAAACTCCTTCAATAAACTTAGCATTTCTATTTTGCAACCTTGGGGCAGGGGAAACTACTTTCCACATGTATCTCTTTGCCCCTATCCCCTGCATAGCATAGAAACCCATCATATTTTACGAAGTATCTGTCTACCCCAGCAGATATTAATCTATGTGTCTTCGTGTACATTAATCATCTCAGGCATGAATTAAGCACTCCACCAAAAATGATATGTCTTCTACCCTCTCTTTTCTGGGGCTTGTGCATCTTAAGTCTGCATCCTCCAGTCTGTTGTTGGGAAATTGTTGGAATCCATTATTAAGGAAGTAGTAATGGGGCATTTAAAAAGTCAAAACGCAATCCATCAGAGTCAGCATGGTTTTATGAAGAGTAAATCGTGTTTGACTAATTTGCTAGAGTTCTTTGAAGATGTGACAAACAAAGTGGATAACGGAGATCCTGTAGATGTAGTATATCTGGATTTCCAGAAGATCTTTGATAAGGTGCCGCACAAAAGATTAATACACAAGATAAGATCACATGGAGTTAGGGGTAATATATTGGTTAGTCAATCCTCTATCCAAACTAACAGAAAGCAGAGAGTCGGGATAAATGGGTCTTTTTCTGGATGACAAGCTGTAACTAATGGGGTGCCACAGGGTTCGGTCCTTGGGCCCCAACTATTTACAATCTATATTAATGACTTGGATTCCAAGGGACAGAAGGTACTATAGCTAAATTTGCAGATGACACCAAAAGAGGTGGGAAAGTAAGTGGTAATGAAGAAATAAGAAATTTACATATGGATATGGACAGGTTAGGTGAATGGGCCAAAATCTGGCAGATGGAATTTAACGTGAATAAGTGTGAGGTTATCCATTTTGGTCGGAAGAATAAAAAGGCGACTTATTATTTAAATGGAGAGAAACTTCAGAATGCTTCAGTGCAGAGGGTCTGGGTGTCCTTGTGCATGAATCACTGAAAGCTAGTATACAGGTACAGCAGATGATAAGGAAGGAAAATGGAATTTTGGCATTTATTGCTAAAGAAATAGAGTATAAAAATAAGTAAGTGCTGTTGCAATTGTACAAGGCATTGGTGAGGCCACACCTGGAGTGCTGTGCACAGTTTTGGTCCCCTTACTTGAGGAAGGATGTAGGCGGTTCAGAGGAGGTTCACTAGATTGATTCCAGAGATGCGGGGCTTGTCTTATGAGGAGAGATTGAGCGGTTTAGGTTTATACTTGCTAGAGTTTAGAAGGATGAGAGGAGATCTAATTGAGGTATATGAGATGCTAAAGGGGATAGGCAAAGTAGACGTGGAGCGGATGTTTCCCCTTGTGAGGCATTCTAGAACGAGAGGCCATAGTTTTAGGCTAAGGGGTAGTAGATTTAAATAAGCGATGAGGAGGAATTACTTTTCTCAAAGGGTCGTGAATCTGTGGAATTCACTACTTCAGAGTGCAGTGGATGCAGGAGATGGACAGATTTTTAATTAGTATGGGGTTGAAAGGTTATGGGGAGAGGGTGGGAAATTGGAGTTGAGGCTGAAATGAGATCAGCCATAATCGTATCGAATGGCGGGACAGGCTCGAGGGGCTGAATTGCCTACTCATGCTCCTATTTCTTATGTTCTTATGTTCTCCAGCAGTAAGCTCACAGACCAGTCAAGCATTCTCCTTACATCTAGTCATCTGCATATTTTCAAGATATGGACCAGGTCGTTATTTTCCCCTAAGAAAACTCAGCTGTGCCAATGGGGGGGAAACAAAGTGTAAACCTATGCTTTTAGAAGGTTGCTCCTGACCAATTCCTTGCACCAAGAGATTCCCACCACCTAAAATTCCTTTCTGTTCTTCACATGGTGCTACCATCCACAAAGATAGAAGGCAGTTTAATTCAGATTAGTTCACTGGATTCAGTAAACAGGACAAATCACTGGGGAGTCTGAGAATTATTTAAAAGCTTCACAAAGTAGCTAACTTTTACAGAACAGTGACTAAACTTGCCCTTCCATCCTCACTCACTCTTAAGAACATGTTGTCTTCTCATTATCTCTCAAAAACAGAATGGGAATGTGAACTTGAGCAGCTTATGACAGAAAGACAAAGGCAATTAGCCCGGTATTTCGCATACAACATCAGGTCGATTTACCTTGTTATAAATTTGGGTTAAGAATTTATAAGGATTTGACAGATTTTACTAAAAGAACTGTATGCTGTATATTCAAATCCATTTTATTTGGGTAATTTGTTTTCTAGTTTGACTTCTAGAAAAAGATAGGAAAACGCATGTGTAATGTCACAATAACATTTGTAGTAAGGATCCTACATTACAAACGTCCTCCACACTTGTCAAATAACTAGATATTGGACAGTAAAAGGTAGCACTCCAGATCATATAGGATATGAGGTTTGCTTATGGGTGTGACTAGTGACATTGTTCCCAAACCAATATCTACTACAAAACCAAAAATTCTTGACAAGGTCACATCATGGGTCTCCAGCGCTCCTATGTAACAAAATGGGGCACAGTGGGGGTGATTGGTGGACCAGCCTAAGGGCCAGATCCAAATCTGAAATCTTAAACCCAGTTCTTTACATCAACTATGCAATGGCACCTGTTACAAGGAGTAGGACAATATTCCTATGCCCAGTCTTAGTGAATGGGCAGCCCGTAGGATGTGATGCTGGATGCCTTCTAACATCTGGTTGATTACATGTTGCAGAATGCCCAGTATCTAAAAGGCATTTGATGTACTAAGCAAGAGATGATGAGAACATACTTGCTGGAAGTAGGGATGTTCTACTGCAGAATTATTTGAATGATGGAACTAATATGGGGAATAAAGCTACAGAGAAAGCTTAGGCAATGATTCAGAACCAGGCAAAGAGTACAGTGCCAAAACCAAAAGCAAGCCGAGTGGAGGTGGAGGAGCGGTTAAAGTTGTTGTGCAAAATATCTTGCAAGGAGCTATCAACCAGGGAAATCTAGGTACTGTAGACCACCAAGATGTGGAGAGATTCAGCAGGTGACGGCTACAGTAAAATATACGTGTACTTTAGTAGCTGAAGCATCAGGCAGACAACTCCGATGTACTGGAAAAGTTTATACTGTAGATGCCAAATAGTGAACTTTTTCAAAAGATATAACCAATACAGTTGTTACATAGATACAACATGCAGTGTATAAGTGCTGCCCCTTCTGGATAACGTGGCACTCAATTTCCTCGAATTGGTTGACCTTGAGGTTACAGCTGGAATCTGTCTGGTTGCAGGCTGCAATATTCACTTGGATGCTGTAGTAATTAAATAGCCTGTGGGAATCTACAATGCAGCTTCTGTGCAACCTGTAGTGCTTTTTTTCTTGCTATAATAAAAATATGAATATATTCCATCAAATGAACTGCACTGACTTCAGGCAGCAGCAAGCCTCCTCAGTTTCTTGTGATTACAAAGAGCATTTGGAAGAGAGGGACATGCATTCACATTCACACAATAAAGGCACAGCTCCGACTTCATATGTATGCAGTTTATTAACTTCTGAAACTTACCACTACATTCAATTTTAATTCATTTTCTCTCTCAAAACAATGTTGATGGATGTTTAACACTGGTGTACCAGATCCACTCCTGCTGCTCCATATTTCACAAGACATCATTCCAGATCTCTGTCCACTAATCTCTACCATGTTCCACAGCCCATTAATCTGGTTCTTTGATCAACAATCCCTACTGTGTTCAATAGTCTATTAACCCAGAACCTCTCCTGTTAATTCCTACTGTGGTTCATAGGCCATTAAGACAAACTCTCTCCTGCTAATCTCTAGAATATGCTACAGCCCATCAAATTGAATTCTCTACTGTGTTCTTTAGTTCATCAATGTGGGACCTTGCAACACCAATCTCTACTGTTTTACATATCCCATTAATCCAGGCCCTCTGCAGCTAAATCTTACTCTGTTCTACTCTTTATCAATTTGGACCATCGCCTGCTAATCCCCACAATGTTCTACAGCCCATCAATCCGGACTTCCATTAAAAACAATCTGTGTGGCACTATTGATCAGGCATTCAGTTCTGACAAGGAAAACCCTACCAGAGCATCACCACTGGAACACTCTTTTGTTATAAATCTATTGTTTTTGGAGACAAAGATTCTAAAAAGATGAAAAGCTCACAGCCTTTACATAAACTGAGCTGGCAGAGACTGAACCCAATGAGGTGGGCTAGGTGCTTTCACATAATTACTTCAACTGATGTAACTGTAAAGTCACAACAGCTGTCCTCTCCTAAAATGCCAGAGCCTCAGACAGAAGCAGTACTGTAATATTTTCTTTAAAACAGAATCTGGAGACACCCGACCGTCATTATTTGTTCTGGGTACAACAGCATGGCTGACCAGCCATCAAGGTCAGTAAATACATTTCAAATATTTATAATTCACAAATATCAGCCTTTCTTTGCATTCCTCTTAAAGTAACAAGTATGATTATTCTTATAAATACCATCCTGAAAATACAAGAGCCTGAAAATAATCTGAAACCACAATGAAAAATGCAAAAATGACTTAAGACTGAATATTCAATAATGAAGCAGTTGATTAAAAACAGAACATCTTCAGAATAATAAATATAAATCTCAAAATGAACAATTTTCTTATTAATGCCGAGCCAACATATCAATGTGATCACCTGAAAGCAGTGGCTGGCTCGGCCCTGTGGAACAGAATATGCTTAGTCACCAGTCGGCCTCTCCTTCCTAATAACATCAATTGGCTCAAAGAGGTTTCCTCCCCTGTTCCCCATTAACACATCGCATATCAAAAATTATTCAGCAACCCATGGCTGCACAGGCCTCAAAGCTGAAAGGAAAAAAACAGCAGAGACTCACAAAGCAATTCAGCATGGAACAGCTGACGTGAGCAGCCAGACTCATGTTCAGTGAAGGCCAGTCTGATCCTGCAGTACATGGAGCCTAGACAGAAGTACAGAGGGTGTATCCAGCCCCGGCACAGACCCCTTCATCACTGCTTCTCTGCTATCAAATAGAAAATGATGAACACACATTGCCTAGAAAGTGAACAATATAAGGGAGCATTTCCCAGACTTTGCCCAATCAGCTCATTCCCTGCAGCAGGTGCACATTGCTGTACTACTGCTCGAGAGACAGGGTGAAATGGAGTTGTAGCTCCTCCTATAGAGCATCACTCAGTGCTGTGTAACCTGTACTGCATCAGAGGAAGCTCCCACTGCGGAGAGCTGCAGTCAGCTATTGTACAGGACACAGGCTGCAAGCAAAGTATCTCTGTATCCATTTAGAGCAGCTTGAATTTATCTCAGATATTTGAAAATCTTTCTCTGGAAGATTCAAACTCTTTCTACAAGAGTTTCAAAGTGGAATCTGTTTCAAATGTATAGTGAGTGCACATAGTTGAATTTACATTCTTCTGTTACAGTTATTAGAAAGCAATGACTGTAGAATGAGTAGCACACAATCAAATGCTGTATCAAGCACTAAAAATTTAAATTGGGCTCTGGATCAAAAATGTATTTGAATACCTGACACAATCCATTAAATAATCTACCTAATATTAGTGCAGTGCCCTGTGCCACCCATCACTATTTTCACACAGTTTGCTCGCTCCCTCTAGTGGCAAAAGTTAAATTTATTCCCACCATCGTGGACTGGGTGCTTTCACATAATGAAATAAGAATTTGATGAAGAGGGAAAGACTAAACGACTGCGGGCAGGGTGGGCTGAAGACAATGTCAGATGGATGGTGGGGAGGGGAATGAGTTAAGATCTTGACAGACCAAGACTCCTAGGGAGCAGGAGAAAAGAGAGATCCACAGATCCTGAATATGAGGACAGAGACTGAGACAGATGGGGATAAAGACATGGGGGAGGGGTAGAGATCTAGACAAACCCAAAAAAATGGAAGAGGTGGAGCAAAAGCAAAGTTAGCATCAGACCAGCCTAAGTAGGCTGTTACAAATTCATCCCATAACATCAACAACTTCAAGACAGTGAGAAATGTCAAATATAGCTATTATCACAAAGATCAGGCCAAAACTGTATGGTTAGAAAGGACAATTAAAAATACTACAAAATATGCTACTGTAATTTTAGCAGCGCCAGGCATTAACAACCAGTGCACCTGATGAGTAGCCATGTTGTTGAAGAAAACCCAGCAGAGGTTTGCATTCAAGAAAAGCTGAAAATGATACCATCTCAGACGGTACTGATTGCCCATTATTTTATTGTCGAATGTGCCATGTCCCCTTCCCCCACTTGTGCATTACTCCATGGGCTGATGCCGCCTCTAAAATCCGTAAGTGCATGGCGACAATTGAAACAGCAGCTCATCCATCACTGTCTTCCTCTCCTTGCCCCACCCTGCTGGTGACTCGCAGATTCAGTAGTTAAGCTATGTACAATGACTCACATAATGATCGAGTTATACTGTGTAATATTAGACATAGGCTGAGTTTTTTTATGTGGACAAAAAACTACCTTGCCTTATACTTCCCACCAATCACTGCCTGAACAAATCTATAATCAGCCCTTCTGGAGGATCAATGGGTTCTTGGGGGTGCACAAAACTATCCTTTACTTCACTTTACATTTACAATTCAAATCCCACTCAAGTTCCCCACACCATACACAAATTAGTTCCAAGATCACCACAATTACCATAGTTAAAGCATTTGAAAGCAAGCATTCAAAAGGAACCTAAGTGAAATATTCCTTTCCTTCCTGTGGAGAACTGTTTTACCTCTGTTCTGCCTCTCTGTACAGTTGGTTGAAGATTAAAACTCACAAGGGAGGTGTAATTGTAAACACAAAATCACTGATTAAACACATTAGTTAGTACACCAATGAGGCACGTCATGGATCACCCGTGTCAAGGTTCACCATCTAAATCTGTTCCTAATGAAATTACAAATCTGCATCAGCAATTTTGATGAAAAGATGGAGGAACGGTTGGTGGGCAATTCCTGTACAATACAATCCCACATGTTTTCAGTTTTAAAACAGACTTAAGGATAGTATTTCTTGCCCAATAGTTTAATGACCTATTTCCCATCCTAGGGCAATAGCAATAACCAGAGCAGCTCCATGGTGCATGTAAATCAGCCTTGAATGGTCAATGGAGCAGGACAGGACAAGAAATGGCTTCAAATATCAGATGTCCAAAAGGAAAATGTACCTTAATGAAAGTACTTAGAAGGTAGAACTGACCAAAGAAAAAAGGATAATAGTTCATCCTTCTCACTTTTATTTAATAATTAAGAAATTTTCAAGTCTGCTGTACTGTAGAGATTTGCTGAGACATCAGGATTAGTTGTCAATATTTTGCTGGAGAATTCAATCCCAAGGGCACATTCCAGTAGGTTGCAGCACTGTAGGGATGGTACTACAACCACAAAGGAAAGCAATAGGATCAGTCCTATGAACAGCAATGCATGATGCCACCGATTACAGGCAGAACAGAGGCATGCTCAAGGATTTTCCAAGTTCACTATTGAAGATTACTGACTTGGGAAAGTTCCCAGAAAGCATCCATGGAATATACCCAAAGCCTGAACACATACACTGTTTTGAGTGTTCCCAATGATTATTGCAATATCAAATGTTTTATTTCAAAGACAAATAAATATATATTGAATATACTTTTATAAATGCATACCAAAAGGTTCAGTAATATAGTTATCTTAGAAGTGCAGTACAGAGCTAATTTCTTCATTTCCTAATCTCTACTTCCATTCTGTCAATTACTTTCCCCTTCCTCTGCTGTTCTGCCAATAAAGTTATTCTTCACTTCGCATTCAAATACTTACATATCGGGAAGAGCAGGGAAAGGTAACAGGCTGAGTGCACAGCCACTTATATGAAATGTCAACAAGAAAAATGTGGAAAACATGAGATGGATAAAGCAGCTTATAGGAGGCAAAGAAAAGCAACAAATGACCAAGAAATCCAGTGACAGGTAGTTCATTGTATAGCTCAAATTATCAGCTGGAAATGGGAGGTACATTACTTTAGATGACAGCCTTTTACTCCTGGGGCTAAAATGTGATGAGGCAGTCTACTGGTTAAAACAGTCCTACTTTGTACTGTATTTGGGGAAGGTTGGTGTGAGAATTGAAAATTTCACGTTGCTGCAATAAAAATTAAGAGATTGCAGAGCTGACGCAACGTTTGGATAGAGTGGAGTTTTATCCTGTGTCTGACTATTATAACTGACTTGGGAGGGGCGGGGCTGGATTTTCAACTGCCCGTGTGGCTAGGGCAAGTACTAGTGCACTTTGAAAAATAGCACTCCCAGATGGTGTAAGTCTTCCTACTCCTCCATGTCAAGCTGAAATTTTTAAAGGGAGGGCAGCAGAGGGAGCCTGCAACCCGCATGACTCCAATTAACTTGAAGAGCTTGTTAAAAGGGCAGAAGAAGCACAGAATGAAATTTTCAAAAAGGTAGGAACGGGAAGAGCCAATGGTCTGGGGCACGTTAATGCACAGTTCTCAGGAGCACAGCAGCGGGCCATTATTGATTGTGGCTGCCTATTTAAAATCTTGAAAAAGCGTTAGTCAAACTGAGATGCTTGTGTGGTGGCACAGAGTGGATTAATTACCTGAGGAGAGAATGTTTGGGCATTTGCTTGGACCTTGAGGCTGCAGGCCTTCTGCTCTCCTGCCTACAACATTCGTCAATACAACGGCAAGCCCAGTCATGGATGCTGTCCACCTTTGAAAAATAGCCCTCCAGAACTAGTTTCCATCTTCAGGTAATGCCTGGCACTGCTAACTGAGGGCTGAACTCCCCTCCTGCCCACATCAGAGCCTTTGCATATAAAAATCATATCGTGTCACTGACGCTGTGCAGGGTTGAGGCCAGGAAATGATCGAGAAGGCTGTAAAGTGCCTAGTCGGAAGATGAGGTGCTGTTCCTCCAGTTTGCGTTGAGCTTCACTGGAACAATGCAGCAAGCCAAGGACAGACATGTGGGCAAGAGAGCAGGGTGGAGTGTTAAAATGGCAAGCGACAGGGAGGTCTGGGTCATTCTTGCAGACAGACCGAAGGTGTTCTGCAAAGCGGTCGTCCAGTCTACGTTTGGTCTCTCCAATGTAGAGGAAACTGCATTAGGAGCAACGAATGCAGTAGACTAAGTTGGGGGAAATGTAAGTGAAATGCTGCTTCACTTGAAAGGAGTGTTTGGGCCCTTGGACGGTGAGGAGAGAGGAAGTGAAGGGGCAGGTGTTGCATATTTTGCATATGCATGAGAGGTCCCATAGGTGGGTTTGAGGAGTAGGGGGTGATGGAGGAGTGGACCAGGGTGTCACGGAGGGAACGATCCCTACGGAATGCCGCCGGGTGGGGGGGGGGGGGGTGAAGGGAAGATGTGTTTGGTGGTGGCATCATGCTGGAGTTGGCGGAGGATGATCCTTTGAATGCGGAGGCTGGTGGGGTGATAAGTGAGGACAAGGGGGACCCTATCATGGTTCTGGGAGGGAGGAGACGCCGTGAGGTCAGATGCGCGGAAGATGGGCCGGACACAGCTGAGGGCCCTGTCAACTACCGTGGGTGGAAAACCTCGGTTAAGGAAGAAGGAGGACATGTCAGAGGAACTGTTTTTGAAGGTAGCATCATCAGAACAGATGCAACGGAGGCGAAGGAACTGAGAGAATGGGATGGAGTCCTTACAGGAAGCGGGGTGTGAGGAGCTGTAGTCAAGGTAGCTGTGTGAGTCGGTAGGCTTGTAATGGATATTGGTGGACAGTCTATCACCAGAAATTGAGACAGAGAGGTCTTTACAGCCTTCCGGACTGAATATTGAGTTCAACAACTTTAGATCTTGAGCTCCCTCCTCCATCCCCACCCCCTTTCCGTTTCTTCCCCCTCCCTTTTGTTTTTTCCAATAATTTATATAGATTTTTCTTTTCCCACCTCTTTCCATTATTTTTAAATCTATACCTTTTATGCCCTTTTAGTCTTATTTCACCCCACCCCCACTAGAGCTATCTGTACCTTGCTTGTCCTGCTATCCATTCTTAATTAGCACATTCTTTTAGATAATATCACCACCTTTAACACCTCTTTGTTCTTTTGTCTGTGACATCTTTTGGTTATCTGCTCCTATCACTGCTTGTTTGTCCCTACAACCACACCCCCCCCGCCCCCCCACGCACTTCTACCCCCACCCCCCCACCTTAAACCAGCTTATATTTCACCCCTCTCCTATTTTTACTTAGTTCTGTTGAAGGATCATGAGGACTCGAAACGTCAACTTTGTTATTCTCCGCCGATGCTGCCAGACCTGCTGAGTTTTTCCAGGTATTTCTGTTTTTGTTTTGGATTTCCAGCATCTGCAGTTTTTTGTTTTTATAATGATCGAGAAGGGTCGGATTTCCAACCCCAGATTGAAAATCCAAAAAGAGGTGATCAATTCAGGCATTAGTGGGTGGTACTCCACTTTCCAATATAAGAATATTTTAAGCACAAAAAAATGTCACAAATAACAAGAGCCACGGTCTCAATTAACATCATTTGAAATCCAATTCACCCAGCAACACTTCACTTAGTTCCAGTAACTGTATATTTTGTTCAATTTCATACAACCACATCATTACGAAGATCAGAGTCATGGTGATTCAGTGCATCCTTGCTTTACACCTTTTCCCATCTCAAAGCGTACTTTCACTTTGTCTTAACCTTGAATTCATCAAAAGCAAAAGCTTCTTTTTATTCCTTCATGGGATCTGGGCATCACTGACGAAGTCAGCATTTGTTACCCAACCCTTGAGAAGGTGGTGGTGAGCTACCTTCTTAAATACTGCAGCCCATCTGGTGCAGTTACACCCACAGTACTGTTAGGAAGGGAGCTCCAGAGTTTTGATGAGCGGCAGTGAATGAATAGCAATGTAGTTCCAAGTTGGGATGGTGTCTAGTCCAGAGGGGATTTGCAGGCGGTGTTACTCCCATGCATCTGCCATCCTTGCCCTTCCAGGTGGTAGAGATCGCAGGCTTGGGAGGCACTGTCAAAGGAGCCTCAGTGAGATGCAGTGCATCTTGTACATGGTGCACACTGCAGCCACTGTGCGCCGGTGTTGGAGGGATGATTGTTCAAGTAGCTGGATGGGGGATGAATCAAGCAGCTGCTTTGTCCTGGATACCGTCAAGCTTCTCGAGTGTTGTGGAACCATACATAACCAGCAAGTGGAGAGTATTGAATCACACTACTAACTTATGCCTGATAGATGGTTGACAGGTTTTGGGGAGTCAGGTGGTGTGTTACTCCCCACAGAATTCCCAACTTCTGGCGTGCTCTTGTAGCCGCAGTATAAGGCTATTCCAGTTTACTTTCGATCAACGGTAATGCCTAGGGTATTGGTTGTGGGGGAATTCAGCAATGGTAACGCCATTAAATATCAAGGGGAGATGGTTAGATTCTCTCTTGTTGGAGATGGACATGGTGTGAATATTACATGCCACTTATCAGCCCAAGCCTGAATGTTGTCCAGGTCTTGCTGTACCTGGATATGGACTGCTTCAGTGTGTGAGGAGTTGCAAATGGGGAACATTGTGCAATCATCGGCAAACATCCCCACTTCTGACCTTATGGAGGGAGGGAAGGCCATTGATGAAGCAGCTGAAGGTGATTGAGCCTAAGGCACTATGCTGAGGAGCTTCTGCAGCAATGACCTGAAACAGATGATTGGCCTCCAACAACTACAACCATCTTCCAATGTGCTTGATGTGATTCCTACCAGTGGAGAATTTTCCCCCAGTTCCCATTAACTATAATTTTGCTAGAGCTCCTTGATGCAGCACTCAGTCAAATGCTGCTTTGATGTCAAGGGCAGTTACTCTCATCTCACCTCTGGGATTCAGCTCATTTATCCATGTTTGGACCAAGGCTGCAAAGAGGTCAGGGGCCAAGTGGCCCTGGCAGAACCCAAAATGAGCGTCAGGGAGCAGGTTATTGCTGAGCAAGTGCCACTTGATAGCACTGTTGACGACACCTTCCACCATTTTGCTGATGATCAAGAGTAGACTGATGGGGCGGTAATGGGCCATTGGATTTGTCCTGCTTTTTAGGGACAGGACATACCTGGGCGGTTTTGCACATTGTCGGATAGATGCCAGTGTTGTAGCTGCACTGGAACAGTTTGGTTAGGGGCATGGCTAATTCTGGAGCATAAATCTTCAGTACTATCGCCAGAATGTTGTCAAGGCCCATAGCCTTTGCAATGTGCCTTCAGCCATTTCTTGAAATCACATAGTGTGAATCAAATTGGCTGAAGGCTGGTATCTGATGACGAGGACCTCAGGAGGAGTCAGAGATGGATCCACTCTGCACTTCTGGCTGAAGATTGTTTCAAATACTTCAGCCTTGTCTTTTGCACTGATGTGCTGAGCTCCCCCATCATTGAGAATAGGGATACTTGTGGAGATGACTCCTCCAGCTGTTTAATTGTCCACCACCATTCACGACGGAGCCACACCATGAAGTTACAGATTGTGGTTGAATACAATTTTGCTGCTGCTGATGGCCCATAGCACCTCATGGCTGCCCAGTATTGAGACACTATGTTCTAAGGACCCACAGCCTTTGCAGTGTCCAGTGCCTTCAGCAGTTTGACATCATGAGGACTGAATCAAATTGGCTGAAGACAGGCATCTGTGATGGAGGAGACCTCAGGAGGAGGCCAAGATGGATCATCCGCTCTCACTTCTGGCTGAAGATGGTCGCAAATGCTTCAGCGTTCTCTTTTGCACTGATATGCTGGGCTCCCCCATCATTAAGGATGGAGATGTATGTGGAGTGTCCTCCTCCTGTTAGTTGTTTAATCATCCACCACCATTCATGATTGAATGTTTTTTTAATTCATTTATGGGATGTGGGCATCGCTGGCTAGGCCAGCATTTATTGCCCATCCCTAATTGCCAATGAGAAGGTGGTGAGCTGCCTTCTTGAACCACTGCAGTCAAAGGGTGTAGGTTCACCCACAATGCTGTTGTGCCTTGCAGATGGTGGACAGGCTTTGGGGAGTCAGGTGGTGAGTTACTCACCGCAGGATTCCTAGCTTTTGACCTGTTCTTGTAGCCACAGTATTTACATGGCTAGTCCCAGTTCAGTTTCCAGTCAATGGAAACCAACCCCCCCCCCAACCAGGATATTGATAGTGGGGGATTCAGCAATGGTAATACCATTGAATGTCAATGGACGATGGTTAGATTCTCTTTTGTTGGAGATGGTCACTACCTAGCACTTGTGTGGCATGAATGTTACTTGCCACATGTCAGCCCAAACCTGGATATTGTCCAGGTCTTACTGCATTTGGACATGGACTGCTTCAGTATCTGAGTGGCGAATGGTGCTGAACATTGTGCAATCATCAGCGAACATCCCCACTTCTGACCTTATGATGCAAGGAAGGTCACTGATAAAGCAGCTGAAGATGGTTGAACCTAGGAAACTACCCTGAGGAACTCCTGCAGTGATGTTCTGAAACTGCAGAGCATTGATCTGATCAGTTGGTTGTGGGATCGCTTAGCTCTGTCTATCACACTGCTTTCACTGTTTGGCTTGCAAGAAGCCCTGTAGTTGTTTCACGTTGACATCTCATTTTTAGTTATGGCTGGTGCTGTCCTGGTACGTCCTGCTGCATTTTTCTATTGAACCAGGGCTGATCCCCTGGTTTGATGGTAAAGCGGGGATATGCCGGGCCATTAGGAAACAAATTGTGGTTGAATACAATTCTGCTGTTGCTAATGACCCACAGAGCCTCACGGATGTCCTGTTTTGAGCTACTGTGTCTGTTCTGAATCTATGAATTTAACATGGTCATAGTGCCACACATGATAGAGGGTATGCTCAGTGTGAAGGGAGGGACTTCGTCTTCACAAGGTTTGTGTGGTGGTCACTTCAACCTATATAGTCATGGACAGATGCATCTGTGACAGATAGACTGGTGAGGACAAGGTCTAGTAGGTTTTTCCCTCTTGCTGGTTCCCTCACCAGATGCCATAGGCCCAGTTTGGCAGCTATGTCCTTCAGGGCTTGCCAGCTCGGTCAGTAGCAGTGCTACCGAACCACTCTTGGTGATGGACATTCAAGTCCCCCACCCTAATACATTATGTCCTTGCCACCCTCAGTATTTCCTCCAAATGATATTCAACAGAGGAGTACTGATTCGTCATCGAGGGAAGGTGGTAGGTAGATAATCAGCAGGAAAGTTCCTTGACGATATTTGACCTGATGCCATCAGTCAATGTTGAGGACACCAGAGCAACACTCTCCCGACTGTATATCACTGTGCTGCCTGTTGTGTCTGTCCTGCTGTTAGCACAGGTCAAACCCAGGGATGGAGATGCTGGTGTCTTGGGAGATTGGCTGCAAGATATGATTTGGTGAGTATGACTGTGTCAGGCCGTTGCTCGACTAGTTTGTGGGACAGCTCTCCCAATTCTGACACAAGTTCCCAGGTGTTAACAAGGAGGACTTTGCAGGGTTAACACGGCTGGGTATGATGTTGTCTTTGCCGGTGCTTAGGTCAACGCCAGGTGGTCTTTCTGGTTTTAGCACTTTTCGACTTTACTGAAGCGGTTTGGTACAATTGAATGGCTTGCTAGGCAATTTCAGAGTTCAGTTAAGAGTCAACCACATTGCTGTGCATCTGGAGTCACTTGTAGGCCAGGCCAGGTAAGGATGGCAGATTTTCTTCCCTAAAGGACATTAGTAAACCAGATGGGTTTTTACGACAATCAATGATAGTTATGGTGTCATGAAACTGAGACTGGCTTTCGATTCCAGATTTTTATTAATGAATTTAATTTAAATTCCATCAGCTGCCGAGGTGGGATTTGAACTGATGTCCCCAGAGCATTAGCCTGGGCTTCTGGTTTACTAGTCCAGTGACATTGCCACTGTGTCACCATCTCCCAAAGTTTGTCAAAAACAAATGGACGCTTATCAAATAGCTGCAATGGCTGCTAGAATAAAAACGAGGAGAAAGAAGGGTTTCACCACATTCACAGAATAATGAAATGGCCAAATTTCATGAACTAAATGGTCAACTAGGCTTGGACATTTCGATTAGGGGCAATGGGTTAAGGCTCTGTTCCAGGAAGGTTTCACTGTCACCAAGCAAGGCTATGTATACTGGGAGGTTGCCATCAACCACAAATAGCCATGTAGCAGGAGGTAGAACTATGTATTCCGGTTAAATATATGTCTGAATGCTAACAGTTTCTGGAAAAAAATGATCAGGTATTACCAAACACCTGCCTGTAAATAGATGACTGCACTCTCTAAAACTCACTCAGACAATATTCATTACTAACCAAATCAATTCAATTTATGTATAGAAATAGTAGGAGCCTGTAGCGTGCAGTCTTTATTTACTGTTTATATTCCCCATAGCAGCATGTTCCATGCACCTGCTGTGCATAAGAATCAGAGCACAGTCAACTTTAAAATGATCACCACAATTGTATGTAGCTCCTGATTATTCCAGAGTAAAGAGAATGCACTTATCTCTTCGTTGTCATTGATTAAAACCAAAAAAGGTCATCTACTCAGCATCAATGATGTAATAAAGCTACCAATGTCACTATATGAAATTTCCATCTCCATTTCATGATTGATAATGAGTGAAGTGCTTCCAATTCCCCAGGCATTTCATGTGACTTGAAACTTACAGATTTCTACCTGATCACTTATGATTTGCCGTTTAAATGTCCTCCATACATACAGTCTGTCCCTTCTACACAGTGATCATGGATCTGGCAAGCCACAAATAGGTAGCTAAACACAAATATGCTTTCCTTAGTTTTCTCTTTCCGTGCTCCAGAAACATTTGTCAACAGTATAAATTTATTTGCAAAGGCAGGGTCTCACTGGATATAGTTCTTCTTGTTTTTAATCAAGTGTTTTTCCTAAACTGGTTTCGGATTATAGTGGGGCTTTGCTCCCACTGCCAATTTTGATGGTGCTTAAATGCAGCTTTACTCCCATCCTATTCCCAATCAATTTTTTATAGAAGTGAGGCACCAGACTCAGAACTGCCAAAGGTAATACATGATTTCTTTTTGATCCAATGTTTCAAGGATCCCACAAGGAATAACACCCATCTAGATTGGTTTCTTATAAGTAATCACAATAGCATCCATGAACAGTTGCAGTACTTCTCAAAACTAGTGACTATAATGTAAATTTACAGATGATAATCAAACTAGCAAGTGCAGTAGAATTGGATGGGTAGCTCAGAAATTACAGAATGAACTGGACAAAATATATAGGTGGTCAGAACAATGGCAGCTGAAGTTTAATACTGAAAATGTAAAGTACTGCACATAGAATGGGAAAATGGGCAATAAGAGCATTCCATAAATGCCAGTCATAGTTAAGCATATAATTTAAAAAGGTCTAAAAGTTCAGGAAGAACGAGGATCAAATGGTTTAAGCTTTTGTGGAAAGGTTTCATCTTTACTAGGATTTATTATAATTTTGACCAGCCTATTTATTTCAGTAGTAAAGCAACCAGTGAATTATTTTGCATGAGGTCCATTATTCACCTTTTGATACAGCTAAATTTGTTTCTACATTTTTAATATAACACTCGCTCTTGCATCCCATTTTACGCCCTTCACTCAGCTTAAGATATGAAATTCTCAGATTTCAGATCCTCTATTTTCCAACTTCAGACATTACTTTTCCACAAAAGCCACAGATCTTCCAACATCCATTCCTTTTGCCACTAACAGTTGTAGTCAAACACTTCATCACTTAAACTCCAATAAATATTTTTGTAGCTGTTCCATCAATTGAATATGATCTGCAAGTCCAGTTCAGTGCCTCAAATTGAATTCCCATGCTGAGCTGGGAATTTTTCTGATGACTGTTTCATTTGTAATTTTGTAGAGTTGAAGATTCCTGCGTCTCTCTACTGATAAACATATTCATTGCTCCAAAAAAAAGTATACAATGAAGGAATTAAATTAACACAGGAGCAATAACCATCAATGTCAAGGCAATTTGGAGAAACAATTAAAATGCTAACAGAACATGAGAATACATAGTCCGAAAACCAGACATGTCAATGTAAGTCTTACAGATGTACTGGTCAGATGACAGTGTGATCAGTTTTGGTCATAATATCACAGATCTTATACACTGCAGAATACCAAGGAACAATACTGTTAATTCTATATTAATTGTGTTCAATTGTATGCTGGTGGTGGGCATTCACTTTAGTCCCCATGAATAGAAAAAGGCTAAAATGTGGTTGTTATGTTAGGTGGCGTATGCTTGTAATATGCAACTTTGTAAATGAATATAGAAGTGTGTAAAGATTGGTTCCAGTTCTATCCTTCACCAACTAGCTTTCTGGAATGGAACAAACACTGCTGTTCCCAGTGCACAGGAAATAAGCAATGAGGCAAGCTTAGAGAAGTTTCAGCTCTACAGTCTAGGAAGAATATGGTTACGGGGACCCATCAGAGTGAATAAAACACTAAATTGTATGAATAAAGTAAAGGGAAAACCTTATTTCCAAGTAAGGCAGGAAAGTAGCACCAAAGAGAAGAGAGTGAAACTTGTGAAAGTAAATTTAAAACTGATTGCAGAAAATGTCTTCACTCTAAAGGTGATAAACACTTGGGCAGTAAAAGCCAGACAGGTAGCAGATACAAAAGCATTATAACTGAAGAAGATAAAATTAGATGCTCTGATAACCTAAGTTCCAGCACTAAGGGGATGAAGGATTGACTGACTTTTACTCGTCAATGTTCTTGTGTTCTAACTAGCCCAACAACTTTGTTCTATTTCATTCTCTGCTCCCACTCCATTTTAATGCTGATAATTGTATATAGTTCTTCTTTAGCTTCAGTCTGGCCTGATTCAAAAAATCATTTTCTTTTAAGCTCACTAATCTAGGTCTAACTCCTCCCTCAGGTATCAATTCTTTTTGCATTACTTTTCATAAGTAATGACAGAGTAAAGGGCACAGAGAGAGGAGACTACGCCTGAGTGAGATGTAGACTGAGTGTGAAGTTAGGGTCACTTGAAAATTCAGTGCAGAGGGGAAAAGGGGTGCTCCTTTTTCTACCTTTTTTCAACCTCCAGTAGCTTTGGAAGACACAAGTTACTTCCCAGAAATAGAGGGTAACCAAGAGAGAGCAGCAAGAGTTTGAAGAGCTAGGGGGTGAGCCTGTGGGTTCAGAGCATTCTAAGGAAAATCGAAGTGTGGCGTAACAGGAAAGAAGATAAGCAATTGATCGGTTGGTGAGCATTTTCTCTTCTTCTCTTATCTAAACTAGAAAATTTTAATTGCAGTTAAGAATATCATCAATTGAAATAATAAGAACATAAGCAAAAGCAGGACTAGAGGCATTAAATAAAGAAAATAATTAATTAGTTAATTAAAACATACTAAGGATGGCAGGGCAGGTGACATGTTGCAGCTCTAGGATGTGGGTGCTCATGGACGCAAGTGCGATCCATAGCGACCACATCTGCAGCAAGTGTCTGCGGCTTGAGGAACTCCTGCTCAGAGTTAATGTGCTAGAGGCTGAGCTTCGGACACTGCACCGTATCAGGGAAGGAGAAAGTTACCTAACTTGTCCATTTTGGCATGAAGAATAGAAAAGCAGTATACTGTTTAAATGGAGAAAGATTTCAGAACTCGGTGGTACAGAGGGATCTGGGTGTCCCGGTACATGAATCACACAAAGTTAGAATGCAGGTACAGCAAGTGATTAGGAAGACAAATGGAATGCATTTATTGCAAGAGGAATGGAATATAAAGGTGGGAAAGTCTTACTGTAGCTGTGCAAGGCCTTGGTGAGACCACACCTGGAGTAGTGTACACAGTTCTGGTCTCCTTTTTTAAAAAAAAAATAATTGCTTAAGAAGCTGTTCAGAGAAGGTTCCCTCAACTCATTCCTGGGATGAAGTGCTTATCTTATGAAGAAAGGTTGAACAAGTTAGGCCGATACCCAATGGAGTTTAGAAGAATGAGAGGTGATCTTATTGAAACATATAAGATCTTGAGGGGACTGGAAAGGGTGCATACTGGGAAGATGTTTCCTCTTGTAGGGGAAGCTAGAACTCAGGGACATACGGTAGTTTAAAAATAAGAGGTCTCCCTTTTAAAACAGAGATTAGGAGAATTTTTTTTCTCTTAGAGGGTCATTAGCGTGTGGAATTTTCTTCCCCAGGAGGTAATGGTGGCTGGAACCTTAAATTTATCCAAGGCTGAGTTAGATAGATTTTTGTTAGACAAGGGAATCAAGAGTTTTGGGGTGCAGACAGGGAGGTGGAGCTCAGGCCAGAACCAGATCAGCCATGATCATATTGAATGGTGCAGCAGGCTCAAAGGGACGAATGGCTTACTCCTGCATTCAAGTCCTATCCCCCCATGGACACTGTTCCAGAAAGCAGTCCCACACCTTAGGCTAGGAGCTCCTGATTTGGTCCGTGGTAAGAGGCAGAAAAATGTGACTGCGAGTGAGTCAGGTTTGGGGATCGAGGAGATAGAAGTGGAGAAGTCTCAGCCCTTACAGCTGTGCAACAGGTTCAAGGTTCTTGCAGAATGTATAGAAGCGAGAAAGGGCTGCAAGGTGAATGAGCGAACTGACCATGGCACCGTGGTGCAGGGAGCCATTCAAGTGGGGAAAATAAATAGAAATGTAGCGATAGTAGGGGAGAGTATTGTCAGGGGGATAGGCACAGTTCTCTGCAGCCCAGGACATGACTCCAGAAGAATGTGTCCCTGCCAGGGTTCGGGACAATCTGCTCAGGGCTAGAGAGGAATTTGGAGTGGGAGAGGAAGGATCCAGTTGATATGGTCAACATGGGTACCAAGAACATAGATAGGACTCGGAAAGAGGTGCTGTTTAGGGATCATGAGCAGCTAGGGGCTAAATTAAAAAGCAGAACCAGCAAGGTAATAATCTCTGAATTATTACCTGAGCCATGAGCAAATTAGCGAAGGGTAAATAAGATTAGAGTTTAGTGTGTGGCTCAAAGACTGGCATGGGAGAAATGGGTTTCGATTCATGGGGCACTGGCGCCAGTACTGAGGAAGTGGGAGCTGAACCGTTGGAAAGGTCTTCTCCTGAACCGTGCTGGGATCGGTATTCCAGAAAGTCACATAACTAGGGCAGTAGAGAAGGTTTTAAACTAAATAGCGGGGGCGAGGGATCACGTGAAGGGAGATGTGGTAAAATAAAGAGAAAGGGCAAGGCATCAGGGCAGTGTAGTGACATAGGTAATGATAACCAGTTTGTGGCAGGAAGGGACAGAACTTATCTGCTGCTGCATTCCTGAGTTTATAAGGCCAGAGTCTGCAAGAATTGTAAAAGAAACAGAATTAAACGCACTATATCTGAATGTACCCTGCACATGTAACAAGACTGTGAAATTGTTAGCACAAATACAAATAAATATGCATGACTTGATAGCCATCTCAGAGACATTTTTGCAAGGTGAACAAGCCTGGGACCTAAATATTCAAGGCTATTTGACATTTCAGAAAGGCAGGACGCTAGGAAAAAGTGGTGAAGTTGTTCCGCTAATTAAGGATGATATTTGTATAGTAGTGAGAGATGATCTTAGTTCTGAAGATCAAGATGTAGAATTAGTTTGGGTAGAGATAAGAAATAGCAAAGAATTCACTTGTAGGAGTAGTTTATAAGCCCCCTAACAGTAGCTACATTGTAGAACCGAGTATACAGGAAGAAAAAAATGGGGGCCTATAAGAAAGCTACTGCAATAATCATGGGTGATTTTAATCTTCATATAGACTGGATGAATCAGATTGGCAAAGATAGCCTGGAACAGGAGTTCATAAGAGTATATTTGGGGCAGTTTCTTAGAGCAGTGCATTCTAGTGCCAACAAGGAAGCAGGCTATTTTAGACCTGGCAATTCTATTTTCCTGCCCGCTCCCCATATCCCTTAATACCCTGAGGCACCAAAATCTGTCACTCCCAGCCTTAAATGTATTCAACGATAGAACATCCGCACCCTCCGGGGTAGAGAATTCCAAAAGATTCACAACCCCTTGAATGAAGACATTTCTCCTCACCTCAGTGCTAAATGATTGGCTTCTTATCCTGAGAATGTGCCCCGTGTTTTAGATTCCCCGACCAATGGAAACAATTGCAAGGGGAATCGAATATAAAAGTAGGTAAGTATTGCTGCAGCTGAACAAAGCCTTAGTTAGACCATACCTAGAATACTGTGTGCAATTTGGTCTCCTTACTTAAAGGAGGATACAATTGCATTAGCAGTTCAGAGGAGGTTTACTCATCTGATTCCTGGGATGAAGAGGTTATCTTGGGAGGAAAGGTTGGGCCTATACCCACTGGAGTTTAGAAGGATGAGAGGTGACTAATAAATATAGGATCCTGAGGGTGCTTGACAGAGTGGATGCTGAGAAGGGGAGACTAGAACAAGGGGATAAGTTTAAAAATTATGGGTCTCCTATTTAAGACTGAGATAAGAACAGTGGAGACTGGGTAATTAGTTAGACAGATTTTTGATCGACAAGAGAGTCAAGGGTTATGGGGGATGGACAGGAAAGTGGAGTCGAGACCACAATCAGATAAACATTACCTTATCAAATGTCAGAGCTGGCCAGAGGGGCTGAATGGCCTACTCCTGCTCCTAGTTCTTGTGTTCCTCTAGCTTTAATCTAAAATTAACAGCAACAAGACTTTCATAGTTAAAGCATTAAGCTTTAGATTATGTTTGAGGTTAGCTTGAACCTCCAAACCTTGTGGCATAAAGCAGCTACTAACCCCTCTCCCCAAAATATCAGGTGGCCTTACTCCATTTGCACTTGCTATTTCCAACCTCTTAAAATTTGCTTAGGTTAGTCACTTTGCTTGTCAAAGTTATAGTTAGTCAAAGTTAGTCACTTGTTTCAGGTGTGAATCTATAGCATTTTAAACACCTTAACAAAAGAACTGAAATTGGCGAAACCAAAAGCACAAGAATTCGGATAACTTACTGTCTCTGTTCCCATGGTCTTAATCACCTCAAGTCAGGAAAGCTGTGGTTGCTTGTTCACTCCTGTAGCACCTGTGTGAATAAAAACAAAGCCATGTTAACATTTTTTCCTCAGCCCTATAACAGCAATTGGTTTTCAGTATATTGAAATAATCCAAATAATGTCCTTCCATTCTAAACAATTGCAATCTTTCCTCTCCTACCTCAAACATAGGTTATTAATTTTCAAATGTTGATTGCTATAAAAGAGTAGAATAAAATGTTTGCATTGAACCACAGAACATGTGTTTATCACAGGACACTAAACAAAATGGAAGACTGCAACTATGGCATTTGGTCAGAGCTACAAGCAAACAACATCCAAAGGATTTGAACTGTTGAGCTTGATTTACCTGTAGCTTCCTCCCAAGCTCCAGCTTCATAAATGAAACTCAGTCAATACACATTAGATCTGGCACAAAGTCCTGTTCACACATTATACCTGGTTTTGTAGTTTCCTAGCAAGTTCCTGTCCTTCAGTGTATCAACTTCAAAATCCTCATCCAAAAATCCCACCCAAGCCCCTCTCCTCCCTACCTCTGCAACACCTTCCAGCCCTGTCAACATCTTGTGCTTTTTCATCTTTAGCATACTGAGCATTCCCTCCTCAAATCTACCACTTTTGCCAAAGCCTTCAAACATCATGACCCCACATTCTGCAATTTTTCCTACACTGTTGCCTCAATATCTCTCTCCTCAATCAAAAGCCTTACTCTTCCATATCTGCATCTTACTCCTCCTCAGTTCTGTAAAGTTTTTCTGCATTAATATTGTATAAATAGGTTGCTGTTGGCTTTGGTACAGTATTATTTTTCCTTCCTTGATCCTTTAAAGGTGTTACGCTTGCTGTAATACAGTTCTACAAGTGTCGACAGTGCTTAGCACCTAACCCAAGTGGTCATTAGGTATGTGAAGTTCTGCAATACTGCATCAAAAATGCAGACCCCACATAGTACCTCCGACAAGCTTATAAACTACAAATCAAATCGCTAGCATCAACAGACCAAGTTGTTTTCCTTCATCCTAGAGCACTACAGTTGACTATAAATCAAAATGACAATGACATTTAAGCTTCCAAACAGTTTCTGGCAATAGAAAAACCGATGCCCCACAGTGTATTTGTTCCCTGCTGTGGAGATGTCCTTGCATTCTCCCAATCAAAAATAAGGGTGAACAGATTCTGGGGAAAAAAGCACAAAATTAAAAATTGTGGGATTCTGAATCATGCATTAACTCATCCGTTAGTGTGTCCATCATCCATAAATGGTTCAGTTGAGCTGCTTCAGTCAGCACATCTTGTATGGCTATGAGGTGCACATGCAGTTCACTGGCACAGCAATAAGTTTAAACATATTCAACTAAACCGTGTCGTTATCAGGTCCAAACAAGCATCAAGACATAGTTTGGCTGGTGGTGAGAAAGGCCCTCCCTGTCAGATCCTTCCTGCACACCCAGAGACTCACTCCCTCAGATGCTGCCCTTGAGGCAGTTGTGGTGGGAAAGAGACTATTGTCCATCACCTTCTGGAATGTGCCAGAATTTGCAAAAAATTTCTGGAAAGAGATGCAGTGGTTTTTGAGGCTTATCCCGAGCACCTCCATGACGCAGGATATGTGCGTCCTTGGGAACAGCCCTAAGGGCAGATTGAGATAAATATCAATAACTGCTGGAGGACCATCAACTCGGTGAAAGACACTCTTTGGCCTGCCTGAAACTTGCTGGTCTACCAACGTGAAGAGTTGACCATGACTGAGTATTGCAGACTAGCAGTTTCCAAGGTCCAGGACTACATGCTGAGGGATGCACTAAAGTTTGGGGCAGCCACAGCAAAGGCTGTGGGTAAGGCCACTCTCTAAGGCCTTTCAGCCATTGTGTACCAAGCGGCTCAAAACTGGGTAAAATCTCCTCGGGCTGTATGTTTGACATGTAATGAACATTGTATATATTAACTATAGTGAGTAACATACAGTATTGATGAAACTGATTTGGTTTTTCCTTATGCATTGTCAACTTTGAACAATCATGTAATGTCCTTTTATGAATTTCATGAGTAAATTATATTTTTTTAAAAATCAGGTCTATACTTAAACACTACTAACTCTCATTGTTTTGCAACCGTGCATCACAGTTGCGATGCTACAATTCCCACAGTAAGCATCTTTGTTGTTCAACCGGAGTCCAACTTCCCAATATTTACCTTTTGTTACCTGGTCAATTTAAACCTTTCTTTAAAACAAACTCAGGCCACAGGTTTCTGCAAAGTACCATTGATCTCTATGAGCACCCTGTCTGTTTAAAGTTCAGCCTCAGATAATTATAAATTTTAATCATTCTGCTTGGTTATAAATTACAAGCACCCAACTCTGCAGGCTTGTATACTACTGTAGAAAGTACCACAGCCTCACGCTTCCCAACCCCTCCCCCAAAATCTCTGTACTGCTGTCTGCATTTGGCTAATCCAGAACTGACTCAACAGTGAGATCAGCAGCAATAAGCTGGCATTACCACATGGTAGAACATGCGTGTACACAAGTACAACCATTGTTTAATGTAATCACTACTCATTTAAAGAAAGGACAGCCTGCAGAGTCTGGTCAGAATAAATAAACAAATGTATCAAAATTGGCCTGAAACAGTCTACCAGTAATAGTGCTTCATATATGTACTACTGCAAGTTTAAATTCTAATTACTTAACCCATATCTCTGATTAAATTTATTAGCAACTGCAAATTTTAGAACATCAATAATCTTCAGTAATATTGCTTTCAGACCTGAGTTCTTCCAGCACTTTGTTTTTATTACAGTTCAATGTGTAATGCCCTTAATTTATCACCTCAAGCTGCTCCCACCACTACCAATGCCAAACTTGTTACATAAGAAATAGGAGTAGCCCATTTGGCCTACTGGGATTTCTTCATCCTAGTATTACAAACTTCATTTGTTCCTAAAAGACACAAACTAAGTTTGAAAGAATACAGCATATAATTTTACTGCTTGGCATCTTTTACAGTTCCAGACCTTATAGCCCAAACATTTCACTACGTAATTGTTATCCTTTGTTGAAATCTTAGTGACAATGTGATAGTTCTAATTTTTAGTGAAATTTATTTTTCTAGGTTTAGGTGCAGAATCTTTGAGCAAGCAATGTTTTGATAAAACTAAAACTTGAGATTCAATTTGGCTCCACAAGTGTTAGCAATACTGGACTCCAGTATAGAGGTTACAGAGCAGGCCTCCTTGGTGCTGAAACCTGCAATGTTACAAAACAAAAACAAACTACTAAAACAAAAACAAACTACTATTCCCTCATGCCCCTATAGGCTCTACTGCATAGCAAGAGGGTTTATCTGCCAATATCACAACTCACATTCTACTGTAATCTGAACTCCATAAACAAAGTACACTTTCACCTTATTTTCTTACTCAACTATCAAGGTTCAGATTCTTGTACAATTCAAATCAAACAACTTCAACACTTAAGGTTATTTGGTCTTTGAAACATGATTTCCAGCTATCTATTTAGTTTCAATATAGAGCTGATGAACCCATTTCAGCAGCAATTCACATTTTTCTTGCAAATTGAACAAAGTAAAAAGCTAAGATCCATAGTGCAGTACATCATTAACTTAGAAACAATTTGAAGATGACATAAACCACGAAGCCATGACCAAATATCAGCAAACTCGGATTTTGTAAAGCCTTAAGATTGCAGAAGGATGTAAAGATTGAGAGAATTAAGAAGCTCCACAGTTCAGGTTTCAGAGATCCTGAGCGATAAGTTAATTGGAAACTACGATGAGCATCGGGTTGAACACAGTGAAAATATGGGTAGAAGGAAGTGTGTACTGGACAGTTCATTTACTGCTTAGGAGGAACCAGAGAGGAAAATCTTTGGATGAATAATCATGATGGTTAGCAATGAAATTAAAACTGTATTACTCATGAGTATTGACGGATCACTGAATGAAACATGGGCTTGCACCCTGAGGGAAAAAAAGAGATTGCGCATACGGTTGGCTTTGAGTTGATTCAACACATATCTTCGCTACTGTATTAGTTACAGCAGGGGTGGGGAAACCCCAAGTCCAGGGGCCGGATCCATCCGTTGCACTTTTTCACCAGACTGCAGTGAGATTCCAAAAAAAAATCACATGCATACGACGCATATGTCTCCATCATTTTAGGCCTCGCACTTCCCAGCCCATCTCCCGAGAGCTGACAAAATCCACAACCACCTCACTCACCCCACCCAATTGCGTGCTGCATGTTGGGCCAGACCCCGCCATGTTCTGATGCCTGCGCCTCAGCCGCAGTCACCAAAGCCCAGGCTTTGGGGAGAGAGTGAAGCCCAAGATCAGGGAGCAGGAGGGCAGGGAGAGGAAGCTTCCGATCAGGTTCTGGAGTGAGTAACCCCGGGTTGGGAAGAATGAAGCCGGGTGTCCTGCTCCCTTCGGCGGCTCACCCCCTCTCCCCCTCCCAGCTTCACTGCTGTTCCAAGACAGGGGCTCAGCTCCTGCAGACTGAGGGAGAGGCCCAGGCGAGGGAGGGAAGGGGCATGCGAACTCGAGACAGGGAGGGAGGGCAGGCGCAGGAGGGAGGGAGGGAGGGAGGCGAGGGCAAGAGGGAGGGCGAGAGGGATGGCTAGGGCGAGAGGGAGGGCGAGAGGGATGATGATGGGGAGAGGGAGGGAGCGCGAGATGGAGGGAGCGCGAGAGTTTACATCAAATTTTCAGTTTGTTAGATATGATTTCAGGATATGAGTGTAATATTTTTGTTGTTGGATTAATTGCTATATAAAGAAATCACTATTATTTTCCATATTCGTTTTTGGTTAAGATTGTTTTCATCTGATTGCTGGTTATTAACTTGCAAACTGCAAAACCCCACCTTTGTATGGCAGGGATGCTTTGTGAATGCTCTACTCCCATACAAATCTGACCAGTAGTGTCAGTATTGACTATATCTTTGCAAAAATGCACTGCCAGAATGAGAACAGCAGTTTTTGTTTTGTTTTCTATTGCTGAGATAACTGTCAGCCCTCAATCCGATTGGATTTTACCTCTGATCTTCGTCCCTTTTCTCATATCTCCTGAAGGCATCTAATCTTGTTTGCTCACAATTCCGGAGATGCAAGCAATCTTCCAGCATCTGGCACAAGTAGTCCATATTTATTTGTGAGCTCAGTATCAATGGGCTAAATGGCCATTAATCTATTACAGCTAATCCAGAGCCTGTCCTCACCCAAAGTCCACACTTTTCTAGATAATGATCAGAAGTAGCTGATTTCTTCTTTCCTAGCCCTGGGCTGATGAAGTGTAAAATCCCTTTTAACTTTTTTGAATAAAGAGTTATTCAATTCACCCCTTACAAACACAATCTATTAACAAGTTAACACTTCACTCACCTCATTAAAACTTCTGACCTCTCTGTCTAGAAACTGCCTTCCACTTTTGTCTACAAACTACACTTTTAAGAGTAATTCATCGGCTGTGAAGCGACTTAGGACAACCCGAGGATGTGTATAGCACAATATAAATGCAAGTTCTTCTTTAACAGGTGATTCCTCAGTGTGAGCATTCAATCAGTGTAGCGAGGTAATAAAAATGCAAAGTAATATATATTCCATAGAGGAGTCATATTGGATTTGCAATGTTAACCCTGTTTCTCTCTCAAAAGATGCTGCCAGACTTGATGAGTTTTTCCAGCATTTTCTGTTTTAATATTATACTGGTTATGCAGCGCTTGGGCTTTACTTCTCCTGAGTTAGCAGTTTGAGACCTTTAGTTTTAGAGAGCAGCTCACAGCCAACAAGTCTCCAGGCACACCACAAGCTGCCTCTGGCTGTGAATTTAACCCTGCCATGAGAGCTCTGAACATTTGCACTTACAATGATCAATTTTGCAATGTAGAATGCAGAACATAAAGAAAAGATAGGAAACAGAGTACTTCACAGTGAATGTCAAAATAACTGAAGAAATTAAAACAACAGGGTATTTAAGTAGACCCAATGCTCAACATGCACTTATCATTGCACAGCAGCAATCAGCAAAGCAAATCTGAACTACAGAGACAGAAAAGTAATGCTCAAACTTGAAGCATGCTGGTTAGTCTACACTTTGAGCTATGCTTCTAGTTCAGGTCAATGACACACGGAATATATTTCAATCCCTACAAATGCATCTAGCACGAGTTGAAAGATTGATCCTGAGGAAAGACTGGAGAAACACGGATTTTTCACTCACTAAAGGAAGCCACTAAAAAAGCAAATGGTAAAAAGATAAATCTAGGATGCTACTTCAAACATTTTGGGGAAAAGGTAGGTCCTGTATAAGGAGTTAGATCACAGATCAGCCATGATCTCACTGAATGGTGGAACAGGCTCAAAGCACTAAATTGTCTATGCCTGGTCCTATACCAATTTGTACTATAGGTTACAATTTCAAACCAGACAGTAAAATTTGAATTCAGGGCCAAGGTCAGTAAATTTCACATATAAATAGTGAACAACACATGGAATGAACATCCGGGTAGTTAAGCCAAAACCCATTAAATCATTTAAGAAACAGTAATTTGTGTAATGGGGGAACCATAGTATCTTTCTGCACGAATGATCTAAAAAACGCCTAATGAGCTTTTTCCTCTGCATCTGTTTACAGCTCTCCAAGACTCCCACCTTCTCAAGAAGAATCACACTGCTCCTGTTTATAAGTGCCAGAAGCTCCAACAGATGTGTTTTGACATCACACAAGATTATTCTCCACACAGTACCATGTCCAAGCGGTATGAGGCAACCTCCCTGCCAGACTGGGTGCCATTGCATTTCAGAGTCAGATTCGCATTGTTAATTTTACACTCTTCAATGCTAAAGTGAGACTGCACCCTAACAGTGCTGCACTCAACTTTGGTCACCGTACCTCAAAATGGGCATAGCTGCTTTCAATAGTGCGCAGAGAACAAGGATGATTCTCAGTGTAAAAGAGATGAGCAATAACAAAAGGTTTGAGAGGCTAAATCACTACACTTTAAGAGGCTAGTCAAAGAATATGAAATGGTCAAAGAAATTGATACGGCAAACCCAGAGTATTACTTCAAGTTGATCCAGGTCAGGGGGTGTATAATTTAAAATAGTAAATATCAATTTTAAGTATACTAGTAAGCAGCTGGTTTGCTTATTGATATGATTGGAAAAATATAACAAAGGTAGCAAAATCAAAGACATTAAAAATGTTCAAATGCAGCTGGGTGCTGTGCTGGGTGAGCTGGAGTACTGAGCAATGAGATTCAATGGTTTTGTTGGACTTTTCAGGTTGAAGACTGATTCTTGTGTTTCTGTGGATGCTGAGTGATGTTTCTATCCAGACTTTCAAGAATTTGGATTTTTTTTTCGACATAGATAAATCAAGAATTCAGATCCCAGTCTTGAATTTCTCCATTTGACACACTTGATAACCAGGACAATGGAACACCAGTAATGTAGTGCCTAGTATATGTATACTTCCTATGGAATAACATGACAACAGATTATGATCCCAGAGCATCATATAAATGACAGAGGTACTTCACGTCACAAAACATAATCACAAACTACTCCTTTGCATTGCATGTATATCAAAAAGGAAGCAAGCTATTGGAGTGCATTACCTAAAACTTTTGATGACTTCTGACTCAGCATCTGCCAAGGGTGGTCACAATCAAAATCATCAACAATTGGCACTGTAGCCCTGTAAACTCTAAGATCAAGGTGACAGGATTCTTGTTGATCAGCTAGTCTTGTTATTGTCAAGTGGCTAAACATTAATCAAAGTGAACTTGTACTGACATTCTATGGTGATACAAATAATCAGCAGCACAGTCTGGAGTATTTCTGGTTCAACTAGTATCTATAGTGAAGACATCTGAAGCAAAGGTTCAGAGACTTCACTTGAAACAATCATACAATATTTACTTCAATGCCACAGACCATGCCCTTGTTAAATGTCCTGCCACCTGAGTGCCCGATGATGAATGATTAGCTGAACAAACTGTACCAGCAGTGCATGGGCCCAGGGAGCATAACAAATAGATGATCCCTTTTCACTTCAAGCTTGCCAAGGCAGATTGAGTGCTCCAGATCATTTTGTACCATCAACTTTGATACTCACACTAATTTAAAGAATTTTTAAAAAATTAACTATCTTGCCAAAGGTCAACTACTTGAATATGTAAAAGGGTGAATAAAGCAAGATCACACACTCCAGTCCAATAAAATACAAGGACTATTCACTGATTACCAATCTATGGTTTCCAGATCTTGAATCCACAAGATCATCAGAATTGTGTCCATCTGTAACCAGGCAATGCGCATTACAAGCAATGTCTTAGGAACTCAGAATTCTACATTCCATGTTAATATTCAAAAGCCATGTGGGCACAGATGCATTTAACTGTTAACTTGATTATACCTTTATGGTGCCTAATAGTCCTTATGTTGCTCTTTGTGAACTTGAGGTCAAAGCAAAATTACTTGTATACATCACACACATACGTCGTTAAAATACATATCTGTGTCATTACCAACAGAGTGTTCACCTTGCACTTAAATTAGGGTCAGACCAACATAGTGAGGAATTCCCTTTATCTGTAAATTGGTGGTCACGCTAACAGGGATTTACACATGACAATAGTTTGGCCAAGTGCATGCACAGCTGTCCTGCTCTCGTTTCATATATCTGTATCAGTCCCAGCTCAGTACCAGTTGGAACCAAACTCTGTGCCTGAACAATTTTTAGATTTATTATGGCATTTGTACCAAATATTTCCAATCCGCTTTTCCACCAGTTTGCTGACTCTCGAATTGACGGAATATGATCACGTCACTAGACCATTTGTGTAAAACAAAACAATCATTTAACACGTTAACCTGTTCCCTTTTCCATGGGAAACGAAGTACTGCCATGGCCACCAGGAGGAACCCCTGTATGTACGGAAACCTTCTCATAATTAAAAGTCAGTATCACTCCACGGATTTAACATTTGTCCTCTTCCATATTTCCAAATTCGTGAAAGATACATTGTGCAAAGTTACGACAGAAGTGAATATTTTCTGCCTGAACCACTTAGAGATCATAAATCTTTGGGTGTGCACTGCAAGATGAATATCACAGCCAGTCCCATGCAAATGTACAAATATCGAACGATTAGAAATGCTTACTTTGCGTTCACTTCCCTGACTGTTCCGCACCGCCACTAACTGCAGGAACTGCAAAGCACTCGCGGATTAAGATCGTACAACAAATATAAAATGCAGATATATATTCCATATTTACATATTATGCAAAGTAAATATAGCACACTCGCTTTTTTACTCACTGAAAAATCGGTTTCGGTGCTGCGGTTGTAGTTTACCCCAGTGCTACTTTCTCAAGCGTTTTTACTGCACATGCCCAACCCACAGACGTGGGCAGGCGTAGCTTGGAATGGCAGGACGTGTCAACTCCCCGATTACAGTGCAACGTGTTCCATATGCACAGACAGAACGTGAGAGACGTGGCCAGCTCAGCAACTCAGCAGAAACGTGTTGAATAATTGGGAACAGGGGACAGCCCAACGCCACCGTGCTGTACTGACAAAGATATAACTCTCTACCAATCCGGGAGGCACTGGACCCCTTTTCGGAGACTCTGTACCCGCTGGACGGCCACTTCAAGTATCAAAGTGTCGCTGTATTTTATGGGATACTTTGGTTTGTTCTGTGAACTTTAAACTTTTAAAGCTGCAGAGACTTTGTCAGGCACCGCCCACCCCTACAGCGGATAGGCTCAGAGGCAAAGATGCAGCTTCAACGTGGTCTTGGAAATATTAATATTCCTTAAGGAGGGAGGCCAGGCTACACTCAATCCATATCCGAAGGACCAAGGTGCAGGTGCTCAGCGCTCCTAGAAACTACAACAGCCTCGTATCCAATGCGAGGCCTTTGCACATTGAACAGCAAACTGGTCAGTGCTTACAACGAGTTCCACAAACACAACCGTCTCTTCCCACGTGCAGCCCCTACTAGATAAATCGTTAGGGGGGCTATACTATAAAAGTGGTGTTCAATGAAAGCGACCCCATGGACAAATTTGGCTTTAATTTTGGGGTTGCGCACTTGGATCCCCGTCATGGCAATTACAGAGCAAAATAAAAGCAGAAAATGCTGGAAAAACTCAGCAGGTCTGGCAGCATCGCTGAGTTTTTCCAACACGTTTTATTTCAGATTTCCAATATCCACAGTACTTTGCTTTTATATTAGTATTACATCTTAACTTCTTTTAGTTCGGCCATCGACCTGAAACCTTAACTGTTTCTCTACAGATGCTGCCAGACCTGCTGAATATTTTCAGGTTTAATTTCAGGTTTCCAGCATTCACAATATTTTGCTTTTGTATTAGAAATTACAGGTATGTGGCAGATATGCAGTTGCTGCCATCTATTTCACAATCTTTTTTCTTTTCAAATATCTACCCAATATTAAAGTGCCTCACTCACCAGCCACCTATGGTTAAAGGGTTCCAAGCTCTAGTAGCAAAAGCAACTTGGATCTATCTTGCCTATTATGCAAATCAAATATTCCTGATGGTTTAACTTGAAACTTTTTGATCCATCCTTCTATAATCTTACACAGATAAACGGGAAAAGGCAGTGCTACATCTACTTATGAGTGACAAAACAGATCAAGATGATGAATTAAATGTGTGTGCATTTTGGGAGTACTGATAAGATTTAATGTCCAAACAGAAAAGGAAGCAGGACAGAAACAAGTGTAGCAAACTGGGCCAAAAAAAATAAGTTTTTTCAGGAAAGAGTATAAGGAATGAATCTCAAAAATATTAAAAATATTCAATAAACATATTCGAAAAAAAGAATTATTAAATGTCTGGTGGGTTCCCAGAGAAGATAGGACAGTGAGTAATTACAGGTTAAACAAGTTAGTGGGGATACTTAACAATATTGCTTCTGTGTTTACAAAAGAGAATAGTGGAAAGGAAGTAAATCCTGTACAGGTAAAAAGCAAAATGAGAAATTATGAAATACGGAAGTAGAAAATATAAACTGACATTCGGGGGGGAGAAACAATGGAGATAGTAGAAATTATATTTCAGAATGCTGTTGAGAGAGCATGTGCACTAGCAGTCAACGTGATACCCATTTTCAAAAGGGGGACAGAGTTGACCTGAGTAATCACAGGTCAGCTAGTTTAACATCTGTTGAGGAGAAAAGTTTGTAATTCTTATATATGATTGAGAAAATAATTGGAAGCAGGATTTCAGAAACGATACTTGTGCTTGATAAAGCTGATTGAATTCTTTGAGCAGGTGACGCACACAATTGATGCACTGTTCATAGATTTTCAGAAAGCCTTTGACAAGGTACCAGACAGAACACTCTTGAGAAGACAATGGTTATGGAACTAGGAGAAGATTAGCAATTTGAAGTATAAGCTGTTAGAGGGGGTAAACAGAGTAGGAATTAAGGCCAGATTCTGACAGTGGTTTCTGACAGTGGTTGAAGTATGTAGCAGTGCCTCACTGGGTTGTTTGGGGGCCACTTCAATTCAATGTGTACATCAATGATTCAGACATAGAACGAGAGGGAGTGATGCCTGAGTTCACTCATAATAGTAAGATAGGAGGCATAAATAAATAATTCTGAGGATGAAAGGAAGTTACAATGGGATAGTGATAATTTGGTGAAATTCAATGGCAGAAAATACAAGGTGGTACATTTTTGGTTATACAAAGTATGTAATTTACGAGCAGAGACCTGCAAAACGTTGCAGTCAATTTAGTGCCTTCATTGAAACAGGACGACTTTCAAAACAGCATTTTTAATTATTCTTTCACCAAAGTCAATGCTTCTCACCCTAGAAAAGCTACATAAAATTGCGTATGTGTAATAACATTGTATTTAAAATGGCGCTGAAAAGCACCCCACGTGAATGACCCTCACATATCTCAAAAGTTTAATTGAATGCAATAAACAGAATTAGTTTAAAACTACCATTAACAACCACTTCACTGAAACATTTTTCACCTCCGTCAGTTTAATGCATTACTTTGAAGTAATTATGTAGCATTTGCATTCAACAGGCCAGTCAGTGCCTTCCTTAAAAGATCTTAGCTGCATAAGAGAATATGTAATAAGAGAAGGCCATTAATCCCTGGTAGTTTGTACTGTTGCTGACTCTCCCCAAAGACAAAAAAAGATTTGCATCTATTCAGCACTTTCTTGCACCAGGCACCACCCACCAAGTAAACCCAGCTATAGACACACTCCTTAAACTGACCAATCAAAACATTCCCGACAGACAAAAACTATTACTATGAATACTTTGAATGCATGAAAGCTGGGTTATTTGGAAGTGCAGAGGAATTTGTGGCTTGTGTTTACAATACATTAAAAGCTGCACTGCAAGTGAAGATCAAGAAAAAATAAATTAATGGAATTTGTTTTGCAAAAATATACTTTATTCATAAAATATCTGAAAGAACATTACAAAACATTTCCAAATGGCCATCACAAAAAGTGCAATAATATTCAAGTTTTCCACATAGATCATGTTGCACTGAGGTGCTTCAATACAATCAAAGGAACATTACAGTCATTGCAAAATGGTCACAACAGACAGACGGTGCAATGGTATTTAAGTTGTCTATATAGATCATGTTACACTGAGGTGCTTCAGTACAATTGTGATAGATGTAATATCCACTGCATACATTCAATGTGAGTCATACAGCCCAAGGGGTCTATACAATTCCCAGCCCCATGGTGCAGTATGGCTGAAGTCTTTGACAGGGACCTTTCCCCACTGCGCATCTGAGGTGGCTGTCCCAAGCTTTAGTGCGCCCCTCAGCACATAGTCCTGGAGCTTGGAACGCGCCAGTCTGCAACACTCAGTCGGGGACAACTCTTCGCACTGGAAGACCAACAAGTTTTGGGCAGACCAAAGATCCTCCAGCTGCAGTCGATGTTTGCCTCGGTGTGTGTGTGTGTTTGGGAACAGCCCATTGAGCACAGAGACCTGTGTCACTGAACTGCTCGGGATGAACCTCGACAAGAACCACAGCATCTCTCTCCAGACCCTCTTTGAAAAGGCACATTCCACAAGGATGTGGACAACAATCTCTTCCCCACCACAGCCACCTTGAGGGCGACGTGTGGAGGGGTTGAGACTCCTGGCATATAGGAAAGATCTGATGGGGATGGACTTTCCCAGCACCAGCCAAGCTACGTCTTGATGCTTGTTGGAAAGTTCTGTCAATGAGGCATTCTGCCAAATGACTTTGACAGTCTGTTTGAGGAACCCTCCAACAGGATCCACCATCTCCTTTACCCACAGGGTCTCTAGGATATTACGTGCCAACCACTGTCTGATGGACTTGTGGTCAAAGGTGTTTCTCTGCATACGTCTTTCCACGAGGGACAGGTGGTACAGCACAGTCCAACTACTTGGGAGCGTTCCGTGGCAACATGGCCAGACCCATCCTTCGCAACACCAGGGGCAGATGGAACCTCAGCTTGGTGTTTGTGTACCAAGGGTCTACACACAACTTGATGCAGCCACACACAAAGGTGGCTATCAGGATGAGGGCAATGTTAGGCACATTTTTTTCCTTTTATCTAGAGGTTTGTACGTCGTGTCCCTGCGAACACGGTCCATTTTCGACCTCCAGATAAAGTGGAAGGTGGCTCGGGTGATCGCCACAGCACAGGAGTGAGGAATGGGCCAGACCTGTGCCACGTACAGAAACACCAAGAGTGCCTCACACCTGATGACCAGGTCTTACCAGCAATGGAGAGGGAGCATCGCTCCTACATGCCCAGTTTTTTTTTCCACAATGGCTACTTGCTCATCCCAGTTTCGAATGCATACCCTAGTCCCTCTGAATCATAACCAATGCACTTTCAGGCAACGGTGAAGGGGGCAAAGGATCGGTCAGCCCAGTTCCCAAAGAACATGGCCTCACTCTTGCCATAATTTACCTTGGCACCTGAAGCCGGTTCAAACTGGTCACAGATGTTGATCAGTCTGCACGACAGCAATGGATCCGAGCAGATGGTGACATTGTCCATATACAGGGAGGCTTTGACCAGAGTGCCTCTACTGCATGGGATCGTCAATCCTCTTATGCCTGGATCTTTCCTGATGGACTCAGCAAAGGGTTCTATGCAACACATGAACAGGATAGGGGAGAGAGGGCAGCCCTGTCTGACTCCAGATTTGATTGGAAAGCTTTCTGATTCCCACCCATTGATTGAAGCTACGCTACTGATGTTAGTGTAGAGCAGTTGGATCCAATTGCGGATTCCCTCCCCAAACCCCATTTTGGAGAGCACATCCACCATGTAGGTGTGCGATACACTATCAAAAGCCTTCTCCTGGTCAAGGCTGAGGAGGCAGGCGTCCACACCCCTATCCCTTACATTGGCAATCATATCCCCGAGTAGTGCGAGGCTGTCAGAGATCTTCCTGCCGGGTACAGTGCAGATCTGGTCAGGGTGGATCACCAACTCCAGAGCAGACTTGACCCAATTGGTGATAACTGCGGACAGAATTTTATAGTCCACATTCAACAGTGAAATGGGTCGCCAATTTCTCATTTCCTCCCTTTCCCCCTTCTGCTTGTAGATGAGGGTGATGATGCCTTTCCTCATGGATCCTGACATGATGCCGGCCAGAAACACACTCTTGTACCTCTTCCAGCAAGTCTAGGCTGATCCAGTCCCACAGAGCCGAATACAACTCAGCCAGTAAGCTGTCACTTCTGGGAGTTTTACTCTTCTCGAAGGACTCAAGGGCCTTAGTCAGTTCATCCAAAGGTAGCGGTTTGTTCAGACTCTCCCATGTACTAAGATCTCCATGATAGAGTACAGGAAGGACTGGGAGGCCGTGCTGTCTGTGGACTTCACGTCACACAATCCAGCATATAAGGATTTGCTTAATGGAATGCTGGGTTTTATATCAGGAGGTATAGAATCAATGTAAAACTCTACTGAGACAACACTTGTGGAGTACTGTGCAGTTCTGGGCTCCACATCAAAGTAAGGATGCTGAGATGAGAGCGGTTACAGCATTGAAACTCCCTAGTATGATGAAGTACAGGCACAAAGAAACTTGAAAACTCAACCCTCTTCATCATCTGTTTAGATAATGTCCAACCCACATACAGGGCAGGCACAGCTTAGAATCGCAGGATTTGGCAGCTCTTAGTGCAACTTGTCCCATGTGTACAGACAGATACTGGAAGTATATACCAAAACAGAAGAGAAGAACAATCCAGATCAGAAACCATTCACTTGTACCAACTTTCCTATTTTAAGCACGTTCATTAGAAAACCAGATGAAGACATATGTACTTCCATCTACCCACCTGTGAAAAGCAGCACTTGGGAGGGTTCAAACCTGAGAAATTCTGGAAACAAATAGCAAGCTCTTCAGGCCCTACTAAAAGGAGACAGGTTAAAGAAAATTCAAACAAGCTCTTAATGAAATTAAACAAAAAAGAGGATAGCAAAGGGTAAAGATGTCCAGTTGTATTAAAAAGCTGGTTTTTGAGTTACTTCATTGAAGTGACCTTCATACATAACCCATCAGCCTTCACCAGCGCACCAATGAATCTAGGCATTTTACCAGTTGGTCTTGCTTATTTTCCACTCTTTACTTCAGTTCCTATTAAGAGATTATCTTTCAGTTTCCAGTTTTGATGAAGGGAATACACCTGAACTCCCCATCATTTCTATTTATTAATGCAGTTACAAATCTGGTCTGTTATTCATAGCTTCAAATTCAGTGGTATCAGTTTCTCAGTCATTGAAGTAACTTACTTTTTCTGCTATTTGGTTCAGACTCCCTATATCTACTTTGTACAACAGTATGAGCAAAGACTTGATGCCAAGACTGAGTACAAAATCATGAACCTGTTTTATTTTACAGTAAGTGAACATAAAGAGCAACAACTATGATCAGATTCACTTAGTTATTTGTACAACTCAACTTTATACAATATAAAGTACCATGCTACACTTCCTCAATATCAGTGGGTTGTCTTAGCTAAATAAATGAATTCCTAACTACCGTGCTACGTTGTAAAAATTTGAATCTGGGCCAAAGCTCAAATTCAAAACCTCACTGTCAAAGAGTATTTTTGTCTTTTCTTATGCTCGTGTTCACAACCTGAGGGAGAGTCCATGCCAGCCAATCCTGCTGAATACCTGGAATAATTTCCCAAAATAATGAGCGAGAGGTTATTGTTTATGAGGACTAGCTAATGAGTTGCTTATTTACAGTATTTGAGGAGCTAAAATGCCTGCCAATTAGCATTTTAATCACCTTTTCTTTTAGTACACTTTTTTCCTCTAAACTTGTGCAAATACATTTTGGGATATATTTTAATGCTTCTCATGAGGCAGAAATATGGCATCTTTAACATAGTAAAATGACCAAGGCGTTTTACAGGAAGGTTATCAAACAAAATTTAACACAGAGCCACATAAGAAGATAGTAGTACAAATGAGGTAAGTTTTAAGGAATATCATAAAAGAATAGAGAGGATGAGATCCTGTGTGTAGAAAAATGGTCAAAAATCCTGAAAAGTGAAATAATTGCATTACAAGAGAACACTGGGAGTTAAGTTCCAAGAGCAGAATAGTCTGAAATTATTTCTTTACATTTGCAGCTTTAATCACCACATACGGACATAGGCGTGAAATCAAAATGCGGCGAATGCTGGAAATCTGAAATAATAGAAAATGCTGGAAATACTCAGCAAATCAAGCAGCATCTGTGGAGAGAGAAACAAAGTAATGCAATTGTTAACTGAGGGGCAAGAAGGCTGATGCAGAGAAGCATTGTGAGGACTAAAGGGAGGAATGCTATTCAAGTGGACAGCATTGCACAACCTAGGTGCAGCGGCGCCCCGGGGGAGGGGCGGCACAGGCGCCCCGGGGGAGGGGCGGCACAGGCGCCCCGGGGGAGGGGCGGCACAGGCGCCCCGGGGGAGGGGCGGCACAGGCGCCCCGGGGGAGGGGCGGCACAGGCGCCCCGGGGGAGGGGCGGCACAGGCGCCCCGGGGGAGGGGCGGCACAGGCGCCCCGGGGGAGGGGCGGCACAGGCGCCCCGGGGGAGGGGCGGCACAGGCGCCCCGGGGGAGGGGCGGCACAGGCGCCCCGGGGGAGGGGCGGCACAGGCGCCCTGGGGTGCAGCACTGCATTCATGGACAACATTGCACAAACTGCACGGAAGAGTGGTGTGTTGGTGAGAAGCACTGCAGGATTACAAGAAGGGTTGCTGCGAACAGCACATGCAAAACTGCTGTGAGAATTACAAGGAAGAGTACTGCAAATACTAAAGATGGCTGCGAGTTAGAATAATTGCTGTACTTTTATAAGTATAAGACAAATATATATTGCAAAAGCAAAACCCCTCACTGATTGCGAAACCTGCCAATTAAGCTGTGTTTGATTGAATCACAGCATTCAAGTAAGAACATGCTATTAGCTTTGCTCAATACATATTTTCTGGGGGTATGTTTCTTGTGCAACAAGATCCAGTCTACGTTTCTTTTGTAACATTAATCCTATTAATATATCTTAGCATATAAGGCTTTAAAAACTTAGCTCAATGCTCAGAAAGACGATGGAGCATTTTTTTTAAAATCAAACACAAGTACCAAAAGCAAGATGGGCCAGTGATTAACAAATATACATTCAGTCATCCTGTGCTCTTTGGATATGTTTCTGAACCTTTGATTGTGCATGCAGAGCCTCTCAGCTCACACACTGTACATCTCATGAATTCTGTACAAACAGATACTTTTCACTACAAATACTGTTCAGTTTAAAAAACAAGTGGGCTGCCACAATTGTCCCTCTGTTACAGGCGGGCAAGAATGACTGGACTCTATCATACAATTTTCTTCAGCCTGATTTGTTTTTGGGGGTAGTGGGGTGGGGGGGACAGCACAGTGTGGTGCAAGAAGTGTTTCATATTAATCTCCTATGAACTAACATATCAAGTATCAATTTCCATCAATTTTAAAACTTCAACAGCAAGGATTTTTTTTTAAATGATCTTCAAATTCATTCCATGTTGATTTGAACAGTAACATATATGAGTAGAACAGCATAATGGATTATAGCACCACTCCACCAGCTTTCACTTCCCAACCACAGAATACAACCTGGAAACAGCTCATTATGTCACAGAATTACATCCAAATTTGGGTGTTGTATCTTGATCCGCATAACCAAAAAAATTCAGTCACTTCAGAATGGCGAAGTGGGCCATTTAAAGTCTTCTTGTTTCAGCAGCACATCATCACAGACATTGAGCTTCCTGAAGAACTAACTGAAAATTGGATCACAGCTAAACTGTTAGAGTTAGTGTGCAATATCAAAAAGGAGGTTGGTCAGGGAGAGTATTTATTCTATTTCAGAACATGCCAGTCCTGTCACAGGCTTGGATTCCACTCCTCCGACTGCTTCCTATTCCCTCATGTAACATTGTGATGGAAATCCATTAATTACCCATCATTTGAATCTTGCTAGCATTGACGGGAAAATAAATACAAAATAATGATGCACTTCCCTGCCCATGGGCTTGACAGCCTACAAGGGTTAACATGATACTAAAAGTGGGGAATACTATACCTGAAATTTCCAGTGCTCAACACCACACTCAAAGGCAAGATTCAGCTAACAGACAGTACACTGAAGACACATATTGCTTTGAAACAGGAACTAGTCTAGAGAATCAAAGCACAGCTTTTAAAAAGTACAGCTTTATTCTGAAGAGAGAAGAAACTTTGTTACAGAGCTGAAAGGCTACAGAATTCACATCCAAGGATTGAGACAAAAATTATGTCAACTTTCAAGATTAGATTAGATAGCTGTTTGAAGGAATATAGAGCCATAGAAGTTATCGCACAGGAAGAGGCCATTCAGTCCATCATGTCTGCGCCGGCCAAAAAAATAGGATAAAAGAAACTAGCCGTTCATTTCAATCCCATTTTCCAGCACCTGGTCCGTAGCCTTGCAAGTTACGGCATTTCAGGTGCCGATCCAGGTACCTTTTAAATGAGTTGAGCGTTTCAGCCTCAACCACCAATTCAGGCAGTGAATTTCAGATGCCCATCACCCTATGGATGAAAAAGATTTTCCTCCTGTCCCCTCCAATCCTTCTATCAATCACTTTAAATCTGCGCCGCCTGGTAATTGACCTCTCAGCTAGGGGAAACAGGTCTTTCCTGTCTACCCTATCTAGGGCTTTTAATTTTGTACGCCTCAATTAGGTCACCCCTCAGCCTCCTCTGTTCTAAGGAAAACAATCCTAGCCTATCCAATCTTTCCTCATAGCTGCAATTTTCAAGCCCTGGAAACATTCTTGTAAATCTCCCCTGTATTCTCTCCAGAGCAATTATGTCCTTCCTGTAATATGACCAGAACTGTATACAAAATTCCAGCTATGACCCAACCAGTGTTTTATACAGTTCCATCATTACATCCCTGCTTTTGTATTCAATCGTCCAATAAAGGAAAATATTCCATATACTTTCTTTACCACCTTATCCACCTGTCCTGCCACCTTCCGGGACCTATTGACATGCCCTCCGAAGTCTCTCACTTCAGGATGAAAAAATGTGATTCGGACCATGTGCTCACATGGAACATAAACATGGACATGGACTGGTTGGGCTGAATGGCCTGTTTCCATGTTGTAATTTTGATGTATTTCTATGGAATAGGAAATTCCAGGAAACACACACAAAAAAAGATAACGGCCATCATTATATTCTGTGACCAAATTGGTAATTCTACTTTATCTCGGAGATCAGTGGTTTATTTTTCAATCCTGAACCATTTACTCAGTGCTACCATTTGCACCTTCCTCCATTGATCTGTGGATAACCGAGGATAGCAAAGATGTAACTGGCTAACTAGTAGACAGACTAGTGCATTCTTCAAACTGGATTTCAATCTGAAGTGCCAAACATTGAATTAGGCTGAAAAGCAAAAGTACACTATTCAGCAGTTCCACACCAGCAAGAAGAGGAAGGCCAAAATATCAACACTGATTTTCATACATGGAGCTGCCAGTGGCTAAATTAAAGATACTTATTTCAAAAGTGCAAATCTACATCAGCATCCCATGAAACAAAAACAAAAAATCTGGAAAAGCTCAGCAGGTCCGACAGCATCTGTGGAGAGAAAGACAGAGTTAACGTTTCGAATCCGTATGACTCCTCCTTCAGCATCTCCTTTAGCCAGTACCACCACTATTAACAACCCTTTTACTTTTTGTTTATGACATCTTTCGCAATCTCTCCTTTGCCTTCACCTATCACTGGCCTTCTAACCAGCTTCACCTATTCCACCCCACTTAAACAGTAAATATTTCACCACATTTCGACTTCCCTATAGTTCAGAAAAAGTCACACTGACTCAAAACGTTAACTCTGTCTTTCTCTCCACAGATGCTGTCAGACCTGCTGAGATTTTCCAGCATTTGTTTGTTTGTTTCAGATTTCCAGCATCTGCAGTATTTTGCCTTTATCTTAGCATCCTATGACATTGGTGAGCATTCCTTTCAGTGTCCCTTTAATTGAACTCCCTTATCATACACGTTTCCTGCAGGATTCAACTTAATGTCAAGTTAAATCCTTTGTTTGCATCCCATTCCCCCCCCCGCCCCCCCCCCCCCCCCCCCCCCCCCGCCCCCCCCCGCCCAATCCCGCAACCCCCTCAAACCATTTTTTTTTTAGTCTGACATTTCTCAGTCTCAAATCTTGAATGTTGTCAATTAAGCTATCTTTATGGTAGTGATGTATGGTCCTGTGGTATGGCTGGACAATTCACTAATGCTTCAACAAAGAGATAGGTCAGTCGTGGTCACTTTATGCAGATATTTGCCAAAATATCTCAAAGGGGAAGTTAGGGATTGCAACAAGATCAGAAATGAAATCTTCCATAAACTCTAGCAGAATGAGTGACTTAAACAGATTAGCCATTATTTCAAACATTTTACTGTAGAGATGTTGCACTATATCTGAAATATCATTGGCTTAATAAAATGAAATAGCGTATATATATATATATATATATATATATATATATATATATATATATATAGTATACTCCAGGCCTCCCAAAGCCCTTCACAGCCCATTAGGTACTTATGAAGTGTAGTCACTGTTATGTAGGCAAATATAGCAGTCAAGTTACACAAAGCAAGGTCCCACAAAGAGGTAAATGGCCAGATAATCTGATTTGGTGGTGTGGGTTGAAGGATAGAAGTTGGTCAGGAAATCTCCCCAGATTCTTGTTCATATAATGCCATGAGATCTTTTATATTCACCTGAGGGGGAAGTTGGTTTAATGTCTCATCCAAAAGACTGCACTTCCTCCAGTGCAGCACCCCAGAGTACTGCAGTGAACTGCTAATTGAGATTATGTGCTCAAAGCTTGGGAGTAGGATTTAACTGTGGCTTTCTGACTCAAGAAAGAGGATTGCTATCAGAGCCAAGGCTGACACTATAAAATATTTAAGTTGCTGAAATTAGCATCTAGGAACGGCATCTAAAGAAAATCAAATAAGTCTTTGTTTCTTTTACGCTATTTCTTTACTGTGATTGCCAAAGGCAGGCTTGTTCAAAGGGTTATGTAATTTACAGCTGCTGTGTTTCCAGAATCTTAAAAGGATTTTTCTGAAGAAAACAGGAGAGGGATAAAATTTTTGTAACTATGCACTTCACACAAACTACCACTCAGCATAACAATTGTACACAAGAGTCCACAATACTCATTGCACCCTGGAATCGTTGACAAATCAGGATTCAACTGCATGCACAGTATGTGAACCCTGCACACTGCACATAGTATTTTCTGCCATACTAGTTATGTTCTATTCAGTCTGTTCTACTCTACCAATAGGTGACACAAGATTAAATATTAGCATTGCCAAGTGTAGATGTTCTGATCATGAAGGCTTGGCTATAGAGGTCAGTCATGTAGGGTGAATGCCTAATGAATGAATCCCAAAAAAGATCTTTTATGGCGCATAGGCAACTGGAAAGCAATCTCAGAGCGGCCAGAGAGAGAGAGATATGCTGTCATTTTAACTGACACTCATCTTTCTCATTTATCTCCCTTCATGCCCCGTCTGAACTCATCTTGTCCATGGGACTCACTTCCTGCTCTCTTGATCCTATTCCCAATAAACCGACGACCGCCCAAGTGCCCTGCCTGGACCCTATGCTAGCTGATATTGCAAATGGTTCTCTTATTGACCCCTCTCCTTTAAATCTGCTGTCATTAGGCCTCTCCTCTTAAAATTAATCCATGACCCCATCATCCCATCTCCAACCTCCCTTTCCTCTACAAAGTCCTTGAAAGTGTCATCACCTTCAAAATTCGTCCCCATCTTTCTCAGAACTCCATGTTTGAATCCCTGCAAATAAGTTTCCAGCACCAAAACAGCTCTTAATGTCACACATGACATCCTCTGCGACTGTGACAAAAGTAAACTTTCCCTTCCCAACCTATCTGCAGCTTTTGACATGGCTGACCACACCATCCTCCAATGCCTCTCCACTGTCATCCAGCTGGGTGGACCTGCTCTCACTTGGTTCTATTCTTATCTGACTATGGCCAGAGTATCACTTGCAATGGCTTCCTGTCCTGCCTCTGCACTGTTACCTCGGGGGTCCCCCAAGGATCTATCCTTGGCCCCTCCTATTTCTCATCCACATGCTGTCCATAGATATCATCCACAAGCACTATCGGTTTTCACAAGTAATACCTCACCAACATCTCTCAGCTTCTCCACTGTCATTAAGTTATCAGACTGTTTATCCAACATCCAGTGCTGAAATTTCCTACAATTCAATATTGAGAAGGCTGAAGTTTATGTTCTCGGTCTACACACCAAACTCCATTCCCTAGCTGCCGAGTCTATCCCTCTCCATGGCAGATTAAGTCAGTCAGTTCACGGTCTCGGTTTCATGGATGACCCGGAGAAGAGCTTCAAAACTCATTCACTAACACTAACACTATTTTCACCTCCACAACATTGCCCAACTTTGCTCGTGTCTCAGTTCATCTGCTTCTAAACCCTTATCCATACCTTTTTTTATCTCTAAACTTGACTATTCCACATTCCTGGCTGGTAGCCCACATTCTACCCTCTGTTAACTTGAGGTCATCCAAAACTCTGCTGCCTGTATCTTAATGTGCACCAAGTCGTGTTCAACTATCACTCCTGTGCTAATCTACAATGGCTTCAGGTCAAACATCATCATGATTTTAAAATTGTCATCAGTTTACAAATCTCTCAATGGCCTCACCCCTCCCCAACTCTGTAATCTCCTCCAACCTCACAACCCTCCAAGATACCTGCTCTCATCTAATGAACATCCCCAATTTTAATTGCTTTATTATTGGTTTATGCATCTTCAGTTGCTTAGGCCCCAAGCTCAAGAATACCCTCCCTACACCCCTCCTCTTCTCTATTTCACTTTCCTCCTTTAAGACACTAAAATATACCTCTTTGACAAAGCTCTTGGTCATCTGACCTAATATCTCATGTGTCTTTGTCATATTTTGTTTTATAATGCTCCTGTGAAGTATCTTGGGATGTTTTATTACGTAAAGGCGCTATATAAATGAGTTATTGCTGAGTCTTTTGTATAAACATTCTACGAATTACCGAACACACCAATCCATAAATGCAGCATCTTAGATTTAAAAGCAATTTAACTAAGCTTGTGGCACTTGTCCTCAAATTTTGAATTTAGCACAACTTAATGCAATTTCCAGAATCAGTTCCAGAATCCAATACACAAACATTCTGCCAGGCAGCAGCACAGCTTTCCTGCTGTCTCAAAACTGAAAGGTGCTACTTCTCCTTTCTGGTAAGTGTATTTGAGGATGCACTTTCATACATTTAAAACAATACATTTACATTGTGCAAATTCAGCATTGTGGCCTAACCTAATACAGAGCGAAGCAAAGCACGATTCCCTCTCTCAGCCAGTCTCACACTGCCTCACTCCAATTTCAGGTCCAACTCTGATTCCAGGTTCAGCTGTGTTTACACTTGAACTGTTGTGGCGCAAAGCAAAACCATGTCCAATGCTAGTTGTAGTCTAAATACATCATTAAACCACAGAGATTTAAACAAAATAAAATTCTCTCAGACTGCAAATTATAGTTCCCACCCAAACTCAAGATCAATCACAGAATTAGCATAGACTTTGCTGCCATTCTTGGAGGTACATCAGGCATTTTTCTTTCCCTCAACACCAAATTTATCAGCCAGGTCAACAGTGACTCCAATATCAACAGGCAAGGAGAGAACCAGTGGGGCCACTGGGAGGGAGGACACTCGTTGTCCAGCCCATAATGAACTCCAGACATCAAAACCAAATTACTTCAACCCTCAAACATGCGTAATCTCCAGCTCATGTACAACCAATTTCAAGAAAACTTAAAATATCAATGACTCTTTCCAAAGTCTCAAGATTGATCGGCAGCAATTCAAGGCCAGAAATTTCACAACAAATTCTCAAGTTATAATACAGCTGCACTGAGACTGAAAACCACTAGTTTGCAAATTCCTGTGACTTTTTTTTAATCACTACAATGGCCAATGCTTCTGAGAACTTTAGCTTCAGGTAGACTGACTTATAAACCTACACTTCCTTTCTCCCGCATCAACACTAAGGTGACACTGCTGCATGAGACTGGGAACACTTTTTACATTTGTATACTGCTACTGTAGCAAAACATCCCAAGGCATTTCAAGTCAGGAGAATGGACTGTGCAGCAGTAAACCAATCAGGCAAAGTCACTAAATGCATTTTTTGGGCAAAACAAAAATCAATTTTAAAGGAAGGGAGAAAAACAAGATGGCAAGGAGGTTTGGGGAGAGTTCTAAAGAGTAAAGCCTCTGCTACTGAGTACCGGACATTGGGGTTTGTGTTTGGGGGGTAGGGTGTACAGTACTCATGCACAGTACGGCAGAAGCAGAGGACATTAAACATTAAGCAAAAATTCTGATGCCGCCAGCTGATACTGTATCCCTTCTAGAAGTTGTGGGATTCCTCTGATGTAACAATGCATCTTGTAAGCTCTACAAGCACAATTCACATAGCACACAGATCTCAAACATTTCCAATACTCGAGTGCCATTGTAACATAAAATATACCCTGACATTAAAGATTATACTATAAAATAAATGCTTGCATTCCATTGAGAATATTCACACCACAACTCCAATAGTATGCTGTAAACATTCAAGCCACCACAGTTCAAAACAGTCAGCACAGGCTTGTAGGGTGTATTAGCAGGAAATTCAGAGACTAAACTCCAAGGCTATGAACATTCCAGAGATACCAGAGTCTCCTTTAAATGTGAAAGCAACCAAAGCACCTATCCCCTATCCCTCAATTGTTTGTGCAATAAAATGTTAGCATTCAAATGAGCTTGAAGGCAGCTCTTCCAGGATTAAAACTGCACCTGTGTAATTTTATAATGTAGACTATTTATAGCATATAGTGATGGCAGAAAAGCAAACTAATTACTTTTGATCCAGATAGTGAATTCAATCAATACCCTTGATTTCAAAATATTGTCAGACAAGGAAGTACTAGTATTCCCTCCCTGCCACCTCTCCCTGCCCCCATCCTAACGAATGCCAGCATTGGTCATCATCTTCCCCTACTTAATAAATGAATGACAAAGAGCTTTTATTTATATAGCAAGAACAAAAATACCTGGAAAAACTCAGCAGATCTGGCAGCATCTGCGGAGAGGAGCACAGTTAACGTTTCGAGTCCGAATGACCCTTCAACAGAACTAAGTAAAAATAGAAGAGAGGTGAAATATAAACTGGTTTAAGGCGGGGGGGGGGGGAGTAGAGCTGGATAGAGGGCCAGTGATAGGTGGAGATAACCAAAAGATGTCACAGACAAAAGAACAAAGAGGTGTTGAAGGTGGTGATATTATTTAAGGAATGTGCTAGTTAAGGGTAGAAAGCAGGACAAGCAAGGTACAGATCGCCCTAGTGGGGGTGGGGTGGGGGGAAGGAATCGAAAAAGGCTAAAAGGTAGAGATAAAACAATGGATGGAAATACATTTAAAAATAATGGAAATAGGTGGGAAAATTAGAATCTATATAAATTATTGAAAAAAAATTGCGCTTTGCAGACCGCTTTACAGAACACCTGCGGTCTGTCCGCAAGAAAGACCCAAACCTCCCTGTCGCTTGCCATTTCAACACTCCACCCTGTTCTCTTGCCCACATGTCTGTCCTTGGCTTGCTGCATTGTTCCAGTGAAGCCCAACACAAACTGGAGGAACAGCACCTCATCTTCCGACTAGACACTTTACAGCCTTCTGGTCTGAATATTGAGTTCAACAATTTTAGATCATGAACTCTCTCCTCCATCCCCACCCCCTTTCCGATTCCCCCCCACTTTTTTTCCAATAATTTATATAGATTTTTCCTTTCCCACCTATTTCCATTATTTTTAAATGTATTTCCATCCATTGTTTTATCTCTACCTTTTAGCCTTTTTCGATTCCTTCACCCCACCCCCACTGGGACTATCTACCTTGCTTGTCCTGCTTTTTACCCTTAATTAGCACATTCCTTAGATAATATCACCACCTTCAACACCTCTTTGTCCTTTTGTCTGTGACATCTTTTGGTTATCTCCACCTATCACTGGCCCTTTATCCAGCTTTACTTGTCCCCCCCCTCCCCTTAAACCAGTTTATATTTCGCCTCTCTTCTATTTTTACTTAGTTCTGTTGAAGGGCCATTTGGACTCAAAACGTTAACTGTGCTCCCCTCCACAGATGCTGCCAGACCTGCTGAGTTTTTCCAGGTATTTTTGTTATTGTTTTGGATTTCCAGCATCCGCAGTTTTTTGCTTTTATCTTTATTTATACAGCACCTCACAAGACATTCCGGTCAATTAGGTAATTAAGTCTTGACATTTGTTTTAGACAAATGTGGCAGAAAATTTTCACCCAAAGTCCCACAAACAGCAATGAGATGAATTACTAGATAATCTTTTTGGATGGTGTTAGGTAAGAGATCATTTTTGCCAGGATATCAGTAGACCTCTTGCCCTTCTCCCCAGTGGAACAGGCATAGTCTCAGTTTAACATTTAATCTAATGGACAGCATCGCAAACAATGTAGCAGTCTCAGTATGCACTGAACTGTCAGCCTACATTGTGCTCAAGTTAGTGGAAATAACCTTTCAATCACTTATCCACAGTGGGGTCCCCTGGTTTCACTCACTTTGACTGGCTACTCTCTCCAGCCTTGCAGGAGATGTTGGACCCCACCTCATCTGATCTCTACCCACTGCCCAAGTCCTCAGCCTGACCCCCAAGTCTTCCCATGGCCCCCCTGTCTGAGCCCACACCTTTAATGCGCGTGGCCCTGGACTCCCACTTAACCCAAATCCCCCTTTCTGACACACCCTGAGCTATCTCTGACCCTTATACATATACTCTCTCCCCTGTCAGTCATTCCCAAGCGTGTGTCAACTCTCTGTACCTTTAGGGCTGACATCTGAGAGCGGGAGCACTCTACTGCATGCAGCATGAAGTTTAACAGGCACAGTTTTCCAGGCTTGAGAGCAGCAGTGCCTGGGAGATTGATGTACTATTTTGGGACATGTGGTAACACTAACTGTTGCTAGCCATAAATAACAATAACAGGACACCAGGGGCTTGATGAAACTGTATCATGGGTCACTCCTGGATTAGTGCTTCAAGGCATGTACATTGAAAGTATGAGACTCAGAGCAATATGCCAACTGCAACAGGTCTTGTAGGTCACATTGCAGGGCCTAAAAAGGCAATCACAGATAATCAGTTGGAATGTGTCAGACAGGACTTATTTTCATTCCTTGTTATTTCTCTAACCTGTTCTGACCAGCCTTTAGAAAACATTGAGATAAAAACAAAAAACTACTGCAGATGCTGGAAATCCAAAACAAAAACAGAATTACCTGGAAAAACTCAGCAGGTCTGGCAGCATCGGTGGAGAAGAAAAGAGTTGACGTTTCGAGTCCTCATGACCCTTCAGCAGAACTGCCGGTTCTGTTGAAGGGTCATGTGGACTCGAAACGTCAACTCTTTTCTTCTCTGCCGATGCTGCCAGACCTGCTGAGTTTTTCCAGGTAATTCTGTTTTTGTTTTAGAAAACATTCACCAACTCCCTGATTACACTGTGCAGTCCAAAATTATTTCACTCTTTAGGTGACATGGAGCTTGAACTCAACAGTGCTAACCCAAAGTGAAGGCTGGTACCTCTGGATTGGTTAGAAAGTAACATTGGCATCAAATAGGTAGAACACCTCCCCCAATCTCCACTCCCCCAAGATTGACAACTATCTATGATAGCAATCACTATTACAAGGAATTCTTTTCAGTTTGTGTATTCAAACAGTCAGGTGCTTTATTCACCAATAACAATACATCAGAGTGGCACACCACACCTCATGACAATCACAAAGCCACAATAATCTGATTTACAAAGAATTTACTTACAGTAATAGCAGTCAACAAACTGGTTATATTTCCGATTATTACCATATATTGCAGGACTAATCATTCTGATTTGTGGATTTTATTTTTCCTGAATGGTGATAAACAAGTAGTTTTGTAAGTAATTATCCATAGCCCACAAACATGGAGCAAGGCAAGGAAACAGACCTCTGTGAACTACAACAGCCAGTACAGGGATTGAGCGCGTGCCTTTGGTGTCTTTCTACATCACACTCTAGCCATCTAGCCAACTGAGCTAACCAACTCCACTGTGGTGGTAATGGTGAACAAACCTTACCATCACATTCTGCCGGCACTCCAATTTCTTCCAATTAAATACTGTGAAGACCAGAGCCATTGTCTTCAATGCACACCATAAACTCCACTCCCTAGCCACCGATGCCATCCCTCTCCCCAACAACTGCTTAAGGCTGAGACAGATTGTTCACAACCTTGATGTTCTACTTGACCCCAAAATGAGCCTCCAATTGCATATTCGCAGCATCACTGAGACCACCTATATCCAACACTGCACCATCACCTAACTCCAGTCTCAGCTCATCTGCTGCTGAGGCCCGCATTCATGCCTTTGTTAATTGACTGTTCAAACGCAGTCCTGGCTGGTCTCCATAAACTTGAGGTCACCCAAAACTCCTCTGCCTGTCTTAACTTACACCATGTGCCATTCACCTATCACGTTTGTGCTCGCTGACCTACACAGGTTCCCCGGTCAAGCAACAGCTTGTTATTAAAACCCTCATCCTTGTTTTCAAATCCCTCCATGGCCTCATCTCTCCCCAGTAGCCCGAGCTCTGGGATTCCACCACCCCCCGCCTCCCCCACCCCATACCTTTCCGCCTCACTTTCCTTCTTTAAACCTACCATCCTGACCAAGCTTTTGGTCATCTACCTGAATATCTTATGCAGTTCCGTGCCATGTTTTGCTTTATAAAGATGCAACATAAATGCAAGTTGCTGTTGCTGCACTTACAAACTCACAATATTATACTGTACTGCCCTTTTTTTTTGCTTTTGCAAGACAAAGTGATTTCACATTCACCTATGACACTCACCTACGTTTATTACTTTAATTACAAAGTGAATCATTTAATATTCCCATAAATGTGGCACTCTGTAATCACTGACAGGTCATGAGCAACTGTCTGGAGCATACAACATCACCACCAGTTCCAGCATACACTGGGGATTCCAACAGCCTTTACTTACTAGAGCTTCTATTACACAAACAAGTCAGTCAGGTTGAAGTCTTATCTTCAAATCCCTCCATGGCCTCATCTCTCCCCAGTAGCCCGAGCTCTGGGATTCCACCACCCCCCGCCGAAGGGCCATGAAGGCTCGAAACGTTAACTGATTTCTTCTCCGCCGATGCTGCCAGACCTGCTGAGTTTTTCCAGGTAATTCTGTTTTTGTTTTGAAGTCTTATCTGTTCGGTGGTGGACAGCAAGAAAATGAAAATCACAGATTGTGCTGCTGGAGCAACAGCTTCAGATACCGCACTTCACACAGACCTTTTCCTCCCCTTATATTCCTCACTTGGAGGTGCCAATTTGTTCCGATATGCTTTTGCTGGTGTTTGCCTGTATCTCATTCAAGCAAAGCTCACATCTGAAATGACTGTTGAAGGGTCATGTGGACTCAAAACGTCAACTCTTTTCTTCTCCACCGATGCTGCCAGACCTGCTGAGTTTTTCCAGGTAATTCTGTTTTTGTTTTGGAATAATAGAGTTCATTTGATAGCCATAGATTTTCATTAGTGATGACTGCATAGTTGTGAGTGGGAACCCACCTTGCTGAGATCAGCTTAATTAGCACTGTGCGGATTTACATGGGTACCTCGTAGTCCAGGCAATTTAATATCACATCGTGCAATACATTTACCTCCAGAGCTTAGGACTTCAATTTCACACCTTTCTGCTGCTTCAGGAAAATGAAAATATGCTTTTTTCCAGCATTCTCTGAGCTATGTGGAGAAACTCCTTAAGATGAGCTTGCTGAAAGATTAGGCTGTTTCGTGGTGATAGCCAGGTGAAGTATTTGAGCAAATTTTATTTTTCACCTAATTACCAAATGTTTTAAATCAATACTTCTTTTTACCAAAAGCAGTCCTTTACAACATTCATGCAGTCACACCAGTGTGGTGGCAGAGGTGTCAGGAAGCACAACATGGCACCACATATCAACGCATTGATAATTCTGCCATCTGCTTTCACTCCTACAGAGGCAATCTTTATCCTCAGTAGGAGGATGTGCGTCAGGTTGTTTACAGGAGTAACTCTAAAGCCGTAGGGCAAGCAATCACATGTCTCTATGCCTAGGGAAACAAGATTGTACTTGCAGGAGAAATACAGGAAAGTGACTTACTTCCAATATACTCTAATAATCTAAAAATTTGTTACTTATTTCACTGAGGGACTATGTGAAGTATGACAACATAAGCCTGTCACATCACTATATGAAATACTATACAGTAATCACCTTTGGACATAAGCTGCAGTGTGTTTTCTTTGGAGGAATAAAAGGAGTCACATCCAAGAGGGACTCAATGTTCACTTTTTGCTGGTCACTACCCTACAAAGCGCTCTCCCAAATTTTTTGTCACTCCTCTTTTGACTCTATTCATCACTGGGGTACTTCCTCATAAGCACCCAAAATGACCTTTGTTACAGATTGGAGTGGGGTTAATTTAAACAGCATTAATTTCTCCTCTCACCACCAGAAACAGAAAGGTGTTTTGATTTGCTTCCCCCTTTATAAGTGGTGGCGTATTTCCTAACCCCTCGATTTTGGTGTGATCCAATTTCCATTAATAACCCCACAGCAAACTCGAAAATGGATGAACTCAAGGGGTTAGTTTATTTGCACACACTCAAAAAGCGGGAGTGGGGGTCGCAATGTTGCATCCTATGCATTCATACAGTAAAATAGGGGCAGAGAAAAGAAAAGATTTACAGTGCAGAGACCACAGAGAAAAGAAATAGTGTTTTACGTGGGTTCCAGTGTTTAGAATCAAAGTCCAATGAGGTATTCCTTTACTGAGGTCGATGAGCTGAAAACTGATGCTGGATAATTCACTTTTCCGGTGGTGTTGACTTCACATGATGAGATAAGCACGCAGAGATGATTCAGTCTTGTAGGCTACGGTACAGGCTTTCCAGTAGCAGTGTAGATGGGGACAGGTGTCCAACCTGGGCCAGAGGTCCTTGTCTGTGTTGCTGCTAGTTAGGTGATAAAATGGCAGACTGAGACTTTGCAGTACAGCAAGGCAATGTTACTGGTTCCACAAACCAGAGGTCCATGTCACATGACTCCCACCTTTAACACTGTTTTTGACAAAGGGTGTGTATCCCTCACCCCGAGATTGTTGAATGTCTCAACCATTAAGAATTTAAAGGAAGGTCGCAGGGCCCTTTCTCATAGCAGACGAGCAGACTCCTGTTGGCCAGTCTGAGTTATGAAATGAAGATGGTCTTTGTAGAGTTCTCTTTGAATTTGGTCTGTGCTGCCCACATTGTGTCGTTAGTGGCTCTTCAGAGATAATGATGTGCGAGTCTCCCTGATACTGCCAGGATACTGAACAACCCACATTATTTATTTATTTCCAAATCAGAAAATCAGTATACGGAACCTTGGTAATTGCAAATTCATGATGCAGCATTACAACCACCATTCATTTGTCAACTCTAAGTATGCATAATTAAGCCTTAAGCATTTTGTTCAGGACACAAACATCATGAGAACTTCATATAAAATTCCAACAAGTCAAATGGTTTTTTAAATATATAATAAACTCATTTCAACCTCCTGTGCCAAAGTGACCCTACCACAAAGTATATTTGCCACTTGCCCAAAACCACAGTTCCTGATTTTGCATTCTCCTGCAAGACTGTCAACTTGGGTCTAAAATGATTTTCATTATGACTCCAAGTGGCACTGACACACAATTCAGTACAATTCTGGAATCTGAAGCATTCACATTAATTTAAACATTCTGCCACAGATTTTTTGCCATGACAGAGAGGCTCTCCGTCATGGCGGAAATAGCAGAAATGGCTGAAAATTCTAAGTCCCGCTCCCGAATATAGCATTACCTATTTTTGCGGGGGCTGGACTGGAGTTGGGCCAGGGTTCATGCATGCGCGTTTAGTCAGCTAGCCACTTAAATCATCAACTGCCTCCACTGAAGTGGGATTCTGGTAGCTCAGAAGTGTGAAACCCGGCGTGTGTAGAGCAGACCTGGTAAGAGTTGGTCTGAACTTGGGATGGATTCATTTGGATAGCCAGCGTACTCCTTTGGAGAGGTAAGGTACCCCTCTGGATCTGGACCTGGGGACATCTTTGGGAGAGGTAAGGCACCCTTTGGGATTGTTAAAAGTAAACACGATTGTGCACAAAAAGTATATAATCTCATTGTGTACAAAAATTGCATAAACTCATTGGAACTATCAAAGCTGTCAATGGATTTAACTCTATTGGACCTTAAATTTAAAAAGCCTAGAGTTTAATATAGGGCAATATAGAGCAGCCAAGGTAGAAAGGATACAAAATCTAAATGTTATGGTGAGAGTGCCAGTAGATAATGATTCAACTGCATACATGGATATAGAAGGGAAGTGTGGGGAGTATAAAGATTTGATATGGTTATTTACCCTTCAAAAATGCAATTATATAGCATCTTTCATGACCTCAAGACATTCTAAAGTGTTTTTCAATCAATGAAGTACCAGTGTAGTCACTTTTGTAATGTAGGAAACATAGCAGTCAATTTAAGCACAGTGAGGCCCAGAAACAGTAATGAGATTAAGGCCAAATACTCTTTTTTTCCCCCTTTATGTTGGTTGAGGGATCAATATTGGGTGTCAGGGAGAACACCCCGCTTTTTAAAAAACTGCCACAATCTTTTATGCCCATCTGGAAAACACAAGACAGAACCTCATGTTTCATCCAAAAGACAGCTTCACTGACAGTGCAGCTCTTCCTCTGTACTGCACTAAAGTGTTAGCCTTAGATTATAAGGGCAACCGAGGCATGTGGCAACAATTGAAGTATTGGCGGCAATGAGAGGAACAGAGAGCAATTTTTCCTAAAAGCTACAGGTAACAAGATGAGTCGAGTTGAATGTAAAAACAAAGGAATGGAATATAAAAGAGGTTAAGAAAAATAAGTAAAAACACAGTCAGTATGTGGCTGGAATAGATTGCCCATAGGGGAGATGTTTTAGAACTACTAAGTCTGACCTGCTCTCGTATTTGTCTCAGCAAGCAGTTTGGGAAGCAATTCTTTGGTCAAGTGCTGTACTTAATGTGACACTAAAAAAGGTGTTTGTTTTAAATATATGAAAAAATAGTAGGAGATGGCAAAACACTGCACGATAATGAATGATTCCTTCCACAAAATAATAAAAAGGGAAGTCATGAGCAAAATGTCCTCCTTTAGAAAAATTCAATATGAGTAACATGTAAGTCCTCAGAACAAAAATTACAGAGAATGGATATTTATCCCAAAAATGCTGAAAGAAACTATGGAGGAGCTTTGTGAGGCAACGACAACCATTATGCATTATGAAGGTGTCAGTGGACATTTTCGAATCTACCAGTATCTCACCAGTCAAAAGGGGGACTAACAGACAGGCGGCTACAAACCCATTTGCTTCCACTCCGTATAAAATAGCAGAACAGATTATCAGGAGTAAACTTGAGTATTATCTGTACAAAAATAACCTAGTAAACAGCAGTCAACATAGGTTCAGAAAAAGACTTCCAAAAAGCTATTAGTCAAACTCAAAGATGTGGAAATTTAGGGTAAACCCCAGAGATGGAATAGGAAATTGCATGTCGTGCAGAAAACAAATACTCATTAGAGAAGTTATATTGCGGTAGGGAGCACTAACCTGGTGCCCAAGGTTCATTGCCGCAGCTAATGTTAATTCATATAAATGACAGAATCAAAAACTCAATACAAACTGATCAAATCTGCATGTGGCACCAGACCCAGAGGGCAGTGGAATCACAGCAGGCAGCTTTCTGTGGCTGGACAAAGTATATATGTAGCCAGGCTGGCAGGTAAAATTAAATGCAAATTTAAAATACTGCTACACAGGAAAAATTCCTAGCAGGCGCAACTCCATGACTGGCTTTGAACAAACTTAGGATGAAGCTGGAAGAGACCTACGAGTCCGAGTAGACTCGTCACTAAACACCCAACCAATTCAGAGCAGCAATCAACAAGGTCAATGGAATGTTGAACAATAATGCGGTAGTGCACAAGACAGCAATTGCAATACTGCATCCTGTTCACAATAGCTTTATTAATCACTAATTTAGGGAAATATTCCAAAACACTTTGCTAAAGTGTAATCAGACAAAAGTTGACCCGAAGACATTAAAGTGCTAGTAAAGGCAGTGCAGTGCAGAGAAGAGCCAAAAAGTTAATTCTTTGTAATAAAGCTCTGCATTATGAAAAGACTAGACAAACTAAGGCCGCAAGGCCTGGAACTGAGGTGTCTTAGAGGTGATCTTAAAGAGGAACACAAGGTTGTTAAGAACATGGAAAAATGTGGGATATACTTCTGATTAAATTGTAAGAGTAGAGAAACAGGTTCGAACTATTAAAAGATAAAAATTAGGACTGATTTTTCTTCACATGGAGAATGATGAACATATAAAACAGACTCCCTAAAATAGTACAGGCTAGACCCCAAAAAAGCAACTTAGAAACAATTGGAAACTGCAATGAGGATAGGGAGGGGGAAACTGTTAGGTCTTTCTGAAAGGATGAATTTAGATAACCAAATGGCCTCCCTCAGCAATAAAAGTGCCCACACTTTGGATCTGGCTCCAATATTTCCTATTAGGATAACTTTAGTATTTATCACCAAGAAAAAGAATATGAATGAAAAGGAGAGAGGACAAAAACATTTTTAGTTAAAGACAGTCACATTGCCAAGAGCAACAGTACCAGCATGAATAAACACTCCAGTTTAAAAATAAATCTTAGTTATTCTGAAAATGAAATCATCACCCTCAATGACTGAATATTGTTAGAGGAAAATGAAACTTGTTCTCAGCCAATGAACTGGACGCTATTCACATGTTTATTGAATAACCTCAGCATAAATTAACTCACTTTTCAAACGATGCACAAATTGCAGAAGGTTCTGGTTGATCCAGAATTCAGAACAATGACTGCTCCTTTTAGTCCATTTGGGTTCTTTAACTAGATAACATGTTTTAGGATTATTTGCAGAATTCAAATCTTTGAACTACACAATGTGGCTCTTTTGCAAGTTTTAAAAAAAAATTTGAACTTTCTTCCCTGAAGTGTTGATTCTTACTGGGATATAGCTCTGAAAGTGCTGGTCAGCATCCTGTACCTCACTTGAGTAAACATTCTGCAATGTAGATTTGAATCTCGACAAGATATTCCACATCCACAACAGAGAACATAACCAAGTTTTATTCTGTCTTCGTTTCATAATAAATGATCTCAGAATTTTTTTAGCAAGGGTGAAATGAGTGAGAACTTATAGGAGTCAGAATCTTGGATGATTTACCCCTCTCTAACCCAGTATTGCCATGATCAGTTATGTCAAGAATTAAACCTGGGATCAGTGGCTTACTGACTGGCCTTTCTGTACTATAACATTTAATATAAGGAACTGCACAAGACTTGAGAAGATAGCAATAGCTCCATTGGCAGAACAAAGAAGTTGCTAATAAGCAAACAATGAAAAAAATCCATTGGAGGATATTTAGGTGCTGCATATTTGAATGAGGAGATGCCTGCAACTACAAAGTCTAAAAACAATTTCCTACAGTTCACAAATCACAGAATGACCCCCACCCCAACCTCCCACTCAGATTAGGTGCATAAAAGGAGCTCTAAGTGAATCTGTCATCATGCTGTTATGCTTTTATCTACTTTTCTAATACCCACTTTCTGCAGTTCACCTACTTCCAAATCACTTGTGTGAGAAAACAGACCACGAGTAACTTTCTCTTTTTGATCCAGTTGATGTCATATCAGCACAGCCAAGATTGGGCATACAATGCAACAAGGGAGGAACCTGCGTTCCAATTCTCTGTGTAAGTGCACACTTAAAAACATCTATCCTACTATTAAATCGACCCATGTCCTGATTGCTAGTTCATCCTGGTTAATGTGTAAACTGTAAATCAAATAAGGGATGCAAATAGATAAATTAATCATCCATTTGTTTGATTCTTATTCTGTATCATTGACCCTGGGTTCTGTAAAGAAGTATCAGCTATGATTCCTGCTCTGATTGCTTTCCAGTCACTCTTGTTGGAAGTACATGAATGATCTTTGGGCAAGGACAGGGTCAGGCTGAACTATGATGCTCCCCCCAAGTCAAAGTGCCGGTCTAAATTCACCTGCTCACATATGAATAACAGTGACTTGGGAAAGCAACTGATTGGGGAGTAAATCCTGGTGAGTTTTTTTTTCAATCTATTAAAGGAATTCATTGCTTAATACTGAGGTAGGAGCTAAAAAAAAATATAAAGTAGTACTGTACAAGTATAATTAGTCAAGAAACAAGGTTCCTAGCTAACATAAATAAGGCCCCGAGCTAGCGTATTTTTAAAGGATGTAACTAGATTAATCAACAGGGACGTCATGGCAGGAGAACTCAGACCCGTGATATGCTCCTCCTGCAGGATGTGGGAAATGAGGGACGATTCCAGCGTCCCTGGTAACCATGTGTGTGGAAGCTGTGTCCAAACGCAGCTTCTAGCTAACTGGATTTCGGAGCTGGAGCAGCGGGTGGACTCATTGCGGAGCATCCGCAATGCTGAGCAAGTCATGGATAGCAGGTTTAGCGAGGTGGTCACACCACAGGTGAAGATTACACAGGCAGAAAGGGAATGGGTGACCATCAGGAACAGTAAAAGACTCAGGAAGGTAGTGCAGGAGTCCCCTGTGGTCATCTCACTTTCTAACAGTGATATACCACTTTGGATACTGTTGGGGGGGGGGGGGGATGGCCTCTCAGGGGAAAGCAGCAACAGCCAAGTTAACGTCACCGTGGGTGGCTCTGCTGCTCAGAGGGGCAGGAGGAAAACAAGTGGCAAGGCTATAGTGATAGGGGATTCAATAGTTAGGGGCACAGACAGACCCTTTTGTGGCTGCAAACGTGAATCAAGGATGGTATGCTGCCTCCCTGGTGCCAGGGTCCAGGATGTCACGGAGCGGCTGCAGGACATTCTGGGAAGGGAAGGTAAACAGCCAGTGGTCGTGTTACACATTGGTACCAACGACATAGATAAACTAAGGGATGAGGACCTGCAAGCTCAGTACAGGAAGTTAGGAGATAAATTAAAATGCAGGACCTCAAATGTAGTAATCTCAGGATTACTACCCGTTCCATGTGCTAGCGAGACCAGGAATAAGAGGATAGATCAAATGAACACATGGCTGGAGAGATGGTGTAGCCAGGAGGGATTCAGATTCTTGAGACACTGGGACGGGTTCTGGGGAAGGTGGGACCCGTACAAACCGGACGGGCTGCACCCAGGCAGAGCTGGGACCAGTGTCCTTGCGGGGGTTTTTTGCTAGTTCTGTTGGGTAATACTTAAACGAGTGTGGCAGGGGGATGGGATCCCAGGAGTAGGATCAGATAGGTCAGATTCAGATCAGAAAAATGGAGGTGGAACATTAGCTAGGGACGTTGTGATAGGCATGGAGTTACAGGAGAAGCAAAGTTTAAAAAGTGTCCAGCAAGGGAAATTGACGGGGTTAAACTGTTTATACTTCAATGCAAGGAGTATTACAAATAAGGTAAATGAGTTAAGGGCACAGGTAGACACATGCCAGCAGGATGTCATTGCTATAACGGAGACCTGGCTAAAGGAGGGACAAAACTGGCAGCTTAATATCCCTGGTTATAGAGTCTTCAGACATGATAGAGTAGGAGATAAAAAAGGAGGGAGGCGGTAGCACTAATGGTTAAAGAATCAATTCCAGTTGTGAGAACGGATGATATACTAAATGGGTCAACAAATGAGGCTTTATGGATTGAGCTTAGAAATAAAAAAGGAGCAGTCACACTACTGGGAGTATACTACAGACCCCCAAATAGTGAAAGGGAGATAGAAGAACAAATATGTAGGCAAATTTCTGCTTGTAAGAACAAGAGGGTAATAATAGTAGGAGACTTCAACTATCCTAATATCAACTGGAATTCAAACAATATAAGGGGCACTGAGGGAGAAAAATTCATGCAGTGTGTCCAGGAAAGTTTTTTCAACCAATTAGTGACAAACCCAATGAGAGGAGATGCAATTCTAGACCTAGTCTTGGGGAACAAAGAAGGGCAAGTGGGTGAAGTGACAGTTGGCGACCATATCGGGGACAGTGATCACAATTTAGTTAGATTTAGCATTACCATGGAAAAGGACAGAGATAAGGCAGGAGTAAAAGTCTTGAGCTGGGGGAAGGTAAATTTTGCAGAAATGAGGAGGAACTTGGCTAAGGTGGACTGGACAGCACTGCTGGAGGATAAAACAGTGGAAAACCAGTGGGAAGCACTAAAAAGTGAGATCCTAATTGTACAAAGTAGACATGTCCCCTACAAAAATAAGAGTGGTACGACCAAATCTAGACCCTCCTGGTTGTCTAGAGGAATACAGGGGAAGATCAAACAGAAAAAGAAAGCGTACGATAGGCACAAAGAACTAAGCACTGCAGATAGCCTAGACGAATATAGGAAGTGCAGGGACGAAGTAAAAAAGGAAATAAGGAAATCAAAGAGAGGGCATGAAAAAAGATTAGCAAGTAGAGTTAAAGATAACCCAGACGTTTTACCAGTACATTAATGCTAAAAGGTTAATTAAGGAAAAAGTGGGACCTATCAGAGATGAAGATGGAAACTTGTGTGTAGATGCAGAGGCTGTGGGAAGGGTTTTGAATGACTATTTTGTCTCCGTGTTTACAAAGGAAAGGGAGGATGTAGATATAGTAGTCCAGGAGGAACACTGCGAGATATTGGACGGGATAGTCATATAGAGGAAGTAATTGAAGGGTTGAAATCCTTGAAAGTTGATAAGTCACCAGGGCCAGATGGATTGTTTCCGAGGCTGCTGAAGGAAGTCAGGGAGGAGATAGCAGATGCTCGGAGGATGATTTTCCAATCTTCACTAGATACAGGGGAGGTACCGGGGGACGGGAGAAATGCAAACGTAGTTCCATTGTTTAAAAAGGGATCAAAGGAAATGCCAAACAATTACAGGCCAGTTAAGTCTTACATCGGTGGTGAGCAAATTAGTAGAATCAATCCTGAGAGATAGGATTAACTGTCATGTGGAAAGGCATGGTCTAGTCAGGGATGGTCAGCATGGATTTGTTAAAGGAAGGTCTTGCCTCACAAATTCGATTGAATTCTTTGAGGAAGTGACAAGAAGGGTTGATCAAGGTAGTGCAGCGAACGTTGTGTACATGGATTTTAGCAAGGCATTTGACAAAGTCCCACATGGCAGATTAGTCAGGAAAGTAAAAGCCCATGGGACTCAGGGTAATGTGGCAAACTGGATAAAAGGTTGGCTTTGTAACAGGAAACAAACAGTAATGGTCGATAGATGCCCTTGCGAATGGAAAGTTGTCTCAAGTGATGTGCCACAGGGCTCGGTGTTGGAATCCTTGCTGTTTGTGTTATATATTAACGATTTAGACGTGAACGTGGGGGGGCACGATTGGGAAATTTGCAGATGACACAAAGATTTGCCGAGTAGTGGATAGTGTAGAGGATAGCCATAATCTCCAAAATGATATAGATGGGTTGGTGGAGTGGGCTGTAAAGTGGCAGATGGATTTTACCATTGAGAAGTGAGAGATCATACATTTAGGGAGGTCAAACAGTTACAGGGATTACACAATAAATGGGAATATACTAAGAGGGTTAGATGAAGTAAGAGATCTTGGTGTACAAGTACACAGGTCCCTGAAGGCAGCAGTTCAAGTAGACAAGGTTGTAAAGAAGGCATATGGAATGCAATCCTTCATTGGCAGAGGTATAGAATATAAAAGGAAGGATATAATGTTGGAATTGTATAAAACACTGGTGAGGCCACAACTGGAGTATTGTGTGCAGTTCTGGTCACCATATTACAGGAAGGGCGTAATAGCTCTGGAGAGAGTGCACAGGAGGTTTACAAGAATGTTGCCAGGACTAGAAAAGTGTAGCTACGAGAAGAGATTGGATAGGTTGGGGTTATTTTCCTTAGAACAAAGAAGGCTGAGAGGTGACTTGATTGAGGTGTACAAAATTATGAGGGGAATAGATAGAGTGGGCAGGATAAAATTGTTTCCCTTGGTGGAGAATTCTAGATTCAAGATAAGCGGCAGAAGGTGTAGGGGGGACATGAGGAAGAGCTTTTTTACGCAGAGGGTAGTGGGTGTCTGGAATTCGCTGCCCAGATTGGTGGTAGAGGCAGAAACTCTAAACTCTTTTAAGTACCACCTGGATCTGCACCTTAAGTGCTGTAAGCTGCAGGGCTATGGGCTGGGTGCGGGAAGGTGGGATTAGAAAGGGCACCTGGATGTCCTCGGGCTGGCATGGACAAGATGGACCAAATGGCCTCCTTCTGTACTGTAACTTTTCTATGCTTCTATGGGAAAATCTTTGGAGGGAAATCGGTGCCTGGAACTACAGCACAGCATCAAGAGAAGGAAGGAGAAATTTTTAAAATTAGTTCATGGCATCTGGGCATCGCTGGCTAGGTCAGTATTTATTGCCCATCCTTAATTGCCCTTGTTCAGAGGGCATTTAAGAGTCAACCACATTGCTGTGGAGTCACATGTAGGCCAGACCAGGTAAGGACGGCAGATTTCCTTCCCTAAAAGGACATTAGTGAATGATATGGGTTTTTACAACAATCGGCAATAGTTTTGTGGTCACCATCTGACTTTTAATTCCAGTTTTTTTTTATAATTAGGGTATGGTTCCACGGAAACAGGCAGCTCTGTCAGTACCTTGCTCAAGAAGCTATTCTTCACATGGAAGTCTGAAGAGTGAGTACTGTAGGCTACTCCACTCTGGAGAGCATCACACTGGATCACAGTCTAGTTTCCACCAGACATCCCCATGCACCTTTCCAGCAAAGGATCTTGGGTTCTTGAACCTGATCATAACCTAAGTTGTCTTTTCCCCATGCTAACTATTGACACTGATATCAACAGCAATACTCCAACTAAATGACCAGGAAACAGAATAAAGTTCAGCGATCTAAATGACTGTTACACCATACAGTGCACTGCCTTTACGTAGTTCATCAGGGAAATTGGGATAAGTCCAAACGACCGTCATCCAACTTCTAGAAGACAGTCTGCTACTAGTATATGGCAAAAAAAAATACTTGCAAGTAATTATGGAAAAACTAATCTCAGGAATTTCTAGATATACCCCAGTTTCAAAAGCTGTAGTCTGGAAGAAACAATTCACATTGCTCAATGTATGAACTTCTTCAACTTCAGCAAGAAACAGCCCTGAGCCTTAGGTTAATCCTTCCAGTTTCTGCAGGTTAATTTTTAATGGCAATATCGGTGAACTTTGTTTTATTGACATGTCTGGTCGTTCCTATGTTTACTTAGCTGTAGTTATGCGCCAATAGTGTACACTCCTTCATTGCCTCCCCTACCGCGTGGCCAACTGCAGTACCAGCTGATGCTAATGTACCCACCCTGCATATACATGCAGATTTAAGGGAGTCACATCATCATTGAGCAGTATATGTTTTCCCTCTACAGTTTATCAGAAATATGCACAAACCACACTATTCAAGCTTATGTTAGTAGAGCTTTCCGATCCAATTTTTCCCAAAACAAGCTGCTCTAGCAATGAGGACAGTGACGTACCCTTTAAAAATTCATTCAAAGGCGAATTACTTCGGCAAACCATGCCAATTACTGACCTTTAAAATAATCAACAAAGTGAATTAGATCATTTTAGATTATTTGAGATAGCATATCCAGTTTACACAGGCCTCAAGCAATTATACCATGTGATATCCTTCTTGCATTCTTAAGATTTACAATACCTGGACCATGAGATAATTACAGTCGCTTGGCAAATATAGGGGTTATTGCCTGTGCTGCCGTACCACTCACATGTTAGTGGTGTGCTTTTCTGAACAACAGTAATGTCCCCATCTGAATACCAATGGCAACTGAAAGCTTTCTTGACAGCACAATTTCAAGGGTTAGCTTGTGCATTGCTGCACTCCCTACATACTTGGAGACTGGCAAATAAATTCCAAGTCACCACAATTCTAAATGATACAACCCAATAATGACATAATTTGCCATTCACCAGACCAAATACAACTTTACAGCTACAGCCTAAAACCTTGGTATGCAAATAACACTATTTCTCCTGATTGGGTGCCTTATAATGACAATTTTTTCCCTTAAGTGGGTATGCTTTAGTGCAGAGGTTCTCATCCAGAGAGCTGCAGCCTCCTAGGTGTTCGAGAGGTTTAAAAGGGTCCACCAATTTTATTTTTATTCATTTACAGGGTGTGGGCATCGCTAGCTAGCATTTATTGCTCATCCCTAATTGCCCTCGAGAAGGTGGTGGTGCGCCCCCACCAGTCCACTGGTGTAGGTGAACCCACAATGCTATTAGGAAGGGAGTTCCAGGGTTTTGACACAACGACAATGAAGGAATGGCGATATAGTTGAGTCAGGATGGTGTGTGGCTTGGAGGGGAACTTGCAAGTGGCGGTGTTCCCATGCATCTGCTGCCCTTGTCCTTCTAGGTGGCAGAGATCACAGGTTTGGAAGCTGCTGTCAAAGGAGCCTTGGTAAGTTGCTGCAGTGCATCTTGTAGATGGTGCACACTGCTGCCACGGTGAATGGCGTGAATGATGAAGATGGGGGATGAGGTGCCAATCAAGCAAGCTGCTTTGCCCTGGATGGTATCGAGCTTCATGAGTGCTGTTGGAGCTACACTCACTCAGGCAAGTGGAGAACACTGCCAGCAACCCCTTTCATCACTTCGCTGGTGACCAAGAGTAGACCGATGGGACAATAATTGACCGGGTTGGATTTGTCTTACTTTTAGCGGACAGGACATACTTGGACAATTTTCCACATAGCCGGGTAGATGCCAGTGTTGTAGTTGTACTGGAACAGCTTGGCTAGGGGCGTGGCTAATTCTGGGGTACAAATCTTCAGCGCTATTGCCAGAATATTGTCAGGCCCATAGCCTTTGCAGTATCCAGTGCCTTCTGCTGTTTTGATATCACGTGGAGTGAATTGAACTGACTGAAGACTGGCATCTGAGATGCCGAGTCCTCAGGAGGAGGCAGAGATGGATCATCCACTTGGCACTTCTGGCTGAAGATGTCTGCAAATGCTTCAGCCTTGTCTTTTGCACTGATGTGCTTGGCTCCCCCATCATGGAGGAATGGGCATATTCATGAAGCCGCTTCGCCCTGTTAGCTGTTTAATTGTCCACTACCACTCACGATTGGATGTGGCAGGACTGCAGAGCCTAGGTCTGATCCATTGGTTGTAGGGTCACTTAGCTCTATCTGTCGCATGCTGCTTCCACTGTTTAGCATGCAAGTAGCCCTCGTTGTAAATTAACCAGGTTGACAGCTCATTTTTGATGTGCCCGATGCTGCTCCTAACATGCCCTCCTGCACACCTCATTCAACCAGGGTTGATCACCCGGCTTGATGGTAGAGTGGAGGGCATGAGGTTACAGATGGTATTTGAGTACAATTCTGCTGCTGTGCAGGCCCACAGTACCTCATGGGTGACCAGTTCTGGGTTGCTAGATCTGTTCAAAATCTATCCCATTTAGCACAATGGAAGTGGCAGTGTGCCAAACAGTGGCCACTCCTAGCAATACTGTCATGGACATTCATCAGCAACAAGTAGATCAGTGAGGAGGTGGTCAAGTAGGTTTTTCCCTTGCCACCTGCCACAGACCCAGTTAGCAACCACATCCTCTGGGACTCAGCCAGTTCAGTTAGTACTGGTGCTACCAAGCCACTCTTGGTGATGGACATTGAAGTCCTCCACCCAGATCACATTGTGTCTTTGCCATCCTCAGTGCTTCTTCCAACTGGTGTTCAACATGGAGTAAAGATTCATCAGCTTTCGAGGGAGGTGGCAATTAACGAGAAGTTTCCTTGCCCATGTTTGACGTGATGCCAAGAGACTTCAAGAGTCAACAGCCAATGTTGAAGACTCCCAGGTCAACTCTCTTCTGACTGTATACCACTGTGCCGCCACCTCTAGTGGGTCTGTCCTACCAGCAAGACCGTGCATACCCAGTTGATGGTGATGATGGTGCCTACGACATCGTAAGATATGATTCCATGAGTATGACTATGTCAGGTTGTTGCTTAACTGTCTGTGCAACTGGTCTCCCAATTTTGGCACAGATGTTAGTAAAGAGACTTTGCAACTCGACAGGGCTGGGTGTGCCGCTGTCGTTTCAGTGCCTTGATGAATGCCAGGTGGTCTGTCCGGTTTCATTCCTCTTAGACTTCCTAGCGGTTTCCTACAACCGAGTGGCTTGCTATGCCATTTCAGAGGGCAGTTAAGAAACAACCACATTGCTGCAGGTCTGGAGTCACAAGTAGGCCAGGCCAGGTAAGGGCGTCAGATTTGCTTCCCTAAAGGAAATTAGTGAACCAAATTGGTTTTTACGACAATCAACAATGGTTTTATGGTCACCAATACTGAGATGACTTTATAATCCAGATGTATTAATTGAATTTAAATTTCACCAGCTGCTATGGTGGAATTTGAACTAGTGTACCCGGAGCACTAGCCTGGGCCTCTGGATTGCTCGTCCAGTGACATTACCACTACGCTACCGCCTCCCCTCCAATCTATCAACAAAAGGCATACTTCTTTTTAGCCTTTACAAGATTTGGTGACACTCATTCCCAAGTGACACACACCAGCTGCAAAAGCAAGATGACAACTGGAAGCTATCATCCTCAATGTGATGTTTGAAAAAGGCACATGACAAGCAGCACACAGTAGTGAAAGACAAATCTGGAGACAGACAGCGGCAATGGGGATCGACCCAGCAACTTTTTTTTAAAAAAAACTTTACCTGGAGGCAGCAAGGCTGCGACTTCTAAGCAGCTCCCAGGTTTCCCTCAGAGACAGAGAAGAGATAACATTGTCAGATAACTGGGTGAAATTCCCCCGGCCCTTCTTCCATCTCCCCACAAATCCGGCCTTTACCGCAGACTCTGCTACCCTGTCCAGATCTCCGGCTGTGCTGGGTCGCTATTTAGTCATCTGCAGGCAGGCACTCTAATAACCCATGAGGCAGGAGATTGGGTCCAGCAACTCATTGCATAGGATCTCTCGAGAACTGGGAATTAATGTGGTGCAGGTTCACAATATGACTTATCAAACTGACCCCTTCATTGGGAGGTAAAAAGAAAATTACTGTACAGTTTGGCTATACCCAGTTTTAAGTAAGCCCAAATAGAATACACTGTTTCATTATTAAGCAGTTAAAAAAATGACTAACCATTTGTTTTAAGTACTACCTACCCCATTATAAAAGCGGTTTGGAGCTTGATGCAAAAGATTTTTTGTAACCATCTGCATAGTTAACAACTGGGTGAATCAATGAAAGAGCGGTTTCTTATTCTCTAGAACTTTTGGGTCAGGTTTCGGTCTCTCTTCACCCCCACCAAGGAACATCCGCTTCCTATCGACATCCAAGAAAACGTTCTTCTAGACCTGCGCCAAGAGCTCTGCACGTTCCACGGCAGCAGAGGCCTGGAGGAGAAGCTGCCCATGGTCACTTGCACTCTCACTCGCCCCAGGGGATTGATCAGGAGCCTGGCATCTCTGACTCCAATCACTGCCACCACCCTCCCCACCAGGGTCCTCCAAAGCACCCAACGACCACAAGCACGACAGCAATCCAGAGCACCATTAGGAAGTCTGCGCCAACCAGCCTGGAGAATGCTCAATGGCTCCACAGAAAGAACAAGGCAAGGCCCAGAAGCTGTCCAGTAATGGGACAAGCATCTGCAACTAGGAGGAAAATTAGCACAGGGACCTAGTCATTTTAAGGGCCGAAACAAATTATCAGTGAGTATAGCGGAAATCGATCTTGCAAAAATGTATATCTTGGGATATATTTTGCAGCTTTATTTTCGAGTAATCAGGAAAAAGCAAACCTGTTATCTTTGGTTCTCTGTCACATCACTGGGAATGTAGAAAATTTACTTACATTGTGTTTTGTTGATTTCATGTTTATGTTAGGTATTGGGGCTGAAAATCTTGGGTTAGGAAAGCATCTCCAGATATTACTCATTTAAATGGGAAAACTTCTTCAATAGTAGTAGTTTTGATTTTAAGAGGAGATTTCCAGGAACCTATCTACCATTTGACACAGGATATTCCTTCCACCATGTGAGTACATGGTCCGAATCACGTTTTTCCACCATGAAGTGAGAGACTTCGCAGTGCACGTCCAAAGGTCCCGGAAGGTGGCAGGACCGGTGGATAAAGTGGTAAAGAAAGTATATGGAATATTTTCCTTTATTGGACAAGGTATTGAATACAAAAGTAGGGCTGTAATGATGGATGAAAGCAAAATACTGCAGATGCTGGAAATCTGAAACAAAAACAGAAAATGCTGGAAAAACTCAGCAGGCCTAACAGCATCTGTGGAGGGAAAGACAGAGTTAACGTTTCGAGTCCGTACTCTAAAGCGGAGTCATACGGACTTGAAACATTAACTCTGTCTCTGTTAGACCTGCTGAGTTAATGTTTCGAGTCCATATGACTCCTCTTTAGAGTACGGACTCGAAATGTTAACTCTGTCTATCCCTCCACAGATGCTGTTAGACCTGCTGAGTTTTTCCAGCATTTTCTGTTTTTGATGTAATGATGTTAGGCCATAGCTGGAATTGTGTGTACATTCTGAGCACATTGCAGGAAGGAGAGAGTACAGAGGAGATTTACAAGAATGTTTCCAGGACTTGAAAATTGCGACTATGAGGAAGATTGGATAGGCTAGGGTTGTTTTCCTTAGAACAGAGGAGGCTAAGGGATGACCTAATTGAGGTGTACAAAACAATGATGGCCCTAGATAGGGCAGACGCAAAAGACCTGTTCACCCTAGCTGAGGGGTCAATTACCAGGGGGTGTAGATTTAAGGTGACCGGTAGAAGGATTAGAGGGGACGTGAGGAAAATCTTTTTCATCCAGGGGGTGGTGAGCATCTGGAATTCACTGCCTAAATTGATGGTGGAGGCTGAAATGCACAACTCATTTAAAAGGTACCTGGATCAGCACCTGAAATGCTGTAATCTGCAAGGCTACAGGCCAGATGCTGGACAGTGGGATTAAAAGGAGCAGCTAGTTTCGTTTCCTCTTTTTTGGCCAGCAGAGACACAATGGGCTGTATGGCCTCTTTCAGTGCCGTAACTTCTATGGTTCTACGTATTGTAAAGCAAGTCAGTCAACGTCTACAGGAAGTGCAAGCAGCATTTCTTCTAAAGGACTGAGGCATCAGATCCTTTGTCCACCCACTTGGGGCAGCAGATCTTTTGTCCACCCACTTGGGGCATCAGGTCCTTTACTCAACCATGTGGGCCATCTATGTTCCCCCATTTGAGGTTGGGGCATCATGTTTTACTCACCGTTAGGGTGGGTAATATATTTTTAATACTGGTTTTTGATTCTTGGGTGGACTAGGCTGGCAGAACTCTCACTGCAAAAATCTGCTCTCCAAATGTTGGTTATAATTTCTTACAGCAAGACTACGAAAGCTAAACTGCCAACTCAGTCCCATCAAAGCTATTAAGAGTTCAATGACATTTCATCGACCCTCAGTATCAAGTTCAGGAAAATGCCGCTGAAGACATTTTGGTGTGAATGCTCTGATGAATACACCAGTGCTTCTTATGCAGCACTAAGTGTTTGTTCCAAGTAGTACAGGACGTTAAAGCAGGAAACTTGGAAAATCAAAATCTGATCAGGCAGAGTCAAAATGGGTTTGTGAAAGGGCAATAATGTTTAATCTATATTAGAGTTTTTTGAGAAAGTAACGAGCAAGGTGGACAAAGGGAAACCTTTGGTGTACTTGGATTTCCAGAAGGTTACGACACAAGATAAGATTACATGGTATAGGGCAGGGGTAGGGAAGTTGCTCAATTTCATACAACCCGCAGCAAGATTTCTAAAAATATAGACCGATGACAGTAGCGCCTTCAAAATAGCATTTATCATCACTGTTACAAAGCTGCTTTGGATAAAAGCATCAGCTAAATTACTATAATAATATTTAACAATATAATATTCAAATTCAGCCATCGAATTAAAACAGGCGAGTTGAACATTTCTGTATTGTCTATAAAAATTGAAAACCAGGGATACAAATTAAGAATAAGAGGTCTACCGTTTAAGGCGGAGAGGAGGAGAAATCTTTCTTCTCTAAAAGGGTTGTAAGTGGATGGAATTCTCTTCCCCAGAAAACAGTGGAGGCCGGGTCATTGAATTTATTCAAAGCAAAGTTAGACAGATTTTTGTTAGAAAAGGGAGACAAGGTTTATGGGGGGCAGATGGCAAAGTGGAATTGGACCATAACTAAATCAGCCATGACCTTGAGTGGCAGAGCAGACTCGAAGGGCTAAATGGCCTACTCCTGCTCCCAAGTCCTACGTTCCTTTGTACAGACTGCAGTTCAGTAATGACGCCAATGAAAACAAAGTACCCCAAAATGCACGTCTTCTTGTTGAAGATATATCCACATCTTGACAGAATTGCTGCTCAGCACCATGTTTCACATTCAGTAAAACAAACTAATACATGTTTAATTATATAATTAATATGAATACAGAAAAATACTTGTATGGTGTCACAGGTGGTCAGTGGAATTTTAATAACATGGAAAGGAGGACTCAAGCACTGTTATGTGGCTGCAGACGTTTTCTTTAATACTTACTAACTCAGATTTGACATATTCTTAATGATCATTGGGCTACATGTAGATTATAGGATATAGATTATATTAATTTACAAATATTAAAGTATTAACATCTGATGCACATAACAGCCACCGGCCTTGTGCACCATGCATTAATGCTCAATACATACCAATACTCTCAGATCCTGATGACTGTATATAAATATTCTCAGGCTCTTACACATCCCAGTTTCATATAGACATTAATAGGGCAGCCTCCAGAGCCCAACCACCTTCAGTACTTCATCAATGACCTTCCCTTCATCCTAAATTCAGAAGTGGGCTCTATTTGCAATTCCCCAGTCATCCAGGTCTTGCAGCATATAGGCATCCAGGCAATTAACATATGTGCCACACAAGTGTCAGGCAATGGTCATCTCCAAAAAGGGGCAGCTTATAGCTCTACTCGACATTTGCACAGTCATCGAATGTTAAGGCCCTGATCATCAATATGCTGGGGGTCACCATTGACTTGATACTCAATTGCACCTTCCACACAATTGCCATGTCTACTAGAATAGATTAGAGGTTCAAGCGAGTGGCTTGCTTCTCAACTCCCAAAGCCTCATTCAAACACCGATGAAAGACATAAATCAGGAATCTGATGGAATGCTCTCCACATGCCTGGATGAAAGCCAGCACAATGCAGTTCATTGACCAGCACTTCACCGTGAGTCTAAAAATTCATCACCAATGTACCATTGCTGTATTATCTACAGGAGTTTGGCCACGCTGCTTTGGCACCACCTGTCAAACCTGAGACCTCCACCACCTAGAAGCACAAGATGCAAGGGAACTCCATCACCTCCAAGTTACACACCATCCTAGCTTCGACAGAATTACCATTTCTTTATTGCCAACACTGGGTCAAAATCCTGGAACTCCTAAAAGCAGTGTGGAGGCATCTTCACCACAGGAAAATACAACAATTCAAAGCAGCCCATCAATACCTTCTCAAGAGAAACCAAGATGGGCAATAGATACCGGCCTTGTAAGTGATTCCCACATCCCAACAATAAAAATATTTATAGCCTCTGTACAGTAATTGCCCCAGATCCTGTATATTGCAGTGATCCTCCCAGGTCCCAAATATATTATCCTATATGAGGAACACCAAATATATATAGTCCCAGACCTCACCTATTTTATTTCCTAGATCCCATGCAATGTACATTAAAACTCCAGCCCATTATAGATTTTCCCTCCAATATCCTATTATGCATTTTCTTTCCAATATGCTATTGTATATTTACTCTCCAAAATCAGATTACACAAAGTCTGGAAGTTTCAAGATACAATTCCTTTGGTAATGTATAATCAGACATGAGAGTAAATATATAACAGCATATTGGAGAAAAAATGTATAATAGAATATTTTATTGTATCACATGTAGACTCTTGGATTGCACATTTAAATGGTCACAGGTTATGTATTGTACATTTATTTCCAAAAAGAGTTCTGACTATATTAATTCTAACAATCACTCATGCTTTGTTCACTGCATACATTCGTATTGTATACTTCAAACCCAGTGTAGTGTGTTTCCAATTGTACTCACTATACCCATACATTCTACACACCATTACTGGAACACAATTTATAACTTCAAATGTTATCCTCTGTATCAGGCATTATTCTTTTCCCTACACATCCCAGGTGTTACCCCTATTTGCACCCACGTATCAGTCAGTCATCCATCACGTGGGGTTGCTTTCTCTCTCATCTCACCCCAACACTCCCTCCACTATATTAGGCAACGATCCCCACTCAACAATTACTCTCCTCCTACTCACTATTTACTCCCCAATCACCCTCTTTCCATCCCCATTCTCCCGCTCCCCCCACCCCCACACCATTCCCTCCCATCCCCTAACCAATTCACTCCCTCCCCTCCTCCTCTTGACGACTCCCACTCCCCTCCTCCCTCCCCGATATGCCCTCCTTCAATCTCCGCGCCTCCCACACCTCACCCACCAGCACCCCGCTCAACCCCTCCCAAGTCCCTCACCACCCCTCCTGCCTCTACCCGCTCCCTCCTCTTCCCTCCCTCCCCGATTCCTCCTCCCTCCGCCCCATACCACCTCTGTCCGTCCCTCCCCCCATACCCCCTGTTTGCCTGCCTCCCATACCCCCTCCTCCCTCCCCCCATACTCCCTCCTCCCTCCCCCCCATACCTCCCCCCCCCATACCCCCTCCTCCCTCTCCCCCATACCCCCTCCCCCCATACCCCCTCCTCCCTCCCTCCCCATACCCCCTCCTCCCTCCCCCCACCCCATCTCCCCTCCCCCCATACCCCCTCTCCCCATCTCCCTCCCACATACCCCCCTCTCTCCTCCCCAATACCCCCTCTCATCTTTGCCTCCCCTCCTCCCTCCCCTTCTCCATACCGCCTCCCTCCTCCCTCCTCCCTCCCCCATAACCCCTCTCCTCCACTCCCCTCCTCCATAACCCTCCCTCCTCCCTCCATACCTCCTCCCTCCCACCTCCATACCTCCTCCCTCATACCCCATCTCTCCTCCTCCTCCCCTCACCCCCCTCCCCTCCTCAACCCTCCCCCCTCACATCCCTCCCACCTCCATACCTCCTCCCTCATACCCCATCTCTCCCCTCCTCCCCTCACCCCCCTCCCCTCCCTCCCCCTATCCTTTCCCCTCCCTCCCCCTCAGCCTTTCTTCCTTTCCCCTCCCCTCCCCTCCCCCTCATCCTTTCCCCTCCCCTCCCCCTCATCCTTTCCCCTCCCCTCCCCTCATCCTTTCCCCCCCCCTTCCCCCTCATCCTCCCCTCCCCCCCCTCATCCTTTCCCTCCCCTCCCCCTCATCCTTTCCCCCTCCCTCCCCTCTCTTCCCCTCCCCCCCCCTCATCCTTTCCCCTCCCCTCCCCCTCATCCTTTCCCCCTCCCCTCCCCTCCCTCATCCTTTCCCCCTCTCCCTCCCTCATCCTTTCCCCCCCCCCCCTCATCCTTTCCCCCTCTCCCTCCCTCATCCTTTCCCCCTCTCCCTCCCTCATCCTTTCCCCCTCTCCCTCCTTCATCCTTTCCCCCTCTCCCTCCTCTCCCCCCCTCTCCCTCCTCTCCCCCCTCTCCCCCCTCTCCCCCCCTCTCCCCCCTCCATCCTCACCCCCCTCCATCCTCACCCCCCTCCATCCTCACCCCCCTCCATCCTCACCCCCCTCCATCCTCACCCCCCTCCATCCTCACCCCCCTCCATCCTCACCCCCCTCCATCCTCACCCCCCTCCATCCTCACCCCCCTCCATCCTCACCCCCCTCCATCCTCACCCCCCTCCATCCTCACCCCCCTCCATCCTCACCCCCCTCCATCCTCACCCCCCTCCATCCTCACCCCCCTCCATCCTCACCCCCCTCCATCCTCACCCCCCTCCATCCTCACCCCCCTCCATCCTCACCCCCCTCCATCCTCACCCCCCTCCATCCTCACCCCCCTCCATCCTCACCCCCCTCCATCCTCACCCCCCTCCATCCTCACCCCCCTCCATCCTCACCCCCCTCCATCCTCACCCCCCTCCATCCTCACCCCCTCCCCTTCTTCCCCTCATCCCCCTCCCCTCATTCTCATCCCCTCCTTCCCCACATCCTCATCCCCCTCCCCTCCTTCCCCTCATTCTCATCCCCTCCTTCCCCACATCCTCATCCCCCTCCCCTCCTTCCCCTCATTCTCATCCCCTCCTTCCCCACATCCTCATCCCCCTCCCCTCATCCTCATCCCCCTCCCCTCATCCTCATCCCCCTCCCCTCATCCTCATCCCCCTCCACTCATCCTCATCCCCCTCCAATCATTCCCCTCCTCCCCTCTCATCCCCACCATCACCCCCTCCCCTCCCTCCCTCCCGTCACCCCTCCCCCCCCACTCATATCCCTTCCCCACTCATATCCCCCCCACTCATATCCCCTCTCCTCCCTCCCCCACTCATATCCCCATCCCCTCATCCAGCTCCTCTCCTCCCCTCCTCCCCTCCTCTCCCTTCCTCTCCTCCCTCTCCTCTCTCCCTCCCCTCTCTCCTCCTCAATCACTCCCTCCCTCCCTCCCACTTCTTCCTCGGTTGATTTCCTCACTGCCCCGAACACAAGTCTACAGCATCTATGTTGCTCTGTTACTCACAGCTTCCGCCTTCCCCTCAGGCCCCACTTCGTTCCCCTCAGCAACACAACATGGCGATGGGCACGAATCCTCCAATTGGCACCAACACCCGGAGCAGGTGCATATTCAACCAACCAGAGAAGCGCTGACATACCGTTTTTGAAAATTAAACCAATCGCTGATCATCTAACACCAATCAGAAGCGTGTTATCCCGTTGGCCAATCAGGCAGAGGCAGTGTCGAGATGACAAATAAAACGTGCCACAGATGCCACCTCGCTCTTGATTGGTGAGGACTCATTGGCCAATCAACGATGAATTCTTTCAGTCGCTATTCAATCAAAATGCACAGCGCGGCGACCTGCAGCCAATCAGATGCTGCGAGCGCTCCATCTGGTGGTGGTTGGATGTTGCTCATTTCTCTGAGTGGGCCTTTTCGTAGCATCTTATTTGTCTCTTGTCCCAATTTATTGTCAACTCGCCACGATTGTCCTGGAGTCTCCAGGAGTTAAAGATTAATCTCCTGGACAAAATTCCATAACGCTGTATTTACCTAGATTTTTCAGCAGGGATTTGTGCCCATTCATCCGCTCCAGTATTGAATACCCCAATAAATAATTGCAAATAAATACTAAGATTTGCATCTTCTCTTTGTATAAGTGAGGAATGGGATCATGCTGCATCGAATGGGTATGGTATCCGTTGATTTATACTGAAGGCAGTGCCTTCAGGGTAACTGGAAAGGTGAAGCAGGAGGAGGCTCCTGAGGAGCATAAACACAGGGATAGACCTGTTGGACTGTGTGGGCTGATCAAGACACTATATAAATTTGCTGTAACACTCCCCGAAGCAATATTATAGGGGCATTCATAAAGTTTTTTTTCATTTCCTTGGAACACATTTACTTGTTAAAATATTGGAGACATAAAAAAAAGGCTTGACTGTGCAGGGTGAGTTTGGTCCTTCCTCCTCCATCATCTGTGGCAATGGCAGGTTAGTCCTTGCCCAATAGTTACTTCCACCTGGGCCACTGAAAGCAGTATTCCATTTGTTTTGGAAGAGGATGCTCAGAAACCTAGAGTTGGAAATCTTAGCGAGAGACCAGACAAGCTTGACTTAAGAGAATCTAGACACACAAAAACAGATAGAGAGTGAGCGACAACAACTCATATAGCGCCTTTTATGTAATGAAATGTCCCAAGGTGCTTCACAGGAGCAATATAAAATGAAGCATAAGGAAATATTAGATCAGATGACCAAAAGCTTGGTCAAACAGAATGGTTTTAAGAGGTGATTCAAAGGAGGCAAGTAAAATAGAGAGGCAGAGAGGTATAGGGAGGGAGCTCCAGAGCTTGGGGCCTAGGAAACTGAAGGCATGGCCACCAACAGTGAAGCAGTTATGATTGGGAAAGCACAAGGCCAGAATTAGAGGAGTGCAGATATCTCGGAGGGTTATGGGGTTGGAGGAGATTACAGAGATAGGGAGGGGCAAGGCCATGGAAGGATTTAAAAATAAAGATGAGAATTTTAAAGTCAAGACATTGCTTTTCCGGGAGCCAGTGTAGGTCAGCAAGCAATGAGGTGATGGGGAACTGGAACTTCTGTAAGTTAAGACATGGGCAGCAGAATTTTGGATGAACTCAAGTTTATGGAGGATGGAATGCAGGAGACCAGTCAGGGGTGTGTTGGAATAGTCGAGTCTAGAGTTAGCAAAGGCATGGATGAGGGGCAGAAAGACAAGATTGGGAACAGGGGGCAGAATCTCTTGCACAATATTCACTCAAAAAGATGATGATAGCCACCCTGGTTACACCTTTTTGCAATGACTCTTACTGCAGAAACTCAGGCAAATGTCTTAATACAGCAGATGGTCCAAGGGCCAAATCCAGTTGAGAGTTCTTTCATTCTGACCCACGTGCCTTCTAATATTAAATGCACAAATTGATTTTAATTTCGGTTAGTTTCATTCAGAATCATCAAACAATAGAGCACAGAAGGAGGCCTTTCTGCCTATTGTGTGTGTGCCGAATCTTTGAAAGAGCTACCCAATTAAGCAGACTCTCCTGCTCTTTCTCAATAATCCTACACATTTTCCCCTTCAAGTATTTATATAATGGTTAAACCAGAAGCCCTAACCCAGAATGTTTGACACTAATTGTGTCAGATGGTTTCACACACCTTTTTTGCAAGGGGGAGATGATGGAGTAGTGGTAATGTCTCTGGAGCCAATGCTAATATTCTGGGGACATGGGTTCAAATGGCAGCTGGTGGAACTTGAATTCTGTTAATAAATCTAGAATTCAAAAGCTAGTCTCAGTTATGGTGACTATGAAACTATGTTAAAAATCCATCTGATTCACTAATGCCCCTTTAAGGGAGGAAATCTGCCATTCTTACCTGGCCTGGCCTACATGTAACTTCAGACCCACTGCAATATGGTTGACTCTTAACTGTTTGGCTTGGCAAGCCAAGGGCAGTTTAGGATGGGCAACAATCACTGGCCATGCCAGTAATGTCCACATCCAATGAAAGAAAAGACATCCATCCATTGAAGACACGTCAGGACAGAAGATTATCAAACTACTTCCTTTAATTGCCATTCATCTGTATTCACACACATACAATGCTTGAGAAATATAACTAGAACCTTCCGTGGTTTAGGACTTTAAAACAAAAAGCTTGACTTAATAATTATTATATTAACCTCGCTGTTATCTGACAGGAATCGGATTCAGGCACATATTAATTTTTGTCCATTCTAACTGGAAATGTGTATTTCTTGCTCCTTGTTCAATCCTAGAAAAATACATTGTCACCATAACTAGTTACTGCCTTAGGTTGATCCAAGAAAGTAATAAGGGTCCCTGTAATTATGAGTTCCTGTTTTCATTACTCGGCAATCTGTGATTGAACTTAAACTGATGTAATTGGGCCTGTGAACTTAATATTAGAAGAATTATGATGCGGATTAACTATCTAGTAACATTGGAACATAATAAAGATAGATTAGAGTTTATTAAACCTTTCACATTCTCTATATAGCCTGGAATTTGAAACAGTCAACATGGTCAGTGTATGAATTTTAATGCCAATCAGTGGACTGCTGCCATAATCCTCTCTGACGAAATGAATGTTGCAGAAGTCTGCCACCTACTGCAGACCCACAGTCAGTACAGTGTTGCAAATGTATCAGGGCAATTTGATCCTTGATCTTCTGACTTCAGTGACGATGACTTGCGCAGGTACTGCCACTGGAGTCTCAGAAGCCTTTCTTTCATTTTTTTGGAGTACATAAATGTACAACCTATAGGTTGAGCAGATAAAGCTTAGGAAGCGTTTTTGCTGCTTTTGTTGCTCAGTTCTGGATCATTTGCAACCTTTTAATCTGTGGTTGACTTGGTGTGCAGCAGGGTGCCCATTTTCCAAGATCAGATGGATGTAACCTCTGTACAATCTGAGGAATGTACTGATTCCATGCTCTTTTCCACACGGGGCTTGTAATTTGCTCCATCAGATTGCAGCCCTGATGGTGGTGGTGTTGTCAATGTGCTTCATCCAAGCCAAATTTTTCTGGGAATTCATACCAGAGTTCTGCTGTCGACTGGTCTTGATTTGGTTTTGACAATTGTCAAATCCTTACAGGCCATTCTTTGTTCTTGCTACTTTGGGAGGATGACATGCATTGTCATTTTCTGCAGTTCAGCAGAATTCACCAGTAACCTGCCACTACATCTGAATCATCCAAGTATCTATAGATCTTAAAAGCAAAATACTGCGGATTCTGGACATCTGAAATAAAAACAGAAAATGCTGGAGTAACTCAGCAGGTTTGACTGCAGCCATGGAGAGAGAAGCAGAGCTAATGTTTACGAGTTGAATATGACTCTTCTTCAGAACTGCTATGGATCATATTTAAAGGTATTTCCGAGCACATTACTACACAAATAGTAATATTCGCAATCTGTAAGCAAGCCCAGTCCTTTGGGTGTTAGAATGACATTGCTATGAACGAAAAAGGAAAGAACTTGTATTTGTATAGCCTTCCATTACTTCAGGATATCCTACAGCATTTTGCCTCCAATGAAGTATATTTGAAGTGTAGACACTGTTGTAAAGTAGGAAAGGAACAGCAGTGAGTTAACAACCAAGCCTTGGGGATCAGTTGCTATTAGGAAAAACCTGGTGTAGATTGTTGTTCCCACTCTAATACTGGATGACAGCTCTACCAGGAAGCCCATTCATTGAATCCCTCACTGAATCAGCTAACTGGGGACGTCAAACTTGGAGATGATACATTGCATTCCATTGTGCCAAACTTTGTCCACAGACTTTTCCATAATCAAGTACACCATTAATGTATGCTCCTTCTTGTTTACTGCTCCAAGAAGATTTCTGCTAGTCACACTAAGTTGTGACTGGTGCTTCTTCCTCTCTTGAATCCAGTTTGGCCAAAGTTAAAGATGTTAATGCCCTTGAAAAGATGGAATGTGACAACTCTCTCTAGCAACCTTGACAGGCAGCTCAACAGTCTGATAGACCATTATTTACTGGATAATTATCGACCGTCATGACCCATTGCTGATTTGCAGTATCTCACTGAAGAGTCAGACTAGGCATGCATTTTGTCGTGCTAACCTCTCCTGGGGCTTTCCCTCCTCTCCTCCTTCCTGCAGAAAAGAACCCACTGCTTTTAGTGTTAGCTTTGAGGAGTTGTTTGACTTTCATCTGCATATGTTTCATATCCTTGAGCCATGATTTAGGGAAGATAAACTAGATACAGCAAAGGCTATGGGCACTAACAACATTCTACCAGAGGTAGTACTGAAGACTTATGATCCAGAAGTAGCCATATCCTCAGCCAGGCTGTTCAAATACAACTACAACGCTATCTGACAATGTGGAAGATTGCCCGGATGTGACCTTTCCAAAAGAGGCAGGACAAATCAAATTCAACCAATCATCAGTTTACTCTCAAATGTCAGCAAAGCGATGGAAGGCATCATTGACAGTGCTATCAAGTGGCACTTACACAGCAATAACCTGCTCACCGATGCTTAGTTTGGATTCTGCCAGCACTACCTGGCTCCAGACCTCATTACAGCCTTGGTGCAAACATGGATGAAACAGCTGAATTCCAGAGGTTGAGGATTATCAGACCAGCCACGATCTCATTGAATGGCGGAGCAGACTCGATGGGCCAAATGGCCTACTTCTACTCCTACATCTTATGGTCTTATGGTCTTATTGTCTTAGGTGAGGTGGGAGTGACTGTTCCTGACATCAAGAAAGCATTTTACTAAATGTGGCATCAAGGAATCCCAGCACAATTTAAGCCAAAAAGAATCAATGGAAAACTTAGCACTGGTTGGAGTCATACCTAGCACAAAAGAAGATGGTTGTGGTTGTTGGAGGCCAATCATCTCAGTGCCAGGACATTGCTGCAGGAGTTCCTCAGGGTAGTGTCTTAGGCCCAAACATCTTCAGCTGTTTCATCAATGACCTTCCCTCCAACCTAAGGTCAGAAGTGGGGATGTTCGCTGTTGACTGCACAATGTTCAGCAACATTCGTAACTCCTCAGATACTGAAGCACTCTGTGATGCATGCAGCTAGACCTGGACAGCATTCAGGCTTGGGCTGATAAGTGGCAAATAACATTTGGGCCATGCAAGTACCAGGTAATGGCCATCTCCAAAACGGAGAATCATCACCCTGTGGCATTCAACATCATTACCATCACTGAATCCACCACCATCAATATCCTATGGATTACCATTGGTCAGAAACTAAACTGGACCCGCCATGTAAATACAATGGTTACAAGAGCAGGTCAGAGGGAATTCTATGGCGAGTAACTCATTTGCTGACTCTCCAAAGCCTGTCCAACATTACATGGGATAGAGATTAGGATAGAGATGCCTCACCTTTTGGACTTGGGATCAAGGTGCTTATGACAAATCGATGACTGGGTGCATGGTTTTGGAGGAATGCAAGCCCTGGTGCACAGAAAATTCAAACACTCCATACACAAGCTTTCAAACCCCAACGCAAATGAACTGTGTGATTTCCAAATATAAAATCAATATCTCCCATTTACACAAGAAGCCAAACACACCAACACAAAAAGCAAGACACTTGTACACAAAAGTTCCAGTCCCAATATTCGGTGGGATATATTTGATAGGCTGGTGAGGTGGGGTTGGACAATGCAGTTGGAACAGGGAACTCGGGAGTCCAGGCCCCCACATGTTGTGGGGTTTTACACGATCCCCATCTGGCTGTGAACCTGATTGACAGGCTTCCCTAGATAAAAAGACCTTTCAAAATAAGATGAACTTATGAGAAAAAAAATCTATTTGAAGTAATATCAAGAATAAAACAGCAACAATTATCGACAAAGAACTGATCAATATAGCTAAACAAATCAAAATAAGAAACAGTGAAACTTTTAACAGCCAACAATAGAGTCACGGTTGCAAGCATTTAACAACTATCACAAGTCCATTCTAGTGCACACTGAGAAAAGAAGGACGACTGAGGGCACAGCTCATGTATGTAAACTAAAGGAAAAAGCTGAAAGAGAAAGCAGGAACAGAGTAGACGCCACATAACATAGAGAGAACAGAATTTCATTGCTGCAACATAAAGGGGAGACTGCTGCAACCAAAATATCTGTAGAGTGGATGGAGGGGAGACTCAAGTCAGCAAATCAAAAACACAGAGATTGGAAGCCTATGGATGGGGAAGCCTCTCTACTTTATGTGGCAGCCATGTGTCATGAAGATATTAATGTGTATAATGTTATTGGAAATTATTTTTAAATTGGACTTGTAGCAGAGTCTGTGTTTGTGAGTGTGTCTGTGTGTGGCTTAATCGGATTAAAGCCAGATAGTCTGGGTGCTTTGATGTATTGTAGTTTTGAGATGTTAATTGCGTGAACAATAAGGTAAAGTGTACATTTGCATTTTTGAATAAACTATTCAAAAGAAGGGAGTAAAATCTTGCACCTAGCTAGGAGGCAGTAAGCAATATGTTTATATTACTAATAAAATTGGTGCTATGAAAGGGATTTTATTGTTAGGAGAGGTGGAATTTAAAGACCTAGTGATACAATGAGAATTTACATTCATAGGGAAAGCAAGGTATAACCCAAGAGGAGTTTGTATGTGCAGGTCAGAAGCATGTAAGATCTAAGCAGCCTGTAAGCCTTACAGCTGTCTCAAAGGAAACAAATTGAAAGGAACTTCATTTTGAATTTGTAAAATAAAATGTGCTTTGCCTGGTGTCTGTTTAAAGTCTATGGGTTATTGTTGTCTTGTTGAAGATATACCTGGAAGTGATTAATTTGGAGATTTGTTTAAAAGTTATTATGGTAGTAATTTGTAGACATGTAAATGTGTTTAAATTTGTTGTTAAATTAATAAATGTTTACCTTAATGTACATAAAAAAACCTCTTGAGGCTTGGTGGTTTTTATTCCTGAATTTAGAGTTGCATCTCAAACATACCAATTGAAAATATAGTTTATGACAGTTGTTTAAAGTTTCCCTCTGGGATTTTAAATAACTCAGCCTTTACCAACTGCTGTGTCATAACACCATGGCTCAACATCTAGCACTCTCGACTCAGAATGTTGTGGGTTCAAGTTCCACTCTAGAGAGTTGAGCACAAAATTTAGGCTGACAATCCAATGAAGTACTGAGGGGGTGTTGTACTGACAGAGGTGCCATCATTGGAATGACACATTAAACCTCAGGTTCATCTAAAAAGATCTCATGGAACTATTTGGAGAAGAGCAGAAAGGTTCTCCCCAGTGTCTACCCAATATCTATTCCTCAATGAACATTAAAAAACCCACACAGTGTTAATGTTTCAGGTTAATTATCTTACTTTAGAAGCTCTGATAATAGGTCAACACCTGAAATGTCGGACAAGATTTCTCGGATGGCAGGGTTTCCTGCCCCACCACTGAGAAGGTGGTGGGGAACATGTTCCCCTGGTCACAGCAGCCCCACAGCCTTTTAACATTCTGTGGATCATTAATTGGCTGGTACTCCCACCCCTCGCTTTTGAAGAAGCCCTGCTTCTGTAGTCCCAGCAGCAGCACAGGGAGTGGTGAACATGTTAGGACTACAAACAGTCTAAATGCAAGAGCCCACAGGACCAGGCAAGTCCAGGGTCTTGCAATGGGAACAGGAGGGGAGGCCAGGGGGATGAGGAAAAAGGGATGGTAGGAGTCGTGACAGCAAGACCGGGTGTGGAGTACCTATGAGAAGGAGGAGTACCTATGGTGGGGATGGGGGTAGTGGGGGGAGTGGGGGTGTTTGCAGTGGGGGCATGTCTGATCTGTGAAAAGTCTGACTGGTTGAGTTTTTCCAGCATTTTCTGTTTTTATTTCAGATTTCCAGCATTCATAGCATTTTGCCTTTCACAAAGAAAAACAGATATTCTGGTCATTATGACATTGCTGTCTGTGGGACCTGTTGTGTGCAAATTGGCTGTCTTGTTTCCTACGCTAAAATAATAACTGCACATCAGAAAGAAGTGTTTAATTGATTGTAAAGTATTTTGGGATATCCTGAGGTTGTGAAAGACACGATATAAGTGAAAGACTTTCTTGTCTCCTTTCTGTGGGTAGATGCTTACAATATACTAAAGTGCAACAAAGGGGGAACCAAATCCACATCAACTCAGACACCCCTACAGTAAAGGAAACAATACCATTTTCACTTGAACTCTGAGACGGAGAGAATACACAATTCATTCCATAATCTCTGAATCAGAAATCAAAGTATGCATCACATAAAGCACTACAAATCAGTTAACCTTTACAGGATTCCTATAGATATAAATCCACCACGTCTGAGCCAACAGCACTGCTTCCAGGTTTAATCCTCTATCTTTGTTGAGTTAGCTGTTCTCAGTGAGGGCAGTACTGGAATGTTACAATTGGTGTCAGTTGACCCAGTTTAGAGTAAGGATATTGCATGGATTTTCTGCTTCTTTATTCCGACCATGCAGAAAGTGTGCGCGGGGCAGACACTGGATGAGGAGAGGTTCAGACTTCGCTGTGAAATCCTCAGCTGGATAGACATAACAACAACTTCTGCAATGATATTTAGCACGAAGTATGTTACATTTCTCCTTTAGGAACTACTACCTTTCACCAGCTGTTTGTGCAGGTTCGGTTGCACAATATTTGTGTTTTAGTTGCATTTGGCCTGAAGGTTAGGTTACCGGCCTGAGAATTCACAGTACCTTAGGGGATTCAATGGGAGAAGGGAATTGTGAAATTCCTTTTGTCTTTCTCTTTCTTTGTCAGTTTCTTTCTTACTTGGACACACAATGACACCATCAGTGGTGTGACAAGCATTCCTGGATCTGACAGTATACGTGAACATTCATGGAGGCAGATCTGTGCAGGATTAATACTCTGTGACAAAGCCCTACAGCCTTATTGTTGTACTTCATTATCAAATACTCCCAGCTATTTATGATTCAGAAAGTTAGTGTCAAAAAAAGATTAAAGATGGAGTGTGAATGTTCGTCAGATCCCTGCTCGCTCTTCACTGAACCCGATTAATTAAAATAAATCTGAACTTTATTCATCAATAAACAATGAAAACAATGAATGGAATTGAATTACCACAAAAACACAAGGGAACTGGGGTAAAAGCAAAATACTGCGGATGCTGGAAATCTAGAACAAAAACAAAAATACCTGGAAAAACTCAGCAGGTCTGACAGCATCTGCGGAGATGAATACAATTAACGTTTCGAGTCCGATTGACCCTTCATTGGAACTAAGAAAATAGAGAAATGGAGTGAACTATAAGCTGGTAGAGGAGGGTGGGACAGGTAGAGCTCGATAGGGGGCCAGTGATAGGTGGAGGCCAAGGAGAGATTGCCAAAGATGTCATAGACAAAAGGACAAAGGGGTGTTGATGGTGGTGATATTATCTAAGGAATGTGCTAATGGGGACATTAAGGGTAGCTAGCAGGACAAGCTAGTGGCAGATGGCCCTAGTGGGGATGGGGTGGGGTGGGGGGAAGGGATCGAAATGGGCTAAAAGGTGGAGATAAAACAATAGATCGAAATAAATTTAAAAATAGGTGGGAAAAGAAAAATTATAAATTATTGGAAAAAGGGGGATCGGAAAGGGGGTGGGGATGGAGGAGAGAGTTCATGATCTGAAATTGTTGAACTCAACATTAAGTCCGGAAGGCCATAAAGTGCCTAATCGGAAGATGAGGTGCTGTTCCTCCAGTTTGTGTTGAGCTTCACTGGAACATTGCAGCAGGCCAAGGACGGACATGTGGGCATGGTGGTGTGTTGAAGTGGCAAGCGACAGGGAGGTCTGGGTCATGCTTGCGGACAGACCGAAGGTGTTCCGCAAAGCAGTCACCCAGTCTGCGTTTGGTCTCTCCAATGTAGAGGAGATCACATTAGGAGCAACTAGAGTATTGGTCTCACCTGGCCTCACTTTGAATGATAAGACTTTGTGGCACTTTCTCACCTTAAAAATAACCATGCTGTCACCTGCACTAGTACTTCAGCCCATATCCAAATGAAAATAATAATACCATTAGCTTCTTTACTGGGAATGGCCCCATAGGTGCCAGTTAGTCTTCTCTACCTTACCTGTCTGGACATTATCCACCTGGAAGCACTTTCAGTCAGAAAAATAATTGGACTAGGACAGGGGCGGTTAGGGGAGGTGAAAAATAGGACAATGGTTAAATTACACCCTTGTACAAAATTGTTTAAGAATTTTAATGTCTGTTTTTTGATTATCAAAATTATTTGAAAATTGGCTGTCTAGATCAAAACCATCCAGATAAGTAACTGTGCACTTATTGACTCTCCTTTATATTTCCTGTAACATTAAGAAGAGGGCAGTGGACTATGGGTACCACTCACTGACACACCTCACTCTTAATAATAGAAGGCAAGTGATCTTTAACATTGGTTAGTGTGAAATCTGGATGGGCACAAAATCAGAAACTATTGAGGTCGCCACTGCTTCCTCCTCTTGCTCTGATCTGAAGAAGTTCATTGATTACGCTTTCCATTTCCAGCTATCCCTTGACTTTACATAGTGCATGATTGACACATCCTCCAAAACGTCTCCCTCATCATTCATGACAGTGAACTTCCCACAATATCCTTATTACAAAATCACAGGTCAAGAATTTGGGATTGGTTGTATCTGTTTCTTTGGCAACTACAAGTGACCACAGAGCTCCAGAATGGTGTCAAGTATGTGTGCACACATTTTTGGGACAAATGGCACCCGGCGCTGTACTGGTTAGAGAATTAGAGTGTATGCAGTTGAATGGTTGCAGGCAGATTGTGGCGTCTATCAGCATGCAATGGTCATTTGTAGCTAGTGGTGCCATTTTGGAGCTCAACACCCCAGCTAACATCCTCTCAATCTCATACAGCTGAATAGGGTTCAGCATCAAGAAGGAACCCCCACCTCTATCTTGACGATCATGAACGACTTACAGGTTAAGCACAGGTTAATTTCTCATGACTGTTGCTTTGATTCTCTAAGTATTTGCATAGCTGTTTAAAGTAGCAGAAGTCTTTTGGAGGGAGTGATGTGGCAGGCGCTGAAGCATTTTTGCTGACTTCAAGGTTGCTGCAGAAAAACAAACCAGTTGGTCCCAAAATTGGCTTTCTCCTTGGAATAGAGCGTGACTTGGAGAAAGAAGTGAATTCTGAGCTGAATTTTCTTGGCCCCGCGCTGGTGGGCTTGGAGGCATGGAGGTTGGGGGGCCTATGTCAGGATGGCTTCTTAGTACGTTCCCGCTGCCGTGGAACTATCCCAGGGGTAGGCAGGACTCAGATTGGCTGTCTTCACCATAGAAGCAAGCAGCCAATGTACATAGTTAAGCCCCCAATTAGGGGCAATTTTTCAAGGTTGCCAGCATTTTGCTGACAACAGACACAAGGTCCCTGTGGAGGTCACCAGCTTAATTGACGCAGCAAACTTGTGGCAGGTCGGATAGGTATCAGAATAAGAGACTCCATTCAATGGGGAAGATGCCATGCTAATAATGGGCTACAATTGCATCAATGCTCATTACTATGGGGACATTCCCCTATGTCTGATGTCCTTAACCCTTTTGGCCCTTCTTTTATCTCCCATTTTGGACTACTGACCATGAATGGAGGAGCAATCACACCTGCCTTCATACTTTAGCAGCACCCACGTCTGGCAATGAAGCCAAGGTTGTAGGCTGGCCAACCCACTGATTGGACAGCTACAATGGTAGCAGGGCAGCCATCCTTAATAGGTTGGTGAGTATGGAGGCAGACAATTAGAAGTCAGCTCCAGGAAGATTGTGATGCCAATCTTGCTGCCAGCTAGTGCGGGCTTGGAACCCCCATTTAGTTCCAACATTCGGGTTCTGAAGCCCACAGCAAAATGCTACCCAATATGAGATGTCTGAGCTTCAGCAAGTCTGAAACCTGCCACCTACTGCAGCCACCACTGCAACTTCAGAACAAGGCAAGCATTGCACTACCAGTAGCTGTGAAGGTGACTGTGATAATGAACTTTTACTCAGTTGGATCTTTCCAGACTGGAGCTGGAGATATTTGCTACATCTTTCCATCCACTGTTGGATGGGGGAGGTCACTGACACTCTCTATTCATTGAGAGCTAACTACATTTCATGTTCTCTTGGTACAGACTAGCAGGTGAAGTGAGAACCTGTTTTCATAGGATTGCAAACTCCCCATGTTGCAGGGTGCCACTGACTGCATGCACATTGCAGGACTAGGGCATTACTGGGGAAGGTAGGTATCCCAGGGTCTGTATGGGACACATGTTGATCTGTGCAAGTGGCCTCAAGAGGGTGAGGGTTGATGAGGCAGCCTCCAGAGGAGGTGAGGTCAGATGCAGATGTGAGGGTGTGTGTAAGAGAGTGAGTGGTGATGTCCCTTGAGCTGGCAGTGAGTGAGATGCCAGTGAATGTGTGATTGGTGAGTGTTTGAGATCAGAGTGATGAGATGGTTGCCTTACCCTGGTGTCACGGATGAGATCATTCATCCTCTTTCTGCATTGGATGGCGAACCTCTTCTATGCAATGTTGGCACTGACCACCACTGTCACCGCCTCCCAAGCCAAAGTGGTGACACTTATGGGCCTCCTGAGGCCAGGGCTGGGGTAGAGGACATGACGGCGGGAAGGTGTCCCAGAGCTGCATCACTGAATCGGGGGGCTGCAGTCTTCTTGCCTTTTGGGGCCATGTCTTCCATGCAGCAGTCCTGGGCTGGGAGTAGTGAGAGGTGTGCATGTGACCACACTTTAAATGTGGTGCCCGGCATGAGGGAGCGGCGAGGTGACAGCGCGGCAGGCAAATCAGAAGTCGCCTGCCGGTGCAGCGGTGTGTTTCCTGGGAATGCATGATTAATGAGGCGGGATTAGGACAATACAGCTTGAAAACCCACCATTGCGCCCAGCGAGTAAAACGTCCTTTTTCCTGCCCGCTACCCCACTTAGTGTAAATCTGGGACGATTCCGCCCTTGGTCTCATGCAGAAGCTTGACAAGGTATCAGTAGATGATAGTGAAGTAACATTCAAGGAAGAAGTTCCAAAGTTGGTTAGAGGACCCGCAGACTTTGAAATAGCAGCAGCACTTGAAGTTCACTCATTATGCAGTGAGTCTTTCTTTATTGTTGAAGCACCATCCATTGGACCACAGGAGGAGATTGCAGATTTCTCACTTCTTTTTTCAGATGGGCTAGAAGGTGCAGGAATAGAAGACACTGAAAAAGACAGTGACCATTCGCCAGAGGAGCCACTATACCTTGGTTGGCTGTTTCCTGACAGAGTTGATGAGAACAAAGTCATTGCAGAAGCAGGTGATCTATTGGAAGAAGAGGTCCTGGATCTTGCTACACTTTTTGATTTCACTGCCAATACTGCTGAAATCTCTTGTCTTTTTTGAGGAGCTTCATCCTATCATTGAAGAAAATACTGAAGAGCTAAATTCGTCTACTTGTCCCACTGAACTCACCTATGATGTGCATCAATAATTTCTGGCTGACAACACTAAGCTATTCAGGGATAAAGAGATACTTGATTTCAAGTTGGATCAAATATCTGGAGGAAGTTCAGAGCTTATTGTACGAATGTAAACTGCAGCTCACACTTGAATTTCATCAACAAATCATGCTTACACTCAAATCATCTTTCAGTGAAGAAGCAGTGGCCCAAACTAGAGAGTTTCTATAGCTGAAGCATCCTACGCTGGAATTTCATCTAGATCCAGGTCTGGAGGTTTATTCCATTGTTGAAGATGGTGTGGTCCCACTTTCTTATGCTGACACCATTGTTCCATTGCAGAGCAGCCTCGTGCTGACCAAGCGTGGAAATGATACCATTACCTACAGAAAGTGTAAAACCTACCCTAAGAGTAGGAAGTCGTCCTTTCTTCCAACATCTTCAGATGTCCTGCAATATCTTCAGGATGTTTGTCATTCTTCTTCTCCTCTGCCAGATTTATTCAAGTCTCCAGTATTGAATACTCATTTCATCATCACAGCAACAGTGAATGGTACAGTTGTGAATTGTCAATTTCACTGAAATTGAAAATGCTTAATTCTCTCAAGCCTTTCCCCAGTGTGCAAAGCAGGAGCAGAAGATTACAAAGAGAAAGCCAATTTGTTCTCTTCCTTATCAAGGAGCTGCAATTGTCCATGTCTTGAAGATTTCTCTCCTGAATCAATTCTCTTTGAATGGGTTTCACAACTTTTACAGTCAGGTCGTCACAAAGGTCACAGCCCAGGTATCAGCAGTTGTGAAAAGCTGCTATCTCACTCCACCAATGTGTTTAACTTCCAGGGAGAAGACAAGAGAAAGCCAATGTCCACAATGTCCTCTACGAGAGCCGACTACATTGTTGGAGATTTGGGTGACCTGGAATGCGGGAGTGGGGGGTAGAAGCTGGATAGAAAGTGTAAACAGTACACGAGGTTCACAGATGTTGGAAATGTTTAACAAAAGAATGTAACAATTTGAGATTATACCTGGGGTGGGGAGATGTAGAGTAATGGGTTAATGGTTAAGTTAATGAGACCATGAAGATATTAATGATGTAAGCATAACATAAGGAGTCAGATGATCAAGAGGCTCCAAGAGAGCAGGATGCAGAACAGCCTGTGCTTTGAAAACCATGTGCTTACCCTGAGGTCTTTGTAAATAGTTCTTAATAAATAGTTTCAAGAAAAACTATACACCAACTATCTCAAGTCTATCACAGGAATCAGGGGAAAACTTCTCTGTTGGTTGGAGTCGTATCTAGTACAAAGGAAAATGGTTGTGGTTGTTGTTGGAGGTCAATCATCTCAGGACATCACTGCAGGAGTTCCTCAGGGTAGTGTCTTTGGCCCAACCATCTTCAGCTGCTTCCTTCCATTGTAAGGCTAGAAGTGGGGATGTTCGCTGATGATTGCACAATGTTCAGCATCATTCGCCACTCCTCAGCTACTGAAGCAGTCCACGTTCAAATGCAGCAAGACCTGAACATTATTCAGGCTTGGGCTGACAAGTGGCAAATAACATTCACACCATACAAGTGCCAGGCAATGACCATCTCCAACAAGGGAGAATCTAACCATCACCCCTTGATAGTCAATGGCATTACCATTATATTTTTGCTTGGCGTGCTAGCGCGATGTGCGGGCCCGGAAGCGGACGTGAACTGCATTGCCGCCTGAAACCGGCGGCCGAAAGTAATCATGGGCTGGCTTGCCAATTAACAGCCAGCCAGCACAAAACTTACTCAGAGAGAGCCAGCGCTGATGGGGTGGAGAGGAGTGGCAGGACCAGGGCAGGCACTTGAATGTAATCAGCTGCAGGCAGGGGGTTTAAAAGCAGATGAGAAAAGGTAAGTGAATTCGAATTCTGGGGGAGATTGCTGTGGACCATGAAGGTAAAATTTCCCATTGAAGAATGAAAGTCAGGAGGAAAGCGTCCAAGGAGTTTCCAGTAGGCCTCCATGTAAGTATCCATGACCATTTCGTACTACTATGCTATACTACTATCATGGTACTATACCTTGATGAGGCCTCGCTTATTCTTTTTTTAAATTCATTTACGGGATGTCGGTGTCGCTGGTTAGACCAGCATTTAGTGCCCAACCCTAATTGCCCTTGAAAGGGTGGTGGTGCTTTGCATTCTTGAACTGCTGCAGTCCCTGTGCTATAGGTACATCCACAGTACTGTTAGGAAGAGATTTTGATGCCGTGACAGTGAAGGAACGGTGATATATTTCCAAGTCAAGGGTGGTGGCTGGCTTGGAGGGGAATGTCCAGGTGGTATTGATTCCATGTCTCTGCTGCCCTTGTCCTTCTAGATGGTAGCTGTCATGGGTTTGGAAGGTGCTGCCTAAGGAGCCAAAGGATAATGTCATCAGGAGCTAGGTGAGGAAATGCCCATAGCCAAGCAGCCTCTTGTTTCATTGATGCCTTCCTGCTGGTACTCATCAACGCTATGAGTGACTGCCGGGAGATACCGCTGCCACGTGAAAGCAAGAAAGTCCTGCATATCTGACTGAGAAGGCTTGGACCGAGGTGGCAGCAGAAGTGAGCAGCCAGGGTCATCCGGAGATACTTTATGCAGTGCAGGGAGAGGGTTAATGACCTTCTCCACCCTGCGAGGGTGAGTAATGAAGGCCCTTTTCACCTTGAATGAATGTTTATGTGCGGGCTCGGATTAGTTAGGGCTTGAGGGTGTAAAGATGCAAGTTAAAGTCAGCACCTCTTTCTGTGCCCTTGAAGACTGCCTGGGACTAGACAGGATGGCAGGCATGGCTGGAAGGGGAAGCCCCGCAATGCGCTAGGTACTTATAGTGATATGGGGGAGGAGGATGCAATCTTCTGGCATATGGTGGGGGGGAGACTCATGAAAGCGCTATTGTCCTCATGAGAAGGGGAGTCAGAATGCATTGAAGCAAAACCATACTGGTGGGTGAGTGCCAAATCCTGCCTTGCTGACTCTGATGGAGAAGGAGATTTTGGAGCTTGCGTGCAAGCATGGAGCGAGATAAACTGGTCACAGAGAGGCAGGGGTCTCAGGAGGGTAAGAGTGAAGTGGACACAGATTAGTTTGGGGGAGGGTATGAGAAATAGAGGGCAACGGGTGAGAGACTGACAGGTGAATCCACTAATCTTTTACGTTCACGCGTTATGATATTTTTGTTTTGCTCTATGCCCAATTTTTGAATCTAGCAGGATGCACCTACTCTGAAACTTAAATGCTCATGGATACTTACATGGAGGCCTACTGGAAAATCCTTTGAATTAAGGCATCCCTGGTATCCCTAGCTCCCAAAAGCTGCCTCATTGCTGGGTCATCATCATGACCCTGTGGCCAAGCAGGTTCTGGAATCTGTGCTGGAATCTTCATCATCAGTTTGTGGAAGAACACTGGGGTTTTCACAGTTCATATTTCACAGATCATTTCATATGATCTCCCCGAGAGACAGCCAGATTGTGCAAAGCACAGCACACATCCACTATGAGTGACACGCGTTCCAGAGGATATTGAAGAGATCCTCCAGGCCGGTCCAGACAACAAAACCTAATTTTCAGGAGGCCGAATATCCTCTCAGCTATGGCTCTTGTGGAGGTATGGCTTCTGTTGTACCTCTCCTCTGAGGGCATTCTTGGATATCTGATAGGTATCATCAGCCACTTTGTCAGAGGATATCCTTTATCCCCCACCAGCCAGCTATCCAAGCGTGAACAGCCTTGGAACATGAGAGTGACAGAGAATATAAGAACCATGATATCTTGCACAAACCTGGTGGATCTGCTGTTGGTGATTGCACACTAGCTGGATGTTCAGAGAATGGAAGCCCTTACAATTCACAAAGGCCCCTGGCTCTCCAGCAGGTGCCTTAATGGGCATATGGTGCAATCAATAGCTCCCTGACTCCTTGGGAAGCCTGCAATAGCTGCAAATCCTCTGGAAAATTCTGCCTGGCTGTCCTCGTCTGTCTTGGAATGTATAAAGATGTTGACCTTTCTGAACAATGTATCTGTCACAAGCTTGATGCAGCTGTGTGCTGTGGATTGTGACACTCCACAGAGGTCACCAACAGAATCCTGGATGGGTCCCAAGGTAAAGAAATTGAGGGAAGGAGTCACTTTTAGCACTACTGGGTGCCCACCTACACAGTTGGAAGCTATCTTGGGGCCTATCATCTCATATATTGAGGGTACTGTCTCCCTTGAGAGGCAAATCCTTCTTCAACATTGGACCTCAGAACCCCTCCCGATGTCATCATGCGCTATTGCACGTGATGTCAGGAGTGCCGGGTGCCCATGCAGGTGAAGTAAAATCCTGAATTATTACTAAAACAATAGTGCTGGAGAAATTAATGGGACTGAAAGCCAATAAATCCCCAGGACCCAATAATCTACATCTCAGGGTGCTAAAGGAGGTGGCCATGGAAATAGTGGATGCGTTGGTTGTCATCTTCCAAAATTCTGTAGATTCTGGAATAGTCCTGGCAGATTGGAGTGCAACAAATTTAACCCCACTATTTAAGAAAGGAGGAAGGGAGAAAACAGCAAATTACAGACCGGTTAGCCTAACATCAGGAGTAGGGAAAATGCTGGAGTCTGTTATAAAGGATGTGATAACAGGACACTTAGAAAATATCAATGGGTTTAGGCAAAGTCAACATGGATTTCTGAAAGGGAAATCATGTTTGACAAACCTACTGGAGTTTTTTTGAGGACATAGCTAGCAGAATAGATAAGGGAGAACCAATGTATTTGGATTTTCAGAAAGCTTTTGATAAAGTCCCACATAAGAGGTTAATGTGTAAAATTAAAGCACGTGGGATAGGGGGTAATATATTGGCATGGACTGAGAATTGGTTAGCAGACAGGAAACAAGTCTATTATTTGGCACTTTATCAAATGCCTTTTGAAAATCCATGTACACACATCAATGGCATTACCCTCATCAACCCTATCTGTTATTTCATTAAAAAAAAGTTAGTTAAACATGATTTTCCCTCAACAAATTGCTTTGCTTAATTAATCCACTTTTGTCCAAGTGACTGTTAACTTTGTCCTGAATTACCATTGCTGGAAGCTTTCTCACCACAAAGGTCTAACTGGTCTATAGTTGCTGGGTTTATCCTTATGCTATTTTTTGAACAAGGGTATAACATTTACAACTCACCAGTCCTCTGGCACCTGTATCCAAGGAGGATTGGAAAAATATGGCCAGTGCCTTCACATTTTCCACCCTTACTTCCCTCAGCATCCTTGGGTGCATTTCATCCAGGCCTGGTGACTTATCAACTTAAAGTACAGCCAGCCTTTCTAAAACCTCCAAGTCAATTTTAGCTAATCCTATGACTCAACCTCCTTCTCTTTCAGAATGACTTTGACAGCACCTTCTTCCTTGGTAAAAATAGATGCAAAATATTCATTTAATATCTCAGTCATGCCCACTGCCTCCATGCATTATTGCCCTTTTTGGTCCTTAACTGGCTCCATTACTCCTTTTACCACACTTTTACTATTTATATGCCTATAGAAAACTTTTGGATTCCCTTTTATGTTAGCTGCCAGACTCGTTGCATTCTTTCTCCTTGCATCTCATTTATTTTTTCATTTCCCCCTGAACTTTCTATTCAGCCTGGCTCTCAATTTTATTATCCACCTGACATCTGTCATATGCACCCGTTTCCAGCTTCATCTTATTCTCTATCACTTTTATAATCCAGGGAGCTCTGGAATCATTTGTCCTACCTGGCCGACATTTATCCCTCAACCAATATCACTGCTAGAGATTATTTGGTCATTACCTTATTATCATTTATAGTACCTTGCTGTATGCAAATTGACCACTCCATTTCCCTGCAACGAAACAATGACTACACTTCAACAGTACTGTGAAGTACTTTGGGATGTCTTGAGGCTGTTGAAGGCCCTTTTTAAATGCAAGTTCTTTCTTTATTCTACTTACAAAGCGACTCCAATGCCAAGCACATTCTGATAACATTGTGGGCTAAGTATGACATGAGGAGCATCATCACAATGCCCCTTTATTACTGAAGGTAACCTTAATCAAAGAGATAAAAACAAAAAACTGCGGATGCTGGAAATCCAAAACAAAAACAGAAATACCTGGAAAAACTCAGCAGGTCTGGCAGCATCGGTGGTGAAGAACAAAGTTGACGTTTCGAGTCCTCATGACCCTCCAACAGAACTAAGTAAAAATAGGAGAGGGGTGAAATATAAGCTGGTAAGGTGGGGGGGTGAGGGGAGAAGTGGGGTGGGGGAGTGGTGGTTGTAGGGACAAGCAAGCAGTGATAGGAGCAGATAATCAAAAGATGTCACAGACAAAAGAACAAAAAGGTGTTGAAGGTGGTGATATTATCTAAAAGAATGTGCTAATTAAGAATGGATGGCAGGACACGCAAGGTACAGATAGCTGTAGTGGGGGTGGGGTGAAATAAGACTAAAAGGGCATAAAAGGTATAGATTTTTTAAAAACAGAAATAGGTGGGAAAAGAAAAATCTATATAAATTATTGGAAAAAACAAAAGGGGGGGGAAGAAATGGAAAGGGGGTGGGGATGGAGGAGGGAGTTCAAGATCTAAAGTTATTGAACTCAATATTCAGTCCGGAAGGCTGTAAAGTGCCTAGTCGGAAGATGACCTCCTTCAACACCTCTTTGTTCTTTTGTCTGTGACATCTTTTGATTATCTGCTCCTATCACTGCTTGCTTGTCCCTACAACCACAACCCCTCCACCCCACTTCTCCCCCCACCCTCCCCCCACCTTAAACCAGCTTATATTTCATCCCTCTCCTATTTTTACTTAGTTCTGTTGAAGGGTCATGAAAACTCGAAACATCAACTTTGTTCTTCTCCGCCGATGCTGCCAGACCTGCTGAGTTTTTCCAGGTATTTCTGTTTTTGTTCAGGTTTATATCTAAATTAGGAATGCCTCTATTTGCACACTCACTGACAACTAAGGGTTGTAAGGCAACATTTGTGATGGATTAAATGAAGATCTGAAATTATGACTCTGTGACACAGTGTCGTCTCGCAATGTAATTTGACAGGGTCATACACTTCGCACAAAATTTAAGTTCCAAATCTATTCTACATAATCTTTCTGGCCACACCAGACGAGGGAGGATAAACCGGAGTGAAATTAACATTGAAAATCGGCAGAAGCCTGGGACTGATACTCTTGTTCAGGAGCCTGTGTGGCATGAGAGAAAGCCTTTTCTGATTATGCAACACACTGATTTATTACTTTTCTGATTACTGAGTAACAAAGCACGGTACAAACTCCAAGAGCATATACCTACTACCACAAACACAAATGTGACTGAATTCCATTTGGAAATCTGGGGAGGTACAGGGGGTGGATTCACAGCAGCCAGTGAGCGGCAGAGCTGCATTCCAGCCAAATATTTTGTGCATATAAGATTGAGCCAGGTGGATATTTTGTTCTTCTCCAAATTCACAGAGGTGCCTCTATTAACTCTGTTTCATCATGGTAAGTATAGCCCATTGTGATATATTCAATACAAATGTTCTTGTTAAATGAATTGTTTTGGTAGCTGAGTATAGTAGGAAAGATGGCAGAGAGACGCTGTGATGGTACATTTAGGAATACAATTTCACACAGTGTCTCATCAGCTCAAGGGAAATGGTCATTGTCCATTGTCAAATTCAACTTATTCTATGGTAGAATACATTTCAGTCTCTTTTAAAATAGTGTCTCAGAGATTAATTCATTCCCAAAAACAAAGACGGAATGTGGAAAGCAGTAAAAGGATACAGAGATGGACTGGGTGCAATTTTGAAGTCAGTCCCCAAAACAAGCGCTGAGTTAGCAGAGTGGCCACTCCACCCACCCATTTGTTCGGTGGGTGGCCTCAGCTGATTTAAGAGCTGAGCCCATTAATCAACCGCTGGCACACCGTGAGCACCAAATGTGTTTCCTAGTGCAGCTTGCTGGTCTGTGGAGGCAGAAAATCAGCTGGGTCCCACATTGTGCCAGTCAGACAGAGGTGGGGGTTGGAGGAGAGATCCCCTTGAGGGAGGTATTACGCAGGCCAGTAGCAGGGTGAGAGTTTTTTGGGGAGCTCAGGAGAAGCATTCTTTGCTTGCTCCCATAAAAATTGCAAGTTCCCTGGGCTGTTTGGGGCACAAGCTTCACCCTTTGTACCTGAGAATTACAATATGGGTTCTACAACTGACATAGGACCTACAATGCAAATTAAAACAAGCTCCTGCCTGTTGCAGTGGGCAGGCTGTGTATTAATTTACAGACTTGCTTGAAAATTGTATCAGAAATATCTTGGGTGTCCGGGCAGCCAAGATACCTCGCCAATTTAAATCACTTTATCAGGTGAGAAAGTAGCTGCAGCAATTGAAAATCGCCTCAAAATTCCATTCAGGAATAATTGGATGGAAACAATGTAGAGGATCAGTAAATGGCTAATGTGTCAAATAATTCTTCATGTCAATCTTCACAAATGAAGACAAATTGCATACCCAGTCATTTTGGTTCATAGGTAGACACCATTGAAGCAGGTGTCTGTAAACTTCAGCAAATGCCCACAATGCTCCTGGGCCAGGTGAGATACCACCTGGGTTTCTCAGAATTATAGGGACAAAATAAATTAAATTTCTAACATTTTTAGTGATTCTACAGGGGTTGTACATGACGACAGTGAATGTTATTCTAATGCTCATCTATGGGTAGAAATAAATCCTAGACAGCATTGCAAGGAGTAAGGGAAATATTCTAGACAGCATTGCTCAGGGTATAATGAAAAATTTTGGAAAGCATGCACAGTATGTAAAGAGCATTGCACTGAAGTCTATTAATGCTCATCTTTAGAATACTGTGGCCATAAAGAGTGAGCAACATGAATTTAGAAACACCTTGTCAAATCTCATAAATCTGCTGAAATTCATTGAGGGTTTAATGAGTGAATGAGAGCTAGCCAGTGGATATAATTGATTTGGATATTCAGAAGCTAAATAATAGTGATGATGAATTGTTAAGAAAATTACTCATGGTGAATTTTCACATATCTATATAAATATGTTTATATACCCCAAATGGTGATCCTTGTCTAGATCACTTGACTAAAATGGCTGCACAAAGATACAAGTTTCCTAAAGTAGCATTGCTGTCCCAACCCCCCACCCTGCCCGCCTACAAATAGCTGATAGCAAGGAGCATATTGAGCTACAGTTTAATGTATACAGTTAAGTTTTCCAATGGATTTCCTTCATTTATTCAACATGCACATACAGTGACGGTTGTACAACACTAGCGCAGAAACTGGCAGTGGGACTGAAGGCCCTAACAAAATGCTGAACTATATCGCTAAATCAGTAGTATTCAGTGGAACAAAGGCCAGAATTTTCCGGCCCCAATACAGGCAGGACTTGCCATGTGCGAGGCGGCACTCCAGCCAGAAGTTCATTGACTTGTGGCTGGACCAGAAGGTCACAGCGGTGGGCGGGTGCGGAAACTCCCACCGAAAGACATGGCAGAAGTATTTTAATACCAATTAATGTAATGTCAGGCTGATTGAAACACAAAACAGTAAAAGTGTGCACAATGAAGAAGTGCTATTTTAAACAGGTCAGTGGATATCTGAGATTAGCAAAACCCCACCCCACTGGGATACACAGAAGTGTCTCCCCTAAATGAAGGTAGTAATTATGGAATTGAACTAGACCCAGCGCTACTGGAAGTATAACAAGAAATTGTCTTATTTTAAGGTAGGCTAGCGAGACCATGGCATTGGGCTTGCCCACCACCACTAGGATATATTAAGTGCTTCCTAAATCGAAACACAAGGTCAGTCATGATATTATTGAATGGTGGAGCAGGCTCGAGGGGCCGAATGGTTTACTTCTGTTCCTATTTCTTATGTTCTTCTTATGTTCCTAAAGCGACACTTAAAGTGTCAATATTTTTAGCAGTTTAGGAACGGTTTGAAGGCCACCCAAAATACCACTAATGGGTCTTATTTTAGGACATCAGAATACAAAGGTGGGAGTGGGGCACAATGAAAAGGTGTCCATCAGTAAAGGCGGAGAAAGAAAATAATTTGGGTGCAGTTATCCATCAATTATGAGAGATTTCAATATAAAGGTCTTACAGTTATGAAGGGACAAGACCAAGACTACTAGAATACATCTCAAGGTATTTGATTGGAAGTCAAAACAAACTCATTTAGCCTTTCATAGATTTCTGCTGAGGCCACATTTGTATGCTGCTTTTTACTGGAGAGTGTTCAGAGAAGAGTGACCAGCATGATTCTAGAATTAAGGCCTTGGGGAAAGATTGAATTAGTTTTCAGAAAATATTTTAGGGAGGCATGATTCAACTCATGAAGAGCAAGAGGCAAATAATGTTGATATGTTGGGTTTTTGACTTGAGTTGTCTGTTCAAAATTAGTGAATACAATTAAAACGAACTAGCCTCAAGCAAGTCAAAATATTAGAAGAAATATCAGTCTATATTTTCCATTCATTCATTGTCAATATTGCAGCTACTGTCATACAAAATACAAAAACAAAAAATGCTGGAAAAACTCAGCATCTGTGGAGAGAAAGACAGAGTTACCGTTTTGAGTCCGTATGACTCTTCTTCAGAGCATATGGACTCGAAACGTTAACTCTGTCTTTGTCTCCACAGATGATATTAGACCTATTGAGTTTTTCCAGCATTTTTGTTTTTGTTTCAGATTTCCAGCATCCGCAGTGTTTTGCCTTTATGCCACTGTCATACAGAATAGTTTGGAGGGGACTTCCTGAATAATTGATTGTCTCTGAACAGATCAAAGAGAATATGGAAGGACAACAACTGGCTGAAGTCACATAGGCTATCTCTAATGAATGTGATCAGAGTGCTCTCAATGTTGTAAGTGGGATAGAAATGAAACTGAATAGAATCAAAGAGGGAGTGGTGAACAAGTTGATTATGAAGTTGGAGGGCAATGATATGTTGGCATAAAATAACCAACAACTTATACTTCCATGGAGAGACAAGCCATGGTGAGAGTCCTGGACCTCCAATCAGATATGTCCATCATAGGATGCTCTGCAAGGTGACAGCAATATTGTGACAAACTAGCTACCGAATGAAGGGAAATGGCGTGTACCACTCTTACTTTGTAACACACTAAAACATTTTTTTCCATTTCTTTCAGACATCCTACACTGAAAAAGGGGAGAAGGTATTGTCCAACTGCTAATTAAACTTTCAAACAAATCGTTTTTCTGCATTCTTTCTACATTAGAAAAAAGACAATAACTCAAAACTCTTCTTTTACAGCCAGAAAAAGGTCGATTTATCAGCTTTCATCACCTCACATTTTGGGTAGGAAACGCCAAACAGGTGAGATGTGTAGCAAGGAGCACACCCAAGCACAACTAGCTCTGCGCTCAACAACAATAACGTGTATTCGTGTAGGAACATAGGAACAGGGGAAGGCCATTAAGCCTGTCGAGCCTGCTCCGCCATTCAATAGGATCATGGCTGATCGAACACTTCAATGCTTTTTCCCCACACTATCCCCATAACCCTTTGCGTTATTGTTAATCAAAAATCTATCAATCTCTACCTTAATCATATTCAATGACTGAGCTTCCACAGCCCTCTGGGGTAGAGAATTCCAAAGATTGCAACCCTCTGAGTAAAAGCATTTCACCTCATCTCTGTCCTAAGTGGCTTCCTTCTTATTTTGAAACCATGTCCCCTGGTTCTAGACTCCCCAACCAGGGGAAACATCTTACCTGCATCTACCCTGCTTATTCCTTTAAGTATTTTGTAGGTTTCAATGAGATCACCTCTCATTCTTCGAAACTCTAGAGAATACAGGCCCAGTTTCCCCATCTCTCTTCATAAGATAGTTCCGCCATCCCCGGAACAAGTCTGGTGAACCTTCATTGCACTCTCTCTATGGCAATAATATCCTTTTTGAGGTAAGGGGACCAAAACTGCACACAGTACTCCAGGTGCGGTCTAACCAAGCTTCTATACAATTGAAGCAAGACTTCACTACTCCTATACTCAAATCCTCTTGCAATAAAGGCTAACGTTCCATTCGCCTTCCTAATTGCCTGCCGCACCTGCATGTTAGCTTTCAGTAACGTATGGACAAGGACACCCAGGTCCCTTTGTACATCTACACTTTCTAATCTCTTACCATTTAGGAAATACTCTGCACATCTGTTCCTTCTACCAAAGTGGATAATAACCTCATATTTTTCCACATTATATTCCATCTGCCATGTTCTTGCCCACTCACTAAGTTTGTTCAAATCCTCCTGTTGCTGCTTTATATGTTCCTCACAACACATATTCCAACCTAGCTTTGTATCATCCACGAACTTGGAAATATTACATTTGGTCCCCACATTCAAATCATTGATATATACTGCGAACAGCTGATCTTTGTAGTACCCCACTAGTCACAGCCTGCCAACGCAAGAATGACCTGTTTATTTGTACTCTCTGTTTTCTGCCTCTTAGCCAATCCTTAATCCATGTGTAGCACCCTTAACGTAATAAAGCATCACATGGCACTTCACTGGAGGGTTATAAAACAAAATATAACACCAACCCACATAAGGAGATATTAGGGAAAATGATCAAAAACTTGGTCAAAGAGGTAAGTTTTAACAAGTGTCTTTAAAGAGGAAAGTGAGGTAGAGGGGCAGAGAGGTTTAGGGAGAATTCCAGAGCTTGGTATCTAGGCAACTGAAGGCATGGAGGCATGGCCATCAATAGTTAAAATTGGGGATGTTTAAGAGGTGAGAGTTAGATGAGCACAAATATCTCAGAGAGTTGTAGAGCTGTGGGAGATTGCAGAGATAGAGAGGTGTGAGGCCATGGAGGGATTTGAAAACAAGGTTGAGAATTTTAAAATCAAGTCGTTGCTTAATCAGGAGACAATGTAGGAAAGCAAGCACAGGATGATGGGTGAACACGACTTAATTCAAGTTAGGATATAGGCAGCATAGTTTTGGATCACTACAAGTTTATGGAGGGTAGAATGCGGTCAGCCAGGATTGCGTTGATGTAGTCAAATCTAAAGGAAACAAAGGCATGGATGAGGGTTTCAGCAGCAAAATGAGCTGAGGCAGGAGTAAAGTTGGGCAATGTTAGAGGTGGAAATAAGCGGTGATGGTGATGGTGATGGTGCGGCTATGTGATCTACCACATCTGGGTACAGCCATATCTGCAGACAGCAAGATCCATGCAACTAATTTTGCACACGACATACATGTATGCAAAATGTCACACAACCTTCCATTTTATTGAGCTCCAATGTTTATTCATAAAATTAAAAACCGGGCTACTTTAAATTTCAGAATGCCATTGATATCTAAAGATCTTAGGAATAAACCTAAGGAGAAGATTATATCTAGATATGATGAAAATAATAAAAGAGTGAATATGGGAAAACATGTAAGAAGGCTAAGAAAGAAATAAGGGAAGCAAGGAAAATCATAAAAATGTTGTCAATCAAGAGCTGAGTTTTTAAGCGATCTTTAAATAAGGAAAGAGGGGTGGATGTATGTGGAAAGGTGAAGGTAGGAAGGGGTTTTTCTGGAGCGAAGGTGAGGGATGTAAGCTTAAAAGAGATGTCAAAGAAGCATTACAAATTCTGGAAACACATATTCAATCTGTCAACACCTGAAAGGCGAAAAAACAAGTTCATATTTCATTTATCAGGTCTGTTGGAGAGCTGATACCCAAAAAACAAGTTTGTCTGTGTTTCAGAAGCTGACAGGCCCGTTGAGGATTCTTAGCATTTTCTGTTGTTTTTACCTTTTTGCATGTGTCCTTTCTTTGAGAAAATCTACTGAGCAGCAAAGAAACACAATGCAGGACAACACTAAGGTTTAAAAATGTTGGAGAAAAAGTGGTGTAATTCAAGAATTAGTGGTTAAGTGACAGGATGCTTGGGTTTTCAAGTGAGGTTGTTACAGTAAGATGGGGGATAATGACATCAGAAAACTTGAAGATTCTTGTGGACTGGATAGTGCCACTGCATGCTGCCTGACAATCTGACAAGATTCAGCCCACCCCCAGAAACTTCACCTGATTCTCTTCCCCTAAAGTGCAGAAATTCTATAGGGTCCTGAACCTCGGCTAATCTGACTGTTCCAGTATATAAGTTCATTCACCCTCTGGGTGCTGACATTTCTTTACTTGGAAGCTTATCACGGACAATATGTACACTGTGCAAACATGTCAGAGAGCACACAACATTGCAACACCTGTTACAAACCTACCACAACCTCACAATTCTCTTCAACATTGCCAAATTTACAAAGCTTTTGTTTACCATTCCTAATAAAAAGACAAAAGCTGTATCCACATAGCATCTTTCATGTCCCCTGAATGTTCCAACATGCTTTAGAGTCAATGAAATGGAGTCACTGCTGTTATGTAGACAAACATGCCAGTAAAATTTGCACACAGTAATGTGCCACAATCAGTTATGAGATAAATGACCGTTTTTGGTAGCAATCATTGTGGGATGAACATTGGTCAGGGCAGCAGAATCTTTCATATGCACCTGAACAGGTAGGCAAGGCTTCAGATTAACATCTCATCTGAAAGATATGTCCTACAATGCAACCTTCCTCCTACTGAGGTGTCAGCTTTGATTATGTGCTCGAGTCTTGGTTTGACCACATATTTGATGAATAACGGGCTATCTTGGATTGGCCTGGGTGAACAACATTCCCATAAGTACAGTTAACTTCTGGTGCTGTGGAATAGTTTCCAGACCCTGTTTTACTTTCTCCCACTCATATAATTGTTGGTTTTCTAAATCCCAAGATTCTCACTAGTCTCTGTTTGGCCTCATTCACCTCTAGTTTTTTAAACCTCAGCAGTGCTTTGGCCCTTAATTTTGTCTTTTCAATTTAATTTTTTAATTAAATTATTAGACATTTTATAAATTCTAGTTAATTTACCAAATGTGAAAGGAATCATATTAAAAAGATCTGACCAACACACACATAATAGTTATCAACCCTTTTACCATCAAAGAGCAACAGGACAACACAAGTTACCTCCAGCTCAGTACAGCCTATATAAATTGAAGCCAATATAAAGAGAAGTCAATGAACAGGCACAAGGACAGATTAGAGTAATAGATCTTAGATTAGATTGTCAGAGAAACAGTTAATATTCAATCAAAGTAGCTCTTCTACAACATGATTTGGTGGTCAGGAATACAGTTATAGGTTGCGAGGATAAGTACTGATGACGATGTCAATACCACATGGAACACAAAGGCTGCTGGGACCAGAGGGATGTAAATTGTAAGGCCAGAGTATTCACTCCATCGAAACATTCAGAAGTTGGAAGTGAGTTAAGTACAAAAATCACAAAGTGGTAATAACTGTTATTTTTATATGCATTTTGTAAATGGAAAAAATACTTTGAAAAAAAAATTCACTCTTGGGATATGGGCAGCACTAGCAAGGTCAACATTTATTGTCATTTCTAGTTGCCTTTGAGAAAATGGTAGTGGGCCTTCTTCTAGAACCACTTGGGTACATATAGTATAGGTACCCTGCAATGTTGCTAGAGAAGGAATTCCGTGATGTTAACTCAGCAACAATGAAGGAATGTTGATATATTTCCAAGTCAGGATGGTGCATGACCTAGGGGGGAGCTCAGAGGTGATGGTGTTTCCATGCACCCGCCAGTCTTGTCCTTTGAGGTAGTGGGATTTACAGTGCTAATGATGTGTAGCAAGGCGAACTAATATACTAAAGCAGCTTTAGGTAGGTTGATTCAGTCATCAGGCTATGCAGTGTTATAAGGTGAGTAATTTCCTTTTATATATGTGTTCATAGGGCCAGCTATTGTGGGCAATGTGGAGTGTGAGAATAGGCTCTTATAAATACTGACCTTCTTTGTAATACAACCCAGTTTACTGTAACTAACCTATAGAACTAAACCAATGTCAATCACATGGTGCACATTTATCTGTCACTGTAGGCTGCAGCTTATTACTGCGACAAGTTGGGATTTGAGCCTGTGGCATACAAAGGACTGGAGACAGGGTTTCGTGAGGTGGTGTCACATGTCGTTAGACAGAATAAGGTAAGGATCAGCTTTTTGAGAGGATGTTACTAAAAGCTGCCACTACGTCGTACCATCTTGACCTTGAAATTCTGGGATTGAAAAGGCACCAGATCCAGAGATGGAGAAGAGTCTGAAATCAGGGGTGAAACTTGGATCTAGCAGGAATTACCATTTTGTCAATCCTGTTGGAAATTCCAGTGCCTTAGTGAGTGGTCATATTACAATCCAGTGTAAATGTAAGAAATACATCAAAAGGCTATTTCCTTCATTATGTTCTTAGCATTGCTGCACCTATGAATCCCTGGCCTTCTAGGACTATGGAGGGGAGGTACTGAAATTCTCAGTCTGGTTTTACGGCTCTGTTACATGACTTAGCCCCCGGGGCCTACCTGCTATAGAGCTGATCTTCCAGACAACCTTTCTTAGTGGAAACATTTAACTTTATTTACAAGAAAGCAGTAGCAGCAACTACATGTGTGCATCAAACTCCATAGCTAAAGAAGAATTCTCTCCTAGAGATTCCCCACACTGCTGACACATTGGTTTACACAGATCATGTGATCTTACAACACAGTGGTAATGGCTACCACTGGCAATTTTTGCAGCTGCTGACACTGAACAGTGTTTCACCACTTTTCAATATCGCCGTCCATGCCCGGACACCAAAGATAACTTCATGCTATGGTCTTCATTCAGGAGATCCCTGGATGGGTACTGTGTAGCTTTACTAAGAGTGGTTCCCTTCCCTGTGGGGGAACTACTACCCATGTACCCCATAATAGAATATCATCTTGACTGCTCATCTCGTGTCTTCGGTTGAAAAACGGCTTCATCAGAGACTGGTTCCTGTGACCAACCATGTAACACTTGGTCCCTCACTTGAGACAGGACAGGATCACGATTCATCCAGTTTCTTATCTGCCTAGCACAGACTGGCGAGGAATCTTGAAAATTCATCACTAAGACGAGTTCCTGTGGAACTGGGACATGTTCATCATTCTCTTGCAAAAGAAGGCAACTCAGGGCATCGGCATTTGCTATATGAGTCCCTGGTCTATGTACAAAGATGTATTCGTATGCTTCCAAAATCAGGGCCCATCTTTGTATTCTTGCGGAGGCTATGGGAGGTATAGCCTTTTCTTCATTAAACAGACCCAAAAGTGGTTTGTGGTCTGATATTATTGTGAAATGTCGCCTATGCATGTATTGGTGGAATTTTTTTACACCAAAAATAATTGACAGACCTTCCTTTTCAATCTGAGAATATCCTTTTTCAGCTGTGGTAAGTGTCTTGGGTACATAGCCTACTGGCCTCCTTGTACCGTCATCCATTTTATGAGATTATACTGCTCCCACTCCACAGGAGGATGCATCGCAGGTTAGCACCAATTCATCTGGTCATAATGCACTAACAAATTTGAAGAGTGTAAGAGCTGTTTTACTTTCATGAAGGCTTCTTTTTGGGGTTCCTTCCAAAACCAAAGCTGGTTTTTTCTTAGCAGTGAATGTAGAAGGGCCAGAACTGTGGATAAATTTGGTAGAAATCACCATAATAATTTATCATCCCTAAAAATGATTTAAGTTCAAAGGTGTTCTTGGGTGCAGGTGCCTCTCTTATTGCTTTAACCTTCTCTTCAACCGGGTGTAACCTTGGGCATCTACCTGGTGGCCCAAATAGATGACTTTCATTTGCTTGAAAAGTGCATTTTTCCTTCTTCAGGCACACTCCTGCTTCTAAAAATTGTTTCAGGACTTCCTCTAGGTTAGCCAAGTGTTCCTTTTCTGTGAAGCCAGTTATCAGTGCATTGTCCAGGTAGGCCACAACCTGAGGTAGTCCCTGTAGTAAGATCGCCATTGTCCTCTGAAAAATGGCACAGGCTGAGGAAACACCGAAGGGCAGGCGTGTATATTGGTATAACCCTTTGTGGGTATTTATGGTTGCGAATTCCTGGGAGGCGTCATCCAGCTCCAGTTGCTGATATACATGACTCATGTCAAGCTTTGTGTACATTGTCCCTCCTGCTAGTTTGGCATCGAGGTCTTCAATCTTGGAATAGGGTACCTATCCAGTTTGGCTGCTCTGTTGACCATTAGTTTATAGTCTCCACAGACCCGGATGGTCTGGTCTGGTTTAAGGACAGGGGCTATGGGTGCTGCCCACCCTGAGTAATGAACCGCTTTTATGACACCCAGCCTCTCTAGCCGGTTCAGCTCAGTGTCAGCCTTCTCTCTCAGGGGGCAAGGCAATGGTCTTGCTTTCAAGAAGTGAGGGGTTGCTTCTGGATCCACGTAAATCTTGGCCTGTGGGCCTTGGATTTTTCCCAGTTCATTCTTGAAGACGGTGCCATGATTTTTTTAGCACTTCTGGTGGTCCACCTGCTCTCAACTGGAAGATTTCGTACCAATTTAATTTAATCTCCTTTAGCCAATCACGCCCTAACAGACTTGGCCCTTCACTTTATACCACCACCCAATTGGTAGCTGTGCCAGTTGGTGTCTATAATGAACAGTTGCTCTGGTGATACCTTTTACTTGGATTTCTTCGCCTGTGTATGTTTTCAACATGGCAGATGTTTGTTCCAAAGTTAATTGTTGATCACCTTTATTTAAATATCTGAAAGTGTGTTCTCCTATTACAGCGGTAGAAGCACCTGTGTCTACTTATATTTTTAATGGTTTACCATTCACTTGCGCTGTAACAAATATTGGTTCTGTCTTCCCAACTTCCATGTTGAATAATAAATAAATGTCAGAATTGGTTGTTTCTGGCTCTTCTGCCTATTGACTTTACTGGACTTTGTTTGTTGTTTGGAAGCCTGTTTAACTATCACTTTGCGCTGTCTCATTACGTGTCCACTTCTGTGCCAATCGCCAGAAGACTGATTGTTTCCACATTGACGAAAATTATTTTTTGATTTAGTTGCTAAGCTGTTTCCTCTCATTTTTTGGTTAGCGGGGGCTGTTTCCCACTTTGTGGTGGAGTCCCGGCTTTTTGCACCACTTTCGGCTGACTGTTCCCACCCAACTAAGAGAACGGTGCCATTTTGCACCCCTTAAATTGCTTGTGAATCCTTTACAGCACTTTCCATCGCCAGCATTATTTCTAACGCTTTAAAATCAAGATTCACTTCAGCCAGCAATCTTCGTTGAATAGTGTCTTCCTGCACGCCACATACTAAACGATCCCAGAGCATGTCATTCAGGGTTTCACCAAAATCACAATATTCCATTAGTGGTTTTAACTTCACCACGTAGGTAGAAATTGTCTCCCCCGGGGTCTATTCCGTGAATTGAACCTGAACCTCTGCAGGTTGTGACTGAGGGTTTAGGTTGAAAATGTCCCTTAACGAGGTCCACTAATTTACAGAAAGTCTTTGAATCTGGGGCACTGGGGGCCGTCAAGCTTCAAATTAAAACATAGGTCTTGCTCCCACAAATACTCAGGAGAATCGCTCTCCTCTTTTCCTGCCCTGTGATTTTGTTGGCTTGAAAGTAGAACACAAGACATTCTATAGCCTGTGTCTGTGGCTGGCTCAAAGGGATTGATTATGCCAAACTGTGGCATTTCGGATGAGTATATCTTCTTTTATTTTTAATGAATGTAGATACTCACAATTGCTGTGCGAGGTACAGTACCGAATCTGATTTATCCTCATCGCCAGTCTGTTATAGAGTTGGTCTTCCAGGCAACTTTTCTTAGTGGAAATATTTAACTTTATTTACAAGAGAACAGCAGCAACTACATGTGTGCATCAAACTCCATAACTAAAGAAGAACTCTTAAGAAGCGGTTCCCTGCGCTGCTAACGCATTGGTTTACACAGGTCATGTAATCTTACAACACAGGATTATTCTTGATGCTACTGTCCTATGTTTATCCAAACTATAATTATTACACTATCTGAGATAGGCCCTCCAGTTATGATACCTGAGCTAGGCCTCTACGCCTTGCTTTAACTATTATAGTCCTGTTTCTGTGATCCTTTCTGTTGCTCAGAACTTTTAGAACTTGAGGAAATTCAATTCCAAACTTGATCCTGTAATTTTTTTTCAACAGATTTTCTTTGTTTTCCAGTCAGCACTGAATCCTGATGAGAAGGGTGAGTGTTATACTTGGCATCGGTTTAATATTGGAAATTACGTGGGTTAAACAGTTCCTGTAAAGAGCTATTAAATATGATGTAGATGGAACTTAAAAACCTGACAATAAAGACTTTGCTCGCTGTTGATTTCAGGTCAATGGGCCCTTTGCTGTTTTGTTGATTTACATTCTATACTAGCAGAGTGTTAATAGTACTGGTGAGCTGGGGTACATCTTGTATTAATAGTATTGGTGAAATGGACTACCAACTATATTAATAGCACTGGTGACATCAGCTACATCCTGTGTTAGTAGTACTGGTGAGATGGGTTACAGCCTGTGCTAGTTCAGTGACTTCTAAGCTCCGATATAGCCTGTTTAAAGGTGGTGATGTATTGGGGTATAATGTTGGTGAGCTCAGATATAGCCATGTTGTCACAATGTCAGTAAATTGAGGTACACCCTGTGGAGGTACATTGTTGGTATTTGGGTATGCCCTGTGGATGTACATTGTTGGTGTTTGGGTATGCCCTGTGAAGGTACATTGTTGATGTTTGGGTATGCCCTGTGGAGGTACATTGTTGGTGTTTGTGTATGCCCTGTGAAGGTACATTGTTGGTGTTTGGGTATGCCCTGTGGAGGTACATTGTTAGTGTTGGGGCATGCCCTGTGAAGGTACATTGTTGGTGTTTGGGTAGTTTCAGTGGTGGGTACAGCCTCTATTGATACAACACTGACATCCGCAGTTTTGTGAACAGGGCTACTTCCATGTATCCAGGAGGAAACCATAACACCAGTAATATGAACTGAACATTGGCCTAGAACACTGTAGACCTAGTTCTGTAATCTATATTACCTGTGTGTGCAACTTCCCATTGCAAATGGGGAATTGTGGAATTACTCCTAGTTGCCAAACTGTGAATGAACATGGTCCATTGAATTTCTCACTAGATTATGGGCGGAATCATCCCAGATTTTCACAAAGTGTGGTGGTGGGTGGGAAAAAGGACGTTTTACCCGCCGGCCACAATGGTGGGTTTTTGTGTCATATCGTCCCATTCCGGGCGTGTCCCACCTCATTAACAATGCATGCCCAGGAAACACGCTGGATCGCTGGTGGGGCAGCCTCTGATTCATCCGCCCCACCATCACCTCAGGCCGTCAGTAAGCCAGGTGCCAGAATTAAAGGGTGCCCCTGCACAGAGCTAGCTCTCTCTCTAAGAGATCAGAGCTGTTGCAAAGTCATGGCTGCCAAAGGGAGGAAACATGCTGGCCCCAAACTTAGTGATGCCTCCCTCGAGCACCTACTGGATGCTGTGGAGGCCACCATAAAGTCCTCTACCCCCGCTATGGGTGTGGACTAGCAAGCAAGGTTACCCATCCAGCATGGGAGGCAATGGCAGTGGTGGACAGTGCCAATGCCCTGCAAAAGAGGACAACCACCCAGTGATGAAAGAGAATGAATGACCTCCTCCATTCTGCCAGGGTAAGTCACTCTTCTCATCACACTCCACTCACACGCTCACAATCCCATCACACATCCACAGGAATCTCACTCACTGCCAGTCCAAGGGCCATCACCATTTGCTCTCTCACAGATATTTTCAGCTGCCCTATGGATCGTGACCTCATACCATCCATGGCACCACTCACCACTCACACATGCCAGGCATCCTTCTCATCTGACCTGGCAGGCATCCTGCTTACAATCTCTCCATCATGCAAGACAAGCTGGCACACAGCAAAAAGGAGAAGTCACAGACCGGTGGAGGAATGTCTGACTTCAAGGTCCTCACAGACTTAGAAAATAGAGTCATCCAGCTGGCTGGCAACAATCTGGACCATTCCTGTGCTGACAGTGAGGTCGGCAGTGCTCAATCAAGTGAGGATCCAGCAGTGCAGCATCCATCAGACAACCATGCTGTGAGTGAGTTCCCCTGTTCCGCAGTCCCCTGCCATGTACTAATTATCTCTCCTCGCTTTCGCAGACACATCTGGGAAGAAGCCAAGGGAGTCCATGACCCAGGTCCTCGACTCAAGCCCCAAAGGCACCTAGAAAGAAGGGTCTGATGACACCCTAATTGAAGACCCGTCACAGTGCTCACTCACACTGTCCACCAGTGCAGAGACACACACCTTGGTGGGACATAATTCTAGAGTAGCCTCGGGGTCACAATCTGGTGAGCACTGTCTGATCCATGGCAGGTGGCAGCAGGAACTTCCCAGGTTTCCGACACTCAGGGGACTGCTGGAGAAATCTGCTGAGTCCGAGTCAGATGACGAGCCTCTGGACTTGGTCATACCCCAATTGCTGAAGCTGCAAAGACAAGCTTGGGAACATTGGGAAGGGGTGTCCGCTGCACTCCTCAGATTGCAAAGCATGATCAAGGAGTCCGTCCACCTTCAGTCTGAGGTGATAGCGCTGGCATGCCAATGCACCGAGGTCAACGCTGATAGGATGGTGGCCACCTTGGAGACTTTGGTCCAGGACATCGGTCCTGCACTGCTGCACATGTTCAACTCCATCAATGATGCCATAGCTGGCTCCAACAGTGTCAATGCGAGAGGGGTTCTGGACAGCTTGATTTCACTCCAGCTTCCCTTTCTCCCCAAGGAGTTAGCCAGGGGCCCTTGGGCACCCAGAGGGAGGAGGGTCAGCAGATGCATGTCCCAGGGCCATCCTCCCAGGTGACTCCGGGAGGCGTCCAGCCCATCCGAATCCCCTCTTCCTGTGACCCCAGCAGCTCCAGTTCCACAGGCCAAGGAGGGTATCACTGCCACACAGCAAGACCCCAAAAGCAGGCCGGGACCCTCCAGGTCTCAGCCCTCCAAAGGATGCCCGCCAAGCTCATTGCAGACAGGGCATAGCAGTCAGCAGGCTGCCTCCACCTTTGCTGTGGATTTGGGGGAGCACCAAGAAGTAGCTGCAGGGTTAGGAAGGTTAAGAAGATGTAGCTGCACAGCCTGGGCACGGGTATTAATCACTTATAGATAATGTTCACTATTGTAAATAAACTCCCAAGAATGTCTCCTTGCCTATGGCTCTTTGTTATGATGAGCAGTGTTCATGTTACTCAGTGGTGAAACCTTGGTTCCTGCCCAAGATAAAGGCTGGTGTCTCACTCCAGGGCCTCTTCCCTGTGCTGTGTGCAGCCTTAAGACCAAAGTGATGGTCCAGCTTCACACTCACTGGACACAATAGTGATGCCTGCACCTTAATGGTGCTTGTCATTGCTGCCAGAATGTCATGGACAGGCATCAGAGAGTTCCGACATTCTCTCTGTGTGCTCTCAGCACTTTTAAGGTGGGGCTGGCCCCCATCTCTTCAGCATCTGCGACCAGTGATGCTGTGCTCCTGAAGGGCTCAGGTGCTGAAAGCTGACAAAGGGTCAGGTGCATTTAAAGTTTTATGGCTGTGTCTCCATGGTATGACTCTGATCATAGAGCACAAGTGAGCTTCCTTCAGCCAGACAGGAGTCAGACATTCACAGAGGCAATGTGAAGATCTCTGGAGTGTCCTTACTACATGTCATCACCATCCTCCTGGAATCTAGCGACTACTAGAGCCTCCGCAGCATCTCCATGAGATGAGTCTGAGCACTGAGGGTATGTGCGCTTCCATCAGCCACACAGGAGTCAAACGTTCACAGATGCAGAGTGAGGATGTCAGGTCTGTCCTCACAGCATCTCGTCACCATCCTCCACAAATCTTGTGGCTATGAGAGTCTCCCAAGCGCGCCTGCCTTATCTGGCCAGTGTCTCATCGCCGGCATCCTCGCCTTTGAGAACCTCATCACTGTCCTCCCCTTTGACGTCCTCCTCATCAGAGGAGACATGCAGCTCTTCCATCCCCTCCTCAGTGTCACGACCACGGATCCTATCTCCGAATTATTTATGGACATATTGAACTTTTAAGCAAGACATGTGCTTTTTTTAAAAAAGGGCATACAAGCAAAAGCTGGCTGAGACTGTAAGATAACCATTTACTGGAAAATTCCTATGTGGATTACTTGACCAACTAGTTTGGACAGAATGGAATATCGCACCTAAAAGGTGTGGCACAGTCTGCTTCAGGCAGAGGCACTTCAAAGGAAAGGATACACTGCAAACTGAACTGTAATCTCCTGTGGTTATGGAGATAATGGAAAATGATTACCATCTCAGCCGAAACGACCTCCTGTTGAGTTATATCCCAGACTGTGAACGTGAACTGAGTCAAAAGAAAACAGATCTGGGTGAAAGACATGTTTGTTTTTTCCCTTCCAGGAAAGGGGTCTAAAAAAGCCAACTGCAGCCCTAGTTCTGTGTGCTAGTCTGGTGTTCTGTTCTGGTGTATTTGTGCTGTGAAGGCCACAGCTGAAGAACACCAACTGGGCATTCCTGCACTGGCAGATAAAAAAGTCTTCTCTCTCTCTCATTTCTGAACGTAAATCACAAGTCAGCAAAGCCACAGTCGAAAAGGAAACAGGACAGGGTCTGTTCAGCTAACCTGCAGAACCAAGGATCTCCAAAACCAACTGCTCAACTGCCAAAGTCAGCACGACTGGAATCACCCCAACTTCACGACCACAACGCTTCACCATCTACTTCTCACTGACAAGCCAAAGGACTGATTCGTATCTTTTTAACTTTTATTTTTGGACTCAATTTCTCATTTCTAATCTGTGTGTGTGTGTGTGTGTGTGTGTGTGTGTGTGTGTAGGCATTCTCCTAACCCACACTGTAAGGCTGTTAGCTTAAACATGATGGTCCAAACCTTAATAAAGACATTGCAAGGGGCTGTGAGCACCTCCATCAGTGACTGCGCCATGGCAGCTTTCTGCAGCACAGAGGGATTTGGGGTCTTCGTGCATGAATCAGAAAAAGCTAGCATACAAGTTCAGCAGGTAATAGGGAAGGCAAATGGAATGTTGACCTTTATTTCAAAGGGAGTGGAGTATAAAAATAGAGAAGTCTTACTAAAGCTATACAAGGTGCTAGTTAGACCACACCTTGAAGGGTTCTAAATGAATACTTTGTGTCGATGTTCACAAGTGAGAGGGATGAAGTGGGTATGGAAATCAGGCAGCAGGACTGTGATATAATTAAAGAAATTAGCATAGAAAGGGAGGAGGTTTTCAGTGGTCTGGCAGACTTAAAAGTAGATAAATCTCCAGGCCCGGATGAAATGTATCCCAGGCTGTTGAGTGAGGCAAGAGGGAAGATAGCTGGGACGCTGGCAATAATTTTCAATACCTCTCTGGCCACAGGAGAGGTGTCTGAGGACTGGGGGACAGCCAATGTGGTACCATTATTTAAGAAGCGGGGAAGGGATAAACCAGGGAACTACAGGACAGTCAGTCTAACCTCAGTGGTGGAGAAACTATTGGAAGCAATTCTGAGGGACAGAATTCATCTACACTTGGGGAGGCAGGGATTAATCAAGGACAGTCAGCATGGTTTTGTTAAGGGGAGGTCATGATTGACAAATTTGATTGAATTTTTCAAAGAGGTGATGAGGTGTGTAGATGAGGGCAATGCATTTGACGTAGTCTACTTGGACTTCAGCAAGGCTTTCGATAAGGACCCACATGGGAGACTGATAACGAAGATAAGAGCCCATGGGATCCAGAATTGATTAAGTGGCAGGAAGCAGAGGGTGATGGTCAAGGGGTGTTTTTGTGACTGGGTGCTTGTGTCCAGTGGGGTTCCACAGAGAATAGCGTTGGGTCTCTTGCTGTTTGTGGTATATATAAATGATTTAGACTTGAATGTAGGAGGGTTGATCAGTAAGTTCGCGGATGACATGAAAATTGGAGGGGTGGTAAATAGTGAGGAGGATAACCTTAGATTACAGGAGGATATAGACGGGCTGATCAGTGGCAAATGGAATTTAAGCCAGATAAATGTGAGGTGATGCACTTGGGCAGGACAAAGAAGGCACGGGATACATGATGAATGGTAGGACCCTGGGAAGTACCCAGGATCAGAGGGACCTTGTTGTGCATGTCCACTGGTCCCTTAAAGTAGCGGGACAGGTAGATAAGGTGGTTAAGAAAGCATATGGGATACTTGCCTTTATTAGCTGAGGCATAGAATACAAGAGCAGGGAGGTTATGCTGGAACTGTATAAAACGCTGGTTAGGCCACAGCTAGAGTATTGCGTGCAGTTCTGGAATCTGCATTATAGGAAGGATGTGATTTCACTAGAGAGAGTGCAGAGGAGATTTACCAGGATGTTGCCTGGGCTGGAGAGTTTTAGTTATGAGGAGAGATTGGATAGAATGGGGTTATTTTCCCTGGAGCAGAGGAGATTGAGGGTTGAGGTGTATAAAATTGAGGGGCATAGATAGGGTAGACAGGAAGGAACTTTTCCCTTTGGTGGATGGATCAATAACCAGGGGGCATAGATTTAAGGTAAGGGACAGGAGGTTTAGAAGGGATGTGAGGAAGAATTTTTTCACCCAGAGGGTGGTGGGAATCTGGAATTCACTGCCTGAAAGGGTGGTAGAGGCAGAAATCCTCATAACATTTAAGAAGTATTTGGATGTGCACTTGCGATGCCATGGCATACAAGGCTATGGGCCTAGTGCTGGAAAAAGGGATTAGAATAGTTAGGTACTTGTTTGACAGGTGCAGATTCGATGGGCCGAAGGGCCTTTCTCTGTGCTATAGACCTCTATGACTCTATTTAATTTATTTCTATGCTGCTCTCTCCAAGTCTGGGCTGTTTGGTCCATGTCTGCACCCCTCTGGCTGTGTTTGTTATTCTACTTCTTGCTCTGCCCTGAGCTGTGTCCTGACAGGTTATATGTCTGCTTTAGAAATGACCGAACATTTAGGGAAACACGGCGATGGTGTGAAGGACATCGCATTTCAAGTGGAAGACTGCAACTTCCTGGTGAAGGTATGAACCAAAAGAAGGGTCATGAAGCACCATGTCCATCAGGGGCCACTGACCTTATGCCCATCAAGGAGAGCATTCTCTTTGAGCTGTAGAACATGAATCTGGTAGGGGGTGAGAGCTGGGTGAGTAATGAATTTTCCTTGGAAGCAGATCCTTGTTATAGTGTCCAATCATTTAGGACTGAACTTGATTTGGTCGATTCAGGGTTGGTTGCTCAGTAATTCTGATGATTAAAAGGGGAACAGTAAATGGTGCTGCTTTAAAAAAAAAAGTGAGTACGTGTCTAATTGAGCACTTGTTTAGTTTTCCACATCAGTGCTGTCAAGTGCACAACATTATTTTAAAAATTCCCCTTTCTGTCCACTTGTGGGCTTGGCTACACCAAGCGTCCTTTACAAGCAGGTTCTCTGTGACGTGCTGCCCTCCCAGTCACTCTAAGTTAATGATTTCCTTCTAGCTTAGACATTGCAGAATCTCAGAGTTCATCATCCTCACACCAGATATTTCTCAATCGTTCTTCAAACAACTGCTATTGATTGTGTTGACTATGTATTTGAAGAGATGTAACCTACAGGGCTATGGATCAGGAGCTTGAAAGTTGGGTTAGGTTGGGTAGCTCTTTTTTTGGCCAACATAAACACAATGGGCCAAATGGCCTCCTGCTGTGCCTTAAATTTTTCATATTTCTACATGTGCACTCCACTTTGCCAGTGCAGCCCGAGGTCAGTGTCTGTCCTCATTTTATTTTTAGCCTTTCTGGTGCTGCAAACTGTTCTCCAGCCAATGGAGTCGGAATGTGGAGTTTCCAACTCTGTGCTGATTCATTGCAAATATTCTATCCTTCCTGTAGGAAAGGCATATCTGGATCAGCAAAAACTCTGAACCCAGGGAATTCCTAAGTGGGCATTCTCCGGCTGCTATCATTATTGTGAGATGTAATACTTTTCAAAAACTTGTATTTGTATAATCCCCTTAACATAAAGAAACATCCCAAAACATTTCATAAATACTTGCAATTTAAAACAGGCACTGAGCCAGGAAGGGAAAGATTAAGAGAGGTGTTAGAAAACTTCGCTGAAGAGGTGGGTTTTGAGAAGATTTTAAAAGATGGAGAGAGAAACAGAGATCTTCTGGGAGGGTGTCCTAGAGTGTAAGTTGCAAGTTGCTTAAGGCTTTAGTTGTGGGGATGGTGGAGGGAGCAGCTCGAAAAAGGAAGAAACACAAGACCAGAATCAAGGATTGGAGCTTCTTGGAGGGAATATAAGGCTGCAGGAGATTTCAACATAGGGTGTGGTGAAGACATGTGAGGATATAAAGATGAACATGAGGTTAGAGGGTGGGGAGCTAGTGTAGGCCAATAAGAGCTAGGATTTCTCCCGTCTCTACACACCTAACCTGGAAGCAAAAATCTGGGCCTCTGTGTTTAAACTAATCAGATCATCAGAAAAAGTTATTTTTTTGTTTTACTAGTTAGTTACTTCATTGTTCTTGGTTCCATAATTCCAGAAAATATAGGTTCATTCTTGGGTGTCACTGGCAAAGTCTACATTTATTGCCCATCCCTAGTTACCCAGGTAGTAGTGGTGAACCTTTTTAGACCCTTGTCATTTGATGAAGGTACTGTTAGGTAGGGGATTCTAGGATGTTGACACTGCTGCAGCAAGTTATCCCTTTGTCCTGGTTGTGTAATGGGCCAAGATGATGCCTTGTGTATGAGATTGTCTTATAGTTTACCTCTATTTACAGAAAGCGAAGGAGCATGGAGCCATCATTGTGAAGGAGCCATGGATTGAGGAGGATAACTATGGAAAAGTGAAGTATGCTGTTCTGAAAACTGTAAGTATTGCAGGAAGTTCCTGGTCCCATTCTGGTCAATCTTTCCAAGAATAATACTTCAACAGTAAGCACAAACTCAAGCTCCCACTATCTCACTGATCCAGTGGTCCTGGGATAGGGAAGGGAAACTAAAACAGTCATGGTTCCCATTCACAGCGACTATCAAGTGACTCCTGCCGGCAACTGTGTGGGTATGTGAAGTGAAAGCAGGAAGAGGCTTGGTGGTGATCCCTCCACAGTCAAATATTCTGCTGATACTCACTGCCTAAGTCACAGGAGGAATTGTTACTCTGTGTGATGCACTGGTGGGCAGCCAGCAGCTACAAAACTCTTAAGCCACTTATAGTTGATGGCTCCAGGAGAAAAATTGCAAAATAATTACCTACGCTATGTTTCTTATAGTCAGCATCTGCATATGATTTACTATATAAATATGAGGAATGGTTTATCCACCCCAGTCTGGTATGGTTGTGCTGGGATTTCAACATTAATGATTTCCATACTGCAAGCCTTGACAAAGTCTCTGAATCCGAAGATCATGGATGATACAGTGTGTTTCTAACATCTTTTGCTCTGCTCTTGCTTTCAGTACGGGGATACAACACACACGTTTGTGGAGTACCTGGGTCCATACTGCGGCACCTTCCTGCCTGGATACAAGGAGCCTCTTTACAGGGACCCACTCCTTCCCATACTGTGAGTGGATCAATACATTTGGAAACTTCTACTTTGGGACAGATTTTAAAGGATGGTACAAAGGGTTGGGGCATCAGCAAAACAGGAATCCATCAACCTATGTGGGACTCCTTTTCCTCTAGTGAGTACCTGGTCCTTACTCAGCATGCTGAAGGTTCTGTTTCTGCTACAGTCGAATATCCTTTGTCCGTTCATCTGAAAACTGAGCACATCCAAAAACCGAAAATATCTGAATCCCGAAACGCAATCAGCCCCAAGGGATAAGGGATACATGACCTATACTTCCCACTGGTTGCTGCCAACATGTGTCCAAAGATTCTGTGCTGCATCGTGTTAGAACTTAACGCTAGTGCATGACCCACCCTTGTCTTCTGTTAACTCACATTTCAAACCAAGCCTCTCAGTGTATACATACAGTGTAATATGGCTGAAGCAGACTATAAGGTGAAAGGTTACCCAAAGTCAGAGGAGGTAACCACAGCTGAGATTGCACAGTGGTTACTAATTTTTTGTCCAGGACCAATATTACAGCCAATGCCTCATTCTCGGAAATACTGTAATACACGGTGATGAGTGCAGCTGTATGCTATGTATACCAATATTCAGGAAAGATACATAATGTACTCAGGTGAGGTACTCATGTATATTACAGACTGTGCACTTTATGAAATGATGGTTGCAGCGGTATTGCCTGATATTTGTATCTCTATTCCAGGCCCCCTGTGAGTCTGAATTTCATTGACCACATCGTGGGAAACCAGCCAGACGATGAGATGGTGCCTGTGGTAGAATGGTATGAGCCAGTCTCTCATATCAAATCAAAATGCATCTGCTATTTTATCCCATGTAATCAAAAATGGATGCTAATCCCATATGGGGGTGGGGGGTGGTAGGGGGGCGGCAGTCGGGGGAAGATGGTTTGGGACATGGTCCCTTTGTTGTGAGCATGGGGTGGTCTAGACTTGCAGCTCGGGATAACACCACCAACAATGACAATATTTTTTAATGTAGAAAAAACATTCCATATCGCTTCACAGAAGCATAAGAAAAATAGATGCCACGCTACAGGTTTGTAAAGGAGGGTGGGAGGGAAATGACTGGAAACTTGGTCAAAGAGGTAGGTTTTAATGTTAGTTTTAAAAGTAGGAGAGGTTTAGGAAGGGAATCCCAGAGCTTAGGGCTGAAGACACAGGCACTAATTAAGCAGCAAATGGGAGGGGGGAATGTACCAGGTTGTGAACTGGAGACAGTGATCAACAAGGTCAATGGAATTGGTGAGGGCACAGAGCCTGTGTCACTGCCAAAGACAATGGCTTTGATCTTCCCAATATTTTACCGGAGGGTGATTGGCATTTAAAGTGGATGTGCGATAGTCTGGGATGCGAACTCCACATAGCAAGAGTGCTGCAGTTTAGATGCAGTGAGGACAAAACAGGGCAGTCTTGATCTGGAACCCCCATGCAGTGATGGTGGGAAATTTTCATCTCATGAGAGTAAGGCAATTTGGGTTACAGAACCCATGCAGCAAGGGTGGACAATTTGGATCATGAAGTCCACATTGAGTTCTGGTAAAAAGCCATCGATTAGTGTGAAATCCTGTACACTCAGGGAATCCACACATGTACATAGTATGACAGCAGGAATTATATAGCAAAGTCAGGAGCAACACCCAGAGAGAGAGAACAATATACTGTTACAGATCAGAGGGAGGGCCAGTGTAAACTGGTCAGGTACATTATCCTTTGAAAATGCTGCATTTTGGAGAAGCTCAGAGACCAGACTTTGTCCCTCCCTTAAGTACTGTTCCCTGCAGCTGTAATTTATGAATCTTGTGGTACAAAGTGGCTGGAACTCAGTAACATGAACTCTGACCTTCATCTCAGGTACCAGAAGTGTCTGATGTTTCATCGATACTGGTCAGTGGATGACAAACAGATCCACACAAATTACAGCTCCTTGCGTTCCATTGTTGTGACCAACTATGAGGAGACCATCAAAATGCCCATCAACGAGCCAGCGACAGGAAAGAAAAAATCCCAAATCCAGGTGTGAGCAATTTCTTCTGACATTCAATAACTAGCATCAATATCTGAACTTTCAATACTCAGAGAGGCTACTTTTTGTTAACTAGGGAATTGGAGCAGGGGGTGGGGAAGGCAAAACTGAGATGGACTGGAAGTTGGGCTGCGACAAGCTGGGATGGCTACCTAGTATAGAATTTGATGTTTGATTTGCCAAATAAAATGGATTGAATATCTCAGCAAGTGTGAGACACAGCAGTAAATGGAAAAGCTTACCTTAGTTTTCATAATCAGAATGATGGGGACCAATTTTTAGCTCTCTGATTTGGAGCACAAATGGGATTGTAGAAGTTTGAAAAACAGTTCTGCCAGATTCCTGTTGGATTTAAACTGTGTCCTGTATTCTGGTTGGGCGTGGAGCAGGTATCAAAATCTCCATCCCAAAGCAGGTAGAAGCTTCATTACCATATATAAAAGGAGGCAGGAAGGGCTGCGTACCTTTTCTAACATGAAGACATGCTGGATGTTGAGTTTCTAACATGACCATGAAAACCTGATGGGTCAGACATCAATCAGATCTGTAGGCAGGCTTAGATTTTAAAGGCAAGTGTGATAAGCATTTTAAAGGCCACTGTTGTATTCTTTTTCCAACTGGCATTCGTCTTTTATGAGTTTTTGTGCCACTTGATGTTATTTGTTTATTTTTCCCCATGCACCCTTTTTTGGCTCCAGAAGGTTTGTCATCAGAAATCCTTTGAACTGACATGTTCAGAGGAAAAGGGATCCAGTAGAGGGGTGCCAGCCAGGTGTTCTGTGCCCTCCTACTCCCCAACCCCCACATCTGCTGGAAAGGGCATCATTACCTCATTGGCAGAAGTTCCTGGTGGAGGTTCTTTTTCCCAGTAACGACTGCGTCAGTGATCCCTCAGAGGTATCATAGTGAGGTCTGAATGATTGTCTAGTTCTAATCTTGGAAGATTGTTTCCGGTAGTAGAGGGTCTTACACATGGTGCTGAAGGAAGGCTGCATGACCCTAGAACCTGGGAATAACTGAAGGAATCTTCCCTCTCAGGTCTGACTCAGCAGAAGGGAAGAAATTGAGCTCTGCCTTCTCATGCAAGGCCACAATTCAATTTGGTGCTTGCATGAACAGCAATGGTCAACAGTGACCTGAAAGTTTGTTGCATCATTTTGTAGGCATGTTACACTGCTGACTTATGGGAGGGTGCTATGGACTGGCAGAGGAAAACTCTCCTCACAAGCTTCCCATGCAGCACCACCTATTATGCAGAGTGTGGTAAAGCATGGTGGTGCCTATTATGCAGCCTGTAAAGGATGTCAATTATGCAGAGCATGGTAAGGGGTGGCAGCATGACATGGAATGTAAGTGTCAGGCAGTGAAACACATGTGGCACCACAGTGTTTGAAATGGGAGTATGGTAGGTTGAATGATTTCTCTCATTTTTTTATCCTTCACTCACTCTAGGAGTACGTGGATTACTATGGTGGACCTGGAGTGCAGCATATTGCTCTCAACACCTCTGATATCATTCAGTCCGTGAGTTACATGTTATATTCCCTCTTTAGTCCTTAATTCATCCAATGCAGCCCCAATGTAATAATGTATTACTTTGTATCATGTACATCTTGAGTCAAAGACTAAACTTGATTAATGACATAGCTCTCCCTGAGAGTTGCTCAACAGTAAAGACGGACCTAATGAGCCTTTGTATTAGAACAGGAATGGTTGGCTTTATGATAGGCTTTGCTCTGTAACAGCACTTATTCTATTGGTGCTTCCATTAAAATGCTATCTTGGAGTTCTCCTATTCCCAACTAGCTGCAATTCCAATATCAGCCATTAAACAACTTTAAAAAATACTAAAACATGCAAAGCCACTGGTGCTAACAATTGCTTATGTCACTCGCAACTTCTTCACTATGCAGAGACAAGAGCAAAACTATCCTTTCCCTGTTATAGGGAGTGGGAGTACTTCAGACAATGGGAGTGATGATTGTCTTGGGTGGTGGTAGAGCCAGAGTATAAAGCAGGTTTGAGGTGTCAGCTGTGGCTCAGTTCATAGCACCCTCGCCTTTGAATCAGAAGGTTGTGGGTTCATGTCCCACTCCTGGAAACCAAGAACTGTGAATGTACTCGAAAGAGTTACATGCGATCTGTTGATAACTCGAAAGAGTTACAGCAGATATTGTTCTCATCCATATAAAGCAGGTTTGTGATTCACTGGTTCACCATGTAGTATCCCATCAATAGTGACAGGTGGCGCTATTGCACTTTATGCAGGCATTTTAAAAATGTCTAGGCAAGCACTTCGCTCTCTGTTGGCAGCACCTAGAACAACACACATCCTGCTGAGCCTCACCCATCTCTCTGCTGTCTCTGAGCTTCTCCCATCTTTGTGCTGATTCTGAGCCTCTCCCATCTCTCTGCTGTCTCTGAGCCTCTCCCATCTCCCTGCTGTACTTTAAACCCAGATTAAGGACAGAGACTTCTGAGAGAAGTTACAGGGATGCCTGGTGCCATTTGCACTGTGGTGCCTTGTCTCAGTGGCCATTTTTCCTGTGTGACCCTGGAGAGTGAATGTTAGTTATCTGTGAGTCACAATCATTATGGCACAGCCAGAGGCCATTCAGCCCATGTAGACCATGCTGGCTCCATGTAGAGCAATCTAGTCAATTCCATTCCCCCATTCTATCCCCATAGCCCTGCAAGTTTATTTCCCTTCAGTGTCTATCTAATTACGTTTTGAAATCATTGATTGTGTGAAGAGCTAGTGATACTATGAATGTCCCCAAGTGCCTATCCCTTAGATTAAGAGGTGATGATACTGCGATTGTCTCCCATCTCTTGGACTGTGTGACTATTTACCAGTGATACCCTCTCCTTGGACTGTATGATGCAGTGATTCTGTTACATTCTCACAATTCTTTGGTGGCATTCTAATTATCAAGGGCAGAGAGCTGTGTTTTTTAACTATCACTGATTACTGTTCCCATCTGCTGGCAGATCATAAATTTAAAAAGCCGTGGGATGGAGTTCCTGAATACCCCAGACTCCTACTACAATCAGCTGAAAGAAAAATTAAAGGCTGCAAAAGTCAAGGTGAAAGAGGACCTTAAGAAGTTACAGGTACATCTGAGTGATCCCACAGAGCAGAGACTAAATATAACGCACAGCCAAACAATTAAACAGGCAACCCCAGCAATAGGGAATCATCTTCCATCACAACATCAAAACATGCATGAGGTTTCTCAAAAGGAATTTTATACTTGGACATGTACATTGATGGTGTTTATATTATCCTCGGGTGGCAAGCCTATTATGGAAGGCAAGCCAGTAATGCAAAAAAGCAGCGCTACTGCCTCCACAGAGGAACACCAGCCCCTGCCACCATGGTCAAAGTGCCAACAGTGGTGAATAGAAAGGGTTTCATTTCCAGCCGTACATCCAATGTTTTTCAGGTGGTAGCAGGGCTACAAATTCAACATTTGAGCAAATCCATGTATGATATTATATTCCACCAAACATTCAGCCACACAATGACAAATATTGTCCCTAAAAGCTTTCAATTATTTCATTTTATTGATTTCTGCCTTAACAACATAAAATTGTCCTTTGTGTTCCCACATGTTCATAAAGAAATAAAAATAAACTCATGTTTATTTTAAGCTTCCTGGGCCACACGCAATTGCTGAATTGGTGCCTGGAGGCATGAATTCATAGTCCAGTGGCAAAGAACGTATGCATTGTAGAGCCAACAATCCTGGGAGTATAAACTATCTGTCTGTGGACAGGTCCATCTGCTTCTTGACATCTGCCAGAGGCTGCACTTCTGTCCCCCAACCCTGGGATCTCAACATGTTGGCAACTGGTGCACGTTTTTGATGGTACCAATTCCTGTCAGCAATGAATGTCCATTGGAACATTTCTTACATTGACAAGGGAAGACCTTCTAACTAAACTGTATTTCCAAATGCACAGACACATACCGCCATTGGCCAAAACAGTAAAATACCAGTTTGAATAAGTAATGATTGCACTTTATATTGCTCCACTCACACCACAATGTGAATACCTTTCTGAGGCCCTGGTTGTCAAGACATGAGGGTATTGGGAAATATAGTTGAGAAAGAAAACAGGAAAAATGTCTTGTTCAGTAGGTCACAGAGAAAGAAAATGGGTAGATTTTGAGGAATTTCATTTTGCTTTAACAGAGCAATATTGTCCCAGAAATGGTAGACTGCACCCTTCTGCCATCACAGTGGCCACCACAAGCCACCCCAGGCCAACTGCTGAGTGGACAGATTGCCAGCCTGAGTCACTTGGCCAACCCATTAAAAAATGTAAAAGGGGAGGGGTGGTGGGTGGGGTGGTCTGATGGCATATACAGGACCCTGTTTGCCATTTTAAGAGGGTGCTGGACAGAGTATGAATATCAGTTGGTGGTTCAGCCAACAAAGAGCCAGTGGGTAAGCTACCGTTTATCTTTGTGGGGCAGGAAAGAGCAAGAGTCCTTGTCATGACTCCACCAAACTAGCATGGGACATTGCTGCTCCGGTTCCTCCACCTCTGCTTCAGCTGGCAGTGTTGCCCACCGGAGATTGTGGTGGACTGCTGTGTGGATCTTGTTTTCCAATCACAGTGTGCCAGACGAATGTTAACTTTGCACTCTCAAAGTGGACTAGGTCTGCTATTGGGCACTACCACTCTGAGAGCAACATATCTAGAATAAGTAGAATAATTTCCTTTAGTCTATAGTACAGTAAATAGTCATTGATGAGAGTGAGTGTGTGCAACATTGAAACTGTTCATTGTGTATGTGTAACAGGAACTCAAAATTCTTGTGGATTTTGATGAGAAAGGCTACCTGCTGCAGATCTTCACCAAACCTGTCCAAGACAGGCCCACTCTCTTCGTGGAGGTCATACAGAGATATAATCACAATGTGAGTACAGTCTGCTTGCACCCACCAATGCACATGTAGGTAGGATGACTATTCGTCCAGTTTTATACTGGACAGTTTGGTTTTTAACCAGTGTTGGATGGCTATATGTCTGTGACTTAATAGACTTGCCACAGAGAAGCATTGGCAGGGGCCTGTGATCGTTCCTTTCCCTGTCTACAGCAACCTCAAACTGACTGGGACATGGAAAACCGAAGTTGGTATTCATATTTTTTCCAGACCCCATCCCCCACATCCCCAATCCCCAGCCTCCCCTACATCCCCACCCCCAATCTGTCATTTACTTCCAAGTCAGCATTGTCCACTTCCCATTGTGTCTTTTCCATCTGGAACCGCCATCAGTCTTCATGCACAATGATGTGTGTATGTGTGTGTATGAGATGATGTGGTCTCCACATGTGATGTCATTCCCTTGCGCCGCAGTGGTGTTCAGTATTCATGGCCTCTGACAGTGGCCATCCTAAATGTAGGACACAGCATCAATGCCTCCCCTGCCCAACCCCTGTCCAGTATGTTAACAGAATCTCTTATTTGCAATCATGTATGTTGACCTGTATAGCTTCACATAGCTGTATAGCTCTTTTCCTGTAATGATGTGCACTAAATGGATATGACTACCATCTCCTTTTACTATGTAACTATACATCTATATTCAGTTTGTAAACATGTCAATTAATGCTGTAGAAGTTCATTATGATTTAATCACCTTTATAAATAGTATGTCCATTCATAGAGTCATAGAGTTGTGCAGCACAGAAACAGGCCCTTCAGCCCATTGTGTCTGTGCCAGCCATCAAGCGCCTTCTTACTATAATCCCATTTTCCAACACTTGGCCCATAGCCCTGTATGCTATGGCATTTCAAGTGCTCATCTAAATACTTCTTAAATGTGGTGAGGGTTCCTGCCTCTACCACCCTCTCAGGCAGTGTGTTCCAGATTCCAACCACCCTCTGGGTGAAAAGTTTTCCGCAAATCTCCTCTAAACCTCTTTCCCCTTTATCTTAAATCTATGCCCGCTGGTTATTGACACCTCCACTAAGGGGAAAAGTTTCTTCCTATCCACCCTTTCTATGCTCCTCATAATTTTGTACCTCTATCAGGTACTTCAGCCTTATCTGCTCTTAAGGAAAACAACGCTAGCCTATCCAGTCTCTCTTCATAACTGAAACGCTCCAGCCCAGGCAACATCCTGGTGAATCTCCTCTGTACCCTCTCCAGTGCAATCACATCCTTCCAATAGAGTGGTGACCAGAATTGCACACAGTAGTCCTGCTCTGGTCTAACTAGCGTTTTATACAACTCCAACATAACCTCCCTGCTCTTATATCCTTTGCAAGTCTCCCATATGCCTTCTTAACCACCTTATCTTCCTGTGCTGCTGCCTTCGGGGATCTATGAACATGTACACCAAGGTCCCTCCTCAGTACTTCCTAGGGTCCTACCATTGATTGTGTATTCCCTTGCCATATTAGTCCTCCCAAAATGCTTCTCAGGATCAAATTCTATTTTTGCCACTGCTCTGTTCATCTTACCAGCCCATTTATATTGTCCTGTAATCTAAGGCTTTCCTCCTCACTATTTGCGACACCAATTTTCAGGTCATCTGCGAACTTACTGATCATACCTCCTATATTCACTTCTAAATCATTAACATACACTACAAACAGCAAAGGTCCCAGCACCGATACCTGCAGTACACCACTCGTCACAGGCTTCCAATCACAAAAACAATCTTTGACCATCGCCCTCTGCCTCCTGCCACTAAGCCAATTTTGGATCCAATTTGCCAAATTGCCCTGGATCCCATGGGCTCTTACATTCTTGGCCATTCTCCCATACAGGATCTTGTCAAAAGCCTTAATGAAATCCATGGTGGACTACATCAACTGCACTACCCTCATTTACACAACTAGTCACCTCCTCAAAAAATTCAATCAAATTTGTTAGACATAATCTCCCACTGACAAAGCCATGCTGACTATCCCTAATTAATCCCTGCCTCTCCAAGTGGAGATTAATCCTGTCCCTCAGAATTCTTTCTAATAGTTTCCCTACCACTGAAGTTAGACTCACTGGCCTGTAATTACCTGGTTTATCCCTACTACCCTTCTTGAATATTCGCTGTCCTCCAGACCAGTGGCACCTCTCCTGTGGCCAGGGATGATTTGAAAATTAGTGTCAGAGCCTCTGCAATCTCCTCCCTTGCTTCACATAGCAGCCTGGGATACATCTCATCTGGGTCTGGGGATTTATTCACTTTTAAGCCCATTAAAACCGCTCATACCTCCTCCCTCTCAAAGCTAATTTGTTCAAGTAGATCACTGCCCGACTCCCTGATTTCTACACCTACATCGTCCTTCCTAAAGAACAGGGTTTTTTTCTCAATCTTATACCCTCTCTGAACATCTACAAAAACTGACCTTTCCCAACGTCCTGATTGTTCCATTCTGAGTGTTCAGGGTGCTCCCTGACCTCAAACCTTCATCTGGTCATGGGGTTGGTGATGTTCACCCAGTCACTCACGGAGTTTTAACTGAGACCTCTGTATGGTGATATAATGTGGATTCCTGTACACTGAACCAGGAACAATGTGTCCCGAGTGCAGACATTATTTATCATAAATAACTGCATTCTCCACATCCTTATGAACTACAAGGCAGTTAACACCGCAAGTCTGTGGCCAGGCCCTAACTGGTTATTTTCTTTCCCCGAAGCCCTGACTGAGACATGCTCCCACGGACTGGATTTTAGGGCCGCAAGTCAGCCAGGCCGCACCCCTGCGCTGACGTAAGACACGGCGTGATGATGTCGGCTCAGCTACCCAACGTCATGCTGTCAGCCTCCGAAATTACCGGGGGGGGGGTGGCGAGCGGGCACCAAAACCCGAAGCTCACCTTCATTTTGAAAAGCGCAATGAACAAGCTGTCGAGCTGATTAAAGAGGCACAAAAGCAAAAATAAAAACAGAATTACCTGGAAAAACTCAGCAGGTCTGGCAGCATCGGTGGAGAAGAGCTGACGTTTCGAGTCCTCATGACCCTTCAACAGAACTGAAGTATATATACTTCATATACTTCAGTTCTGTTGAAGGGTCATGAGGACTCGAAACGTCAGCTCTTTTCTTCTCCACCGATGCTGCCAGACCTGCTGAGTTTTTCCAGGTAATTCTGTTTTTGTTTTGGATTTCCAGCATCCACAGTAGCTTTTAGCTTTTTGTTTTTACAAAAGCAAAAATGCCTGGAAAAACTCAGCAGGTCTGACAGCATCTGCGGAGAGGGATACAGTTGACGTTTTGAGTCCATCTGACTCTTCATCAGAACTAAGAAAAAATAGAAATGAGATAAAATATAAGTTGGTAGAGGGGGGGGGGTGGGACGGGTAGCGCTGGATAGAGGGCCAGTGATAGGTGGAGGCCAAGAAGAGATTGCCAAAGATGTCATAGACAAAAGGACAAAGAGGTGTAGTGTTGACGGTGGTGATATTATCTAAGGAATGTGCTAATGGTGACATTAAGGGTAGCAAGCAGGACAAGCAAGTGACAGATAGCCCTAGTGGGGGTGGGGTGGGGGGAAGGGATCGAAATGGGCTAAAAGGTGGAGATGAAACAATAGATCCAAATAAATTTAAAAATAGGAGGGAAAAGAAAAATATATTTGTAAAAAAATCATTGGAAAAAGGGAGATTGGAAAGGGGGTGGGGATGGAGGAGAGAGTTCAATTAAGAGCAACTGGGTGCAATTTTATGTCGCCCACTCCGCTTTTCAATAGTCGGACTGGGAAAATGTTGGGAATGATTGAGGCCAGGTATGAGGAGGCAGCCCAAGGGCAGGTTAAAAGGCCGGCAAATGGCACCACGGCTGCCTAGAGCAGCAAAATCTGGCTGGTAACGGACCTTTAGGCCGACAACAAATGAGAGTGAGCGCGCAGAGCGCTTTTAAATCGGTGGCCGTGACCAAGTTCCAGTCTCCCGCCCGACTGGACCTGAACCCCGCCTTCCCAATGCTCATTGGCCGCCTTCCCGCCGGGAGGCCGCTCATTGGCCCGTCCGTCCGCCCGCCCCTAGATTCTGGATCCGCCGTGTTGAAATGGCGGGGCCGGGAGTGAGCGGAGCGCGCGCACTCCCTGCCTCAGCCCATCGGAAACAGTGAGATCCGCCCTGAGCGTTACCAACCCCCTTCACTGACCAGACCAACGTGGCCACGCTTCAGGGGTGAGGCTAGGTACTGAGTGAGGGCACAGCCTTCAACTGTCGGCTGAGCCTCATCCAACAAACCCCCACCACTTTCTGGCAGGGGTCACTGGAGGGTGATCAGGAGCGGGGAAGAAGCTAATTTAGAAAGATTGGGGCCAATTATGGCATCCTCCCCTGTACATGATAACTGACCACAAAGCAGAGAGTGCATCTCCGCCTTCTGGCTTGTACAGTTCCGTGCTTTTACCCACTAAACCATTGTTGGGAATAGGGTTGGAGGTTGAATCGATGCCTGGACATTTCACCTGACTGTGACTGTCAACAAGTGAAAAAGAAATGTGCAAATACAAGAAGACCGATAGACGGACCTTACCAGACAATAATCAGTGACTCACGGAGAACTCAGTAACACAAGATATTCATTGCCAGTGCATCGTGGAGTGGCCATCATGCTGTCGACTTGGACAGAGGACAGATTCAGTCCTCCTGCCCTCAGTCAGCAACACTGCTCCATCCAGAATCTGTTTAGCTGCCAAGTGTATCTATCTGTAAACATCATCTTTGACTAACAATGTATTTTATACGGGATTCCTTTTTTCTTTGAAGGGCTTTGGGGCTGGAAACTTCAAATCATTGTTTGAAGCTATTGAACACGATCAGGATGCAAGGGGAAACCTCATTGTTTGCACGGCCGATGGAAAAGAACAAACGGTATTATTGAAATAATCGGCCAGCAAATCATAGAACTTGCTTAGAAAGAGCACTTCTGCATCTTCCGTACTGAGGAACTCGTTACGTTCTTCAGCCGTTCCTTCATCCTAGAGTCTTTGGGAACTTAAAAACAACCCGGTGCCACCTAATCATGGTTTTAAATTAATCTTTCATGCACCCACACCCACAATCAGACAAAGCAGAAACAACGCAGGAATTACCTATCCAACAATGGCTGAATTGAACCTGTGAAACGAGTGTATTTAATAAACGTAACCACCTACCTGATTCTTTGGTGACTGTTATTCAATATTTTAACTTTCACAATAGGGATGGATTTGGGAGCCAGGAACACCCACATTTTTGTTGTTCCCTGAACTGGTTAAAGATGAGCCAGGGCACTTTGGTGATACGAACATTCAATGATCCTCTGGTCTATCTATCCTGTCTTACGCGATTGTGATACCTTGTGTATTACAATGTAAACAGTCTCAACTCCACTCAAAACCATGCAATCTCTTCGGTGAGGTGACAAACCAGATAAAAATCCAGGCCAACTGCGGGGAGTGGAATCGAGGAAATTCCTCTCTGACCCATCTGGGCGCTTAAAACTAGTCCAGGAGATCACACTGGCCCTGAATTCTCTCCCTCTTTAAGAGGTAATGTCCCTTTCCGTAATGAACCTTTGACGTCTAACATAAAGGGAAAAAAGTATTTTGTTTGTTATGCCTTTAACAAATTCAGGTCATACCCATTAACTACTTTTTGAAGTGTAGTTATTGTTGTAAGAAACATGGCAGCCAATTTGCTCACAGCAATGGCGATGCAAATACAAAACTGATGGATAGACAATAATCAGTGACTCGCAGAGAACTCAGTAGCACGAGAATCTATCCTCTGTCCAAGTCTGCATCACGATGGCCACTCCACGACGCACCAGCGATAGTGTAGTGGTATTGTTGCCGGACTAGTAATCCAGAAACCCAGGGTAATACTCTGGGGACCTGGGTTTGAAGCCCGCCATGGCAGATAGGGGAATTCAATAAAAATATGGAATTAAAAGTTGAATGATGGCCATGAAACCATTGTCAGTTGTTGGAAAAATCCATCTGGTTCAATAATGCCCTTTAGGAAAGGAAATCTGCCATCGTTACCTGGCCTGGCCTACCTGTGTGTCTGGACCCCCAGCAACATGGTTGACTCTTAAATGCCCTCTGAAATGGCCTAGCAAGCCACTCAGTTGTATCAAACCTCTGCAAAGTCTCAAAAAAGGAATGAAACAGGACCACTAGTCACTGGAAACGACAATAGCAAACCCAGCCCTGTTGACCCTCCAAAGTCCTCCTCACTAACATCGGGGGGCTTGTGCCAAAATTTGGATCTGTCTCACAAACTAGTCAAGCTTGAGCCTGACATAGTCATCATCACGGAATCATATCTTAAAAACAATGTCCCAAACACCACCACCCAGTAGAGGTGGCGACACAGTAATATACAGTCGGGAGGGAGTTGCCCTGGGAGTCCTCAACATTGACTTCGGACCCCATGAAGTCTCATGGCATCAGGCCAAACATGGGCAATGAAACCGCCTGCTGATTACCACATACTGCCTTCCCTCAGCTGATGAATCAGTGCTCCTCCATGCTGAACACCACTTGGAGGAAGCACTGAGGATGGTAATGGTGAGAATGTACTCTGGGTGGGGTACTTCAATATCCATCACCAAGAGTGGCTCGGTAGCACCACTACTGACCGAGTTGGCTGGGCCCTAAAGGACATCGTTGCTACTCTGGGTCTGCGGCACGTGGTGAGGGAACAAACAGGAGGGAAAAACATACATGACATCATTCTCACCAACCTGCCTGACACAAATGCATCTGTCCATGACAGTATCTGCAGGAATGACCAGCGCACAGTCATTGTGGAGACAAAGTCCCGCCTTCACATTGAGGATACCCTCCGTCATGTTGTGTGGCACTACCACCATGCTAAATGAGATAGATTCCAAAAAGATCTAGCAACTCAGGACCAGGCATCCATGAGGCGCTGTGGGCCGTCAGCAGCAGCAGAATTGTACTCGAACACAATCTGTAACCTCATGGCCCGGCATATCCCCCCACTCTACCATTACCATCAAGCCAGGGGATCAACCCTGGTTCAATGAAGAGTACAGGAGGGCATGCCAGGAGCAGCATCAAGCATACCTAAAAATGAGGTGTCAACCTGGTGAAGTTATAACACAGGACTACTTGCATGCCAAACAGCATAAGCAGCAAGTGAAAGACAGAGCTAAGCGATCCCATAACCAACGAATCAGACCTAAGCTCTGCAGTCCTGCCACATCCAGTAGTGAATGGTGGTAGACAATTAAACAACTCACTGGAGGACGAGGCTCCACAAATACCCCCATCATCAATGATGGGGGAGCCAGCACGTCAGTGCAAAAGAAGGCTGAAGCACTTGCTACAATCTTCAGCCAGAAGTGCCTAGTGGATGATTGATCTCGGCCTCCTCCTCCCCAGTACCACAGATGTCAGTCTTCAATCAATTCGATTCACTCCATGTGATATTAAGAAACGGCTGAAAGCTCTGGATACTGCAAAGGCTAAGGGCCCTGACAATATTCTGGCAACAGTACTTAAGACTTGAGCTCCATAACTTGCCGCACCCCTAGCCAAGTGTTCCAGTACAGTTACAACACTGGCATCTACCCGGCTATGTGGAAAATTGCCCAGTTAAGTCCTGTATGCAAGCAGCAGGACAAATCGAACCCAGCCAATTACTGTCCCATCGGTCTATTCTTGATCATCAGTAAAGTAATGGAAGGGGTCATCACTGGTGCTATCAAGCGGCACTTGCTAAGCAATAATCTGCTCACTGATGCCCAGGTTGGGTTTTGCCAGGGCCACTCAGCTCCTGATCTCATTACAGCCTTGGTTCAAACATGGACAAAAGAGCTGAACTCCCGAGGTGAAGTGAGAGTGACTGCCCTTGACATCAAGGCTGCATTTGACAGAGTGTGGCATCAATGAGCTCTAGCAAAGCTGGAGTCAATGGGAATCAGGGAAAACTCTCCACTGGTTGGTGTCATACCTAGCACAAAGGAAGATGGTTGTGGTTGTTGGAGGTCCGTCATCTCAGCTCCAGGACATCGCCTCACGAGTTCCTCAGGGTCGTGTCCTAGACCCAACCATCTTCAGCTGCTTCATCAATGACCTTCCTTCCATCATAAGATCAGAAGTGGGGATGTTCGCTGATGATTGCACAATGTTCAGCACTATTCGCGACTCCTCAGGTACTGAAGCAGTCCATGTCCAAATGCAGTAAGACCTGGACAATATCCAAGCTTGGGCTGACAAGTGGCAAGTAATATACGTGCCACGCAAGTACCAGATAAGACCATCTCCAACAAGAGAGAATCTAACCATCCCCCCATGACATTCAATGGCATTACCATCACTGAATCCCCCACTATCAACATCCTGGGGGGTTACCTTTGACCAGAAATGAACAGGGCTAGCCATATAAATACTGTGGCTACAAGAGCAGGTCAGAGGCCAGGAATCCTGTGACGAGTAACCCACCTCCTGACTCCCCAAAGCCTGTCCACCATCTACAAGGCATAAGTCAGGGGTGTGGTGGAATACTCCCCACTTGCCTGGATGAGTGCAGCTCCAACAACGCTCAAGAAGCTTGACACCATCCAGGACAAAGCAGCCCGCTTGATTGGCACCACATCCACAAACATTCACCCCCCACCACCGAACCATGGCAGCTGTGTGCACCATCTACAAGATGCACTGCAGGAATTCATCAAGACTCCTTTGACAGCACCTTCCAAACCCACGACCACTACCATCTAGAAGGACAAGGGCAGCAGAGAGATGGGAACACCACCACCTGGAAGTTCCCCTCCAAGTCACTCACCATCCTCACTTGGAAATATATCACCGTTCCTTCACTGTCGCTGAGTCAAAATCCTGGAACTCCCTTCCTAGCAGCTCTGTGAGTGTACCTACAGTACATGGACTGCAGTGGTTCAAGAAGACAGGCAGCTCACCACCATCTTCTCAAGGGCAACTAGAGATGGGCAATAAATGCTAACCCAGCAAGTAAAGCCCACATCCCATGAATGAATAACAAAAAAGCAAGCCCCCCAAAACAGCAAGAAACAGTTCTACTTGAAGGGATTTAGCAAATTGATGTTTGCCACACAAGAAGCCCGCCCATTCCAACTATTCATCAAAAGAAGCAGCTCCTGACATCTAACAAATTAAAATTGTGGCCCTTGGGCCTTCCTAATAAACTGCCAAATGGAAACAAGCTATTGCCCTCAGTATCTTTTAACCTTAATCAGATCACCTCTAAGTCTACACTTTGCTAAAGAGTACAATCCCAACTATTTTTCACCTAAATTTTGATAACTAAGATGCTTTATATTGGGAACTAGCCTAGTGGCTGTTTTCTGTGTCCTTTTCAAAGCCTTAATTGTTACTATGTTTGTATTTAATGGAAAATATACCCCCAGGTCAGCCTAGGATATTGTATACTCTTGCTCTACACAATGACCTCAACACCTGCTTTTGTGTATTTGGAGATTTTTCTGTGCAGAATTTTATTGAAGATGCCCTTACCAAAGTCAACAACTTTACGACCAGATCTGTTGTTTCACACTGTAACAGTGCATTCCAAATGGTAACTCCAGCATGGATATTCCTAGGCTATGGGTATATCTTCCCATTAAAATGTTAGAATTTTATATTAAAAATGTTTCGGCTCAATTCAAAAAGAATTTTACTTCATAGCTGATACATTCTTACTGTGGGGGCAGGGTGATGGAGAAAGATTTCTGCCAACTTATTAAATTGATCACCAATATTCATACTCAAAATGATACAGGTCAGCACTCTTGAATTCAATCATTTTAACATTTTCACAAATGGTTCTATCTATATTTTATTGAGAAGCTTTCATGGGCAGTTACAGCACCGCACCACCCCCCAACCCCCCTCCCAGCCCCCTGCTGCCATGTGTATTAATGCTCACTTCAGGGAAGACGCAGCATGCTCCTATAAAAACAACGCATTTATATGGCAGCCTTAATATAATAAAGTATCCCAAGGTGCCTTACAAGAGCATTATAACACAAAATTTGACACTGACCCAAAGAAGGTGATATCAGGGCAGATGACAATGGAAGATTGCTGTGGTACTAACAGCATGGTCTTTCTCAATGACTTCAAGCAATACTTATTCCTCAACCAGCATCACCAAAACAGATTATTTGGTAATTATCACATTGCTGTTTTTGTGAGCAAATTGGCTGCCATATTTCCTACAACAGTAACTCCCTTCATAAAGTACTTAATGGGTATGACCTGAGGTTGTGAAAGGTATAACATAAAGACAAGGCTTTTTCCATTTATGTTAGAAGTCAAAGGTTCATTCTGAATATAGATGATATAGTCCTGGCTAGAAGAAGGAATCTCAAAACAGATTTGCTGCTGGTCCTGATTGCATTCCTCGGAGTCGGCTCAAATACATTGGGACTATGTTTTGTTATTGGCAGATTGGCAAATTGCTAGAAAGGATCATCACAGCTACACTGTACCACCAACTCCAAAAGGGTTAGTAGAGTCTTAACATGACTCCTGGCTCACCAAACTGGCTGAATTATTTGAAAAAATTTTTAGCTTGGTGGCAGTCAGTGGGCAGAATTATCCGTGCTCGTTGATGTCAGGCATCCACTCCGCCTGTAAATGGCAGGCTGTGTTTCCCACTGCCGCACATCAGGAACTTAATTTTCATACATCTGCATATCATTATAAGCTCTGCCCACTGGAATCATCCCCCCACCCTGGATCAGCCGGGTGCGCCGGAGTGATTGCACACCAACGTGTTTCACAACTGTACATAAGTGACGTGCACCTGGCGAGCTGCACTTCGCTTGGGACTTCGAGGTTTGTTTGACTACCTTGCTTTGGGCAGCACTCACAGTCATCGGTGCCAGGCTTCGCAGGCAGCACCACATCATTTTTATGGGGGCTCACAGGCAGGCCTCTACCTACCAGACCATCTGTAAGGCGGGGGTGGCTTTTTAATGGCTGCAGGGCTAAGGCTGGACTGGGGAAGAGGGGTATCCCAGGGTGTTTGTTGGGGCACATGTTGATCTGTGCAAGTGGCCTCAAGATGGCAAGAGCTGAGGAAGCAGTCTCCAGAGGAGATGAGACCAGATGGAGATGTGAGGGTTTGTGTGAGAGAGTGAGTGGTGATGTCCCTTGAGCTGGCAGTGAGTGAGATGCCTTGTGAGTGTGTGAGTTATGAGTGATGAGGTGGCTGCCTTACCCAGGCTGTACAGATAAGATCATTCATCCTCTTTTTGCACTGGATGGCCAACCTCTTGTGTGCAGCATTGGCACTGACCGCTACTGCCACCACCTTCCAAGCTGGAGTGGTGAGATTGCTGAACATTCTGCAGCTAATGCAGGGGTGGAAGACATCACGGCAGGCCTCCAAAAGGCATTCCCGTGATGGGTCACTGAACTCTTCCTGGCCTTCAGGGCAATGTCTTCACTGGAGCAGTCCTGGACTGCAAGGATTCAGAACTGTGTGTGCAGCTGCAGTTTAGATATGGCACCCGGAGTGAGGAAACGGTGAGGTAATGGCATGATGGGCGATTCAGAGGCCGCCCCGCCAGTGAGATGGCATGTTTCGTGTGGCTGCATAAATAATGAGGCGGGAAATGGACAATATGGTGTGAAAAGCCGCCATTGTGGCCAACGGGTAAAACATCCTTTTTCCCACCTGCTACCGCACTTAGCGCAAATCTGGGATGATTCCGCCCAGTAGCTCAGTTGACTTTGTATCTTAATTTTCAAACAAAATCTTCCACAAGTTGCTGTAGGCTACTAAATAAAATTGAATCCTGTGGGACTATCAGGCAGCTTTCAAGTTGGAAAGGAGCTGGCTGTATTCACATAGGCAGCAGTGGTTTTGTCAGGAACTTGTCATAAGTGGCATCCTGCAGGTATTAGTGTTAGAACCATTGCTCTCCATGTTTATCAATAATCTGAATGAAGGTATAGGAGGAACTGTCTGCAGGTTCAAGGATGATACAAAGATATAAGCACCTAGATGAGGAAAATAGATTGCAGGAAGATCCAAATACGTTGGAGAAATGGGCTCCTTTATGACAGCTGTCTTTTTATATGTGTATGAGACACCTGTATAGGTTCAAAACTAAGGATGTACACACTCTACAGGAATGCCAATTTAAACCTGATGAGTAGGCAAAGGAATTGGGTGTGATTAATTATTGGAAGTTCATGACTAGTACTATGAGGCTATTACAAAAGCAAATAGTGTGTTAGGATGTATTGCCATCATGACTAAATATAAAATAAGGCATATGATCTGGTCTCTGGATGTGGCCTCATCTCAAATCAGGTCCAGTGTTTTGTCCCTCACATAGTAATTGATAGAGTTCCTGGAAAAAAAAATTGACAATGACCAACAGAGTGGTTTTCTTGGAAATAAGGTGGGCTAAGTAGATCAAGTGTCAGTGGGGGAACATTTAGGAGACAGTGATCATTGTATCATAAGGTTTAGGATGATGGTAGAAAAGGACAATGGGAAATCCAGAGTAAGAATAATTAAGTGGGGGAGAGCCGACTTCAATGGGGAAAGAACGGAGCTGGGCTAGATAGAATTCAACTAAAGGTTGGCGGGAGAAACTGTAGCTGAAAAATGGGTTACCTTCAAAGAAGAAATGGTTCGGGCAAGGTATATTCCCTCAAAAGGGAAAGGTAGGGCAAGCAAATCCAGAGCTCCCTGGATGAAAAAGGAGATGGAAATTAAGATAAAGAAAAAGTGTGCTTATGGCGGGAGTCAGGTAGAAAATACAATTGAGAACCAAGCTGAATACAGAAGGTTCAGAGGAGAGGTGAAGAAGCAAATAAGAGATGCGAAGAGGGATTGTAAGAAAAGACTGGCAGCCAACATAAAGGGGAATCCCAAGGTCTTCTATAGGCATATAAATAGTAAAAGGGCGGTAAAAGGAGGAGTAGGGCCGATTAGGGGCTAAAAAGGGGGATTTACACATGGATGCAGGGGACATGGCTGAGGTGTTAAATGAATACTTTGCACCTGTCTTTACCAAGAAAGCAGAAGCTACCCGGGCCATGGTGACAGATGAGGAAACTCTGTTACTAGAAGGATTCAAAATTAATAAGGAGGAGGCATTGGATAAACTGTTGGCACTCAAAGTTGACAAGGCACTGGGACTGGGTGAGACACATCCAAGGATATTGAAGGAAGTGAGAGTGGAAATTGCAGGGGCACTGACCATAATCTTTCAGTTTCCCCTAGACTCAGGGGTGGTGCCAGAGGACTGGAGAATTGCAAACGTTATGCCCTTGTTCAAAAAGGTTGTAAAGATAAGCTCAGCAATTACAAACCAGTTGGTTTAATTTCGGTGGTGGGGAAGCTCCTAGAAATAAATTTTCGGGATAGAATTAATAATGGAAAAATGTGGGTTGACTCGGAAGAGCCAGCATGGATTTCTTAAGGAAAAATCGTGTTTAACTAACTTGCTGGAGTTTTTTGAAGAGGTGACAGAGAGGGTTGATGAGGATAATGCTGTTGATGTGGTGTACACGGACTTCCAAAAGGTATTCGAAACAGTGCTGCACAATAGACTTGTGAGAAAAGTTATGGCTCATGGAATAAAATGGACAGTAGCAATGTAGATACAAAATTGGCTGAATAATAGGAAACAGTGTAATGGTTAATGGATATTTTTCGGGCTGGAGGAAGGTTTGTCATGGATTTCCCAGGGGTCAGTATTAGGACCCTTGCTTTTCATGATATATACTAATGATCTAGATCTTGGTGTGCAGGCAACAATTTCAAAGTTTACGGATGATACAAAACTTAGAAGCATTGTAAACTGTGAGGAGGACAGTGTAGAACTTCAAAAGGACATTGGCAAGTTGGTAGAGTGGACAGATATATGGCAGATGAAGTTCAAAACAGAGAAATGTGAGGTGAGTCATTCTGGTAGAAAGAACATGGAGAGACAATATAAAATAAGGGTATAGCTCTAAAGGGTGTGCAGAAGCAGAGGAACTTGGGTGTATATGTGCATAAGTCTTTAAAGGTGGCAGGACAGGTGGAGAAAGCAGTTAATAAAGCATACAGCATCCTCAGCTTTATTAATAGGGGCAAAGAGCACAGGATCTCAAGGGTTATGCTGAACTTGTATAGGACACTAGTTAGACAGTTGAGAAACAACTGGAGCACTGTGTACAGCTCTGGGCGCCACACTTTATAGGAAGGATGTGGATGCATTGGAGAGAGTGCAGAAGAGATTTACAAAAATGGTTCCAGGGATGAGAAACTTCAGTTATGAGGAAAGATTGGAGAAGTTGGGACTGTTCTCCTGGGAGAGGAGGTGGCTAACAGGAGATTTGATAGAGGTGTTCAAAATCATGAGGTGGCTGGACAGAGTAGATGGGGAGAAACTGTTCCCACTCATAAAAGGATCATGAACGGGAGGGCACAGATTTAAAGTGATTTGCAAAAGAAGCTAATGCAATGTGAGAAAAAACTTTTTAAAACAGTTAGTAGTTAGGGTCTGGAATGCACTGCCTGGAAGTGTAATGGAGATGGGTTCAATCGAGGCATTCAGGAGGGCAGTAGATGATTATTTAAATAGAAACAATGTGCAAGGTTATGGGGAAAAGGCAGGAGAATGGCACTAAGTCATAAAGCTCATTTGGAGAGCCGGTGCAGACACGATGGGCCGAACAACCTCCTTCCGCACCATAATAATTCTATGATATTTAGTTTAAAGAACCCTCAGTTATCAGTTATGTCGAGAGCACTTTAACAATAGGACAGTGTACACTTCAAGGAAGCAGGTGCGTGTATTCGTGACAGGCATTCTAAAGGGAGCTGGACGAGAAACTGAGTGTGGCCAACATAACCTCATACATGACATAGGTATATGGTGGAGACTGAGTGCCATTTAGCCACTACAGTTGCCTGAAAATTATTTGACTGCTTGTGAGAGCACAAAGGTATTCTCCAGCATTTTTTCTAACATTAACTTAAGTTTTTTTCCCCTCTGATTTTCTGTGCCTTGAAGAAGATTGGCTGACGGCTGGAAATCATACCATGACCATCTGGTCTCTTCCCCTCCTTCATTTCCATATGTTCGTATATAATTTTGGACACACGTGTGACAGCAAATCAGCAGCCTGTTTTACATTTCTCCTGATTTTTCTTTCCATCAAAGTCAATAAACAGGCGATAGCGAACAAGCTTTTCTCATTCCTCCTTCAATAGACATAGGTTCATTAAGACTCCCATTTATCCTTATAGACATCCTGGATAAAATCCAAGATACGATTACACCTGCAAAGATTCCAGCTTCTTTATGAAGGAAGCATGAGGCAATGGTTGAAAGCCTTACAAAAACCTAAGTGAATTCCAGCATTCTGCAATCCTGGATAAGCCACAAGCTCCCATAAACATTTCTCATGGGTGACAATTCAGTCTGTCCCAGTAGTATCTCTTGGATAGGAGAAACGGTTATCCATTGACAAGAATCCTCAAATGCCAAACTCAAATGGCTGCCCCAGTATTTTTCATCATTTTAAAGTGCAATCAATTGTATCCAGATATGAAAAAGAATCTATTGAGCTCTATAGAATGCCAAAGGGCTGAATGATCTGAGGCTTTTAAATGCTTATTTCCCCATTGTTTACACACAATTTTTCTCTTCTTTACTTATCTGCTCCCATCCCCAGCTATTGACTTTTAATGAGAAAGGGTTCTATGGGTACTCATTGCTCTTTGGACTTTGCCAGTGATAATCTGCTAGACCATTCAACAATGGAGGGCACCTTGGCTGAGCCTAAGCCTGTCTCAATCCAGAAGCTACATACATGCACTTCCAGCAATCAGGGCCACTAACCAAGACTCTCCTTATGAATAATGGGGTCTAAGCAAGTTAGTGAAGAGGCAACACAGTTAATAAATTAAAAGCAAAATACTGCAGATGCAGACAGTCAATAAATTGCTTAGAGGGGTGGGGGAGGGGGAGGGTTGGTGTGGGGGAGTGGCAGGAAAAACGCATTTAATAGAGGATTGCCAATTTCTAGTTTTGGATGCGATAGTCCAGGGGTTTTAAGTGAACTGAGCAGAAATTTCTAAAATGTTAACTGGACACAAAAATCTTCTTTTAAAAAGAAGTTCATCTTTACCCCAGTGACACATTATAGTGTTAAACATTTCTAAGCATTATATTCAAACCAAACATCAGAACCATGATCTCATCTTTTGCCCTGCCCATCTGGCAAGAAGTGGGAAGCCCAGTATACACTAAAAAAAGAAAGTTCTCAAGTTGTGGAGACAGGTTTGGGGGACAAAGATTTGTCTAATTGGTATAAAGAATGTGCATGATTCATGTTTCAGAAAGAATGAAGAGAGTGGATAAAGGTGGAAATGAGTAAAATTCTTTACATTTAATCAATGATGAGAGTCATGGTTTCAACCTCAGGAAAGCTCCTACTCAGGGCTGTTGACTTGTGGAATAAGCTGCCACCTGGTACAGTGAACACAAAACCTGGGGCTTTTAAAAAAAATGAAAGATTTCCACTGTCAGAGATCAAGGTTAAATTTCAGGCAAGAGGGACAAATAAAGTTGAGGTTTTGAATGTTTGGGACTTAACATTACACAATGGATGTGCCAAACTGTAGCATTAGACTCAACAGATTTGGTAGGTCTTATACTCTCCACAAATTCTCCTGTTCCTATGTGAAGGCCACGCACTTCCCAGAATGAGGGGCAACTTAACTCCAGTTGTCTATGTGTCAACCCGTTCCTGTGAAGGTCAGTAATGAACTATCCAGCACAGTTACACCTTACAATTTGTAAGGTTTCTTTTCCTCCAACACTGTAAACCAGTTACTGTAAGCCCTCACTTAAAGTTGTAGTTGCATTCCTGAAAATCACGACTTAAGTCAAACAACTTTAAGTGAATCATGGGTTCCCATAGGAATCAATATTAAAGCTGGAGTTAGGTTTCTTCAGGCATTTGTTGCCTAGGAAATAGCAATGTACAATTGTAATACTGTACCAAACATGTACAACACTGTACATTCATAGCTGGAATAACTTGCAAAATAAAATAAATCACTGAATAGAACAGAAAAGCTGCATAAATTCAAGTTAGATAACACAAAATCACCCAAAAAAGCCCTGTGTTGCACAGCTTCGTCTCACCCACAGCACTCCTGAAACTCAGCTCAATTTTTTGCTTGCTTTCCTTTCCTGTGCTCTCTCTCCATTCCAACTCTGTGTCTGTTTCTCTCTCCTTTCCCACTCTGTCTTTCTCTCTCTTTCTCCCTCTCCTTTCCCACACTCTGTCTCTCTCTCCTGTCCCACTCTCTCTCCTATTCCATTCCGTCTCTCTCTTTCCTATTGCACTCAATCTCTCTCACTCTCTCTCTTTCCCACTTTGTCTCTCTCTCCCTTTCCCATTCTCTTTCTCACTCTCTCTCTCTTTCCCACTCTCTTTCCCAATCCCTCTCTCTCTCTTTCCCACTCTGTCTCCCTCTCACTCTCTCTTTCCCAATCTGTTGCTCTCTCTCTTTCCCACTCTCACTTTGTCTGTCTCTCTCTCTCTCCTTCCTCCATTCTGTCTGTCTGTCTCTCTCTTTCCCCTACTCTCTCTCTTATCCCCACTGTCTCTCTCCCATTCCCCCACTCTGTCCCTCTTGCTCTCTCCTGCCACACTGTCTCTCTCTCTCTCCCTCTGTTTCCCACTCTATCCCACCCTCTCTCTCTTTCCCACTCTATCCTCTCTGTCTTTCCCACTGTCTCTGGTTCTCTTTTACCCACTCTGTCTCTCTCTCTCTTTCTCTCTCATTCTCTCTCTCTCACTCTATCCCCCACTCTCTTTCCCACTCTATCCTCTCTCTCCTTCCCACTGTCTGTCTCTGGTTCTCTTTCATCCACTCTGTCTCTCTCTCTCTTTCTCTCGTTCTCTCTCTCTCACTCCTCCCCACTCTCTCTCACTTTTCCCACCCTTTCTTTTCCACTCTCTCTCTCTTTCCCATTCTGTCTCGCTCTCTCTCTCACTTTCTTTCCAACTGTCTCTCTCTCTCTTTCTCTTTCCCACTTTGTCTC